>NC_135160.1:12900668-13207650 GCF_050948215.1 Halictus rubicundus
CAGATTCTGTTCGTGCTACCAATCAAGAATGAAATTCTGAGAAAGCGGACGATCTTTTATAGACACTGTGAAATTTCATACATAAAAATTTTCTCCGAAGTCTTTCATACGCTGCTCTTCAAGTTCAGCTTGTTCTTCGATTCAATTCTTGAAATTCGGTTCTTTAACCCTTTCGTTAAGGACAACACAGAGGGAAAGCGACGACCTGTGTGTACGGGTGCCGACTATGGTCGGCATTCACGCGACGAGCTGGGTACAGTGAATTCTCGTTAAGAGTCAGTTGCGCCGTTCTGGCGAGTGACTCTTAGACGAGGTTGGCGATGTCTTGCACCGACTCGTAATCAGAAGTCACTGTACCGACTATGCCGCTGTGCCGACTATGTGCACACTTTTTGGCGCTTTTTCGCGTAACAAAAGGGTTAAGAATCGAACGAAATTTTTTATTTTGAGGTTAGGGCAGACGTGATCTTTAATAGATTACGCGAATCTTCGTTCACAGTTCCATTTACGATTTAATTTTATCCGGAGACTTTTACGCGTCAACTGTTTCACTTGTACGAGAATAATTCAAGATGGCGGAGCGCGGTGATGAAGGAAGACGGAAGCTCTCGAGTTTGTCGGAACGCAAAGAATCGCACGAATTCTTGCAAAGAATTGCAAGCATTCTGTGCAAAGAATTTGCAAATTCTCGCAAAGAATTGCAGGGATCGAGGCATACGCTTTTGAATCGATCAATTTTGCGTCGATCGTCGGAGCTCGCGGTTCCCCGACGAGCTCGTAACGAAGTCTCGTAAATCTCGGCGGCGCACAATTTGGACAAAATCGGATTCAAAATCAAGGAACTTTCGATAGAAATGCGGTAGAGCGATGAAATTTTTTAAAATTAAAGCTGAAACTTCGTAGAATATGGGAAAAATAGGGAGATTATGGTACGAACGTTTTTTAACCTCGAGAAAATTCGTTAAACCCGCACAAATTCAAGAAAATTTTAGTTCCTCCAATACCACGCGCGGAAAAAATTGTTTTTTAACATGCTGTACATCATTTCCCATAGATTTTTTCACGCTGATTCCAAATCTGGTCTCAAAATTTGTCTACGACCTGAGGATTTTGCAAAAAATATATTTTTGTGACAAAACCTAATGAAATCATTTTTTCGTTGAAATGATTCGATGGTAATAATCCCCCTATTTTTCCCATATTCTACAAAGTTTCAGCTTTAATTAAAAAAAAATTTCATCGCTCTACCTCATTCCTATCGAAAGTTCCTTGATTTTGAATCCGATTTTCTCCAAATTCTGACCGGCCGGGAACGCGCCGGACCTCTACACACGCTTTTTGCACTAAAATACAATAAGACTGACGACTTTTTATACATGTTGAGACGTCGCCCGTCGTCCCGACGTTCGCGTTCCCGTCGCGGTGGTTCGCGACGCGACCTCACACAGCCAAAACACACTCTCCCGACGTTGGTTTCTCACACGTTTTTCTCCGGCTCTCGAGAGCCACCTCCGAAAACTCGAGAACAGGGATGTAACGCTAGGGTGCAAACGGATTCAGTTTTCGGACCTGACGTCACTTTGCTTTTCCGGGTGGGGGGGGGAGACAAAAATGTTCCGCGCGCGAAAAGGGAGGGGGTAGAATCGCGACTGCGAGCGTTCGATAGGGGACATGGGACACTTGGGACCCCAGACTGATCGTTGTCGTCTTGTTCTCGGTTTTTCATGCGGAGCATGATTTCTCTCGAAACTAGTTCGTTCGGTGCTTGGACGTTGACACTTAACCGGTGGTTCTTGGCCCTGGCCTTTGAACGCGAGGAATCTGTTTTGCACACTGAACTTTATCCCGGCGATGATACCCTAATTGAACAGTTTCTTACGACCTCTACGCAATTCTCTGTACACCGTTTTTCGTTGCTGCACGATACAGTGATTTCTGTATATATGTCGCCGAGGCCTGGGTGATAAACGTCGCGGAACTGTCCCCACTACCGCGGGGTATACCACGGTATACTTGTTATACGGTGTATAATAACACGGCTCGGGTATGTCACTGGAGGATATATGTCAAGACCCGTGACATATATCGAGAGTTCACTGTACGCAATTCGTCGAACTTCTGCGGAACGTTCGAGTCTCAGTCTTGAATGTGTTTTCCGAAACGATCGCTGTGCGATTTTTCGTAGTCCGAAGGGTTAAACGTTGATCGATAGATCGCAGAACGAAGCAGTTTCTCGAATGGCAAGGGACCGGTTCAGGATTAATCCGGAAACGAGATCGCAATGACCAGACTGCGGATTTTATGCGTTCGTGACAAAAATGGGTAACCAGAATTTAAAGTACTGGACACATTAACACTGAACCTACCACGGTCAAATGACCGGTTTTATATGTCGCATTTATTGAAATTATAAAAATTCATTCATGGGAATTAATGGAATTTTTGTCAAAGCATCTGTTTATATTGTAAGTTACGGACGTTCACAGTAAATTTAGTGTTGCCATTTTTGTAAGGTAACCTTTACCAAATAGTTTCGATGCTTGGTAGGTTTAGTGCTAAAAAGATTTAAGGATATCAGCGTATTGGTTTCGATTTGATAACACGATTAAAAGAAGAAACGAATTTTTATTTCGCTCCGGCGTCTTGCGATCGATGCAAACATTTTTTATTTCGCATAAAGATCCGCAGTCCAGTAACGACGTAACTGAAAATTGAAATTTTAACGTCCCCCGTGATCTCTTAGGTAAACGGTTCGGAGCGTCTTCGAGAATCATGGAAAAGGATGAAATCCCACAGAAAGTCTGGGAGTAGGGAGAAAATCGAACGAATCCTTCGTGTTAATTGTTCCATGTGTGGAAAAGACAGATTGGCCCGGGCCAGCGACGGGGACGCTCGAACATTGATCCCGGAGTCGCTGCGCGCATGGATCATCCCCTGCGACACGTTCCAGTCGAAGAACACGTGGGATCTAGACGATTGGACGATCAGTTTCTCGCGGAGGGAAAAATGTTCGTAGATGGAAGCTTGATCATTGATCCCGACCTGGATCGATGGATTCAGGTTCTCCGAATGTCGCGAAAATCGATCGGGACCGGCTACAGCGAGGGAATTAGGGTGACGAGACGTAATAATGCGCGTGACTGTTTCGCTTTTCAAAAATAGTGCCTTTTTTACAAAGACTCTGTTGTTTGTGCCAAGTCGAATTCACACGTACCAACACAGACACACAAACAGACGCACACACACACATATATGCAGACGTACACACGGAGAAGAGAGAAAGAGACACACGATGCACACGTACACAGGGACACACGTGGGCGTATAAATGCAGGGTGAAGAGAAGGAAGCGGGAAATAGATTTGAAGAAAGCGGGACAGATGAAAGCGAGCTTGCGAGGAGAGAGCGATCCAATTCTTCCGATTCCTCGACGTGGATTCAATGGGTGTATTTTATTTATTTTATTTTCCAGAAAAAAATTCGAGAAACGAGAATCGGTTCTATCGGATTCACAAAAATTGCGTTATCGAAGAGTTCTTGTCACCGAGCTTCCTGCGGATACGGTACAGCCCTCGCCACCATTTTTCTTTTTACTGTACGTAGAACAGCAAGCAAAGCCCCCCTATATGGCCCCCGGAGGGCCATATATGGCCCCTGGGTGCTCCTCTTTTTCCTGCGTGCAAATATACGCTGCGGTGGCCAGAAAAATGACGTATACTTTACCGCTAATGAGGCAAACGGGTTTGCAACCTCTCGTTAACATTTACGGAACAAGGTCCGCGCAACGTCGAGACACCGAGCACTCGGTTTCCGGCTGTTTTTGGTTTTTTTTTTTTTTTTAATCAACCTGTAGCAATCGCGACGTGTATCTTTCGGGGCGGGGTTCCCATTGTTTCTGCGTCGGATGGATCGCAAGGGACGAACTCGGATATGGAAAATGTCGGAGACGGGGGGGGGGGGGAGAGACGAGAGACGTTCGCGAAAGAATGGCGCGAGGGAGAAAATGAAACGCACGCACAAACACACTGCCACACACACCGCCACAATGTAAGGGTAGTGGGGGGAGAGAGGCGAATGATATGATAAGAGGGATGAATGTCAAGGGTAGAAGAGAAAAAAATGCCGGAACGACGAGGAAACGAAAAATCTCGATGGGGATAGACAAATGTGCAATTGGAAGATTAAGAGAGTGCGAGAGAGAGAGAGAGAGAGAGAGAGGGAGAGGGAGGGAGATAGAAGATATCGCGGGACTAACAAAAAAAAAATGCCAAAAAGTGTTCCACTAATCAATGCCGCCGTGGATCCCCAATTAGTACCTACCGTAAACCGAATGAAATTAACAAATAATAATCGACTTGTAGAATGTGCTAATGGGAGACGAGGAAAATGAAATGAAGAAGTTAATATATAACTCTAACTACGGTTATATATAGATATATGTATATTTACCGACAGCGGGGGACAAAAGTATTAATACCGTGAGCGGGTATGCGAGTGGACAGATTCGTATCGTTGATTACGTTACGAACAGCAGGTGTGTAACCGGATTGAAAATTACAGGTGTTTCCGATTTCCATGGTCTTGCCACGTACCGATACTTTTCTCCACCGGCTGTGTATATGTATATATACAAGTATGTATGGCGCGTTCGTATATGTATATAGACGTGTGTATGTACGTATATGTATATGTATGTACACGATGTACGGGAATATGTGCGCGCACAGGGGAGCACACCGGATACGCAAGCACGATCCATCATTTCCTTCGCGCGATCGCAATCACACACTATCCCCCTATCGTTCGCCGTCTTTTCTATCGATCGAGATCTCGAATATCTGTACGGTGGAACCTCGATTATCCAAACACGTCGAATATTTCCGGCGAAAATTCGTACATCCGGTGCAGAGCATCGATTAGCTCGGATAAACGTTGTTCGACTTTGTGTACACCCGTTGGATCGCGGACGTTTATGCAAACAATTCTTCGTATTCGTACTAAAGGAAATCTACAAAAATTCGACACATCCCATGCGTCTGCAAAAAATCGGAGTGGAACCAGTGGTAGCTCCGCCCACAAGTGCTAGCCACGCCCACGAGTGCTAGCTCCTCCCACTTTCCGTTTCGCTCTGCCCACTCGAACTTTCTACTACTAGTGCTACTTTTCATAAACGTCCGCTGTTCGTGCAGTACTGTTGTACATATAAGCCACACGAACTATACACATACATATGCATATGCATATACATATATGTACATACACGTTCAGACACACACACACACACACACACACATATATATACATATATCGAAACGATAAAATAATACACTTAGCATTAACAGAATTACCCTATTATTACATGAGATGATATTAATTAACTGATAGTATTATACCTGTTGTCCCAGTAGCGTACTATTACCTACTACCCCCTGCCCCCAACCATTAGGAGAAAAATTGAAAAAAAAAAGAATAATAATAATAAAGATGGATCGTTATCTACCGTTATCGCACTTTGAGTTTAAATCGTTGAGATAATCGTCATCGGTGTATCGATAAGGATTATTATTATTATTATTATTATTATTATTATCATTATTATTGCTATTATCATTATTATTATTAATTATTCTATTCTATTCTATTGTATTATTATTAATATTATTATCGTCAAGCATCGTCGTTGTCATTGTCGACCTGCGCCGTTCATCGTCGCGGCACCGCCCCCATTGTTCCACCGCCCCAGCTTCTCTTCTGTTGGCCCCGCCCCGCCCAGCCCCCCTCCCGCCACTATCATCATTTCACGGCTGCGACAGCTCATTCGCCTTCCATGATAAATCATTGTTTCTCTTCCTTCGATCGCTGCTTCTTCGCCGACAATCCCTTCTCGTCGCTGGATCGGTTTCCGTTGAATATCCGAGACATTGTTACCGCCAAGGATTCTTCGACGCGATCGCCGGACGGTACGCTGAAAACGTTGGTTCCTCAAGGTCGTTCTCTCGTCGCGAGAGATGGCAGAATCCGTGAGATCCGTTCGGTCCTACGCCATTTCTGTTTCTTGAGCCAACGGGCGGAGCTTAAAGGCCCCGGTGGGCGTGGCTCGAAGTCCTGTGGGAGGATCGAAGGGCGTCGCCGGACGACACACGGTGGGAGATTGTTCACCGGCGACCTTGAACAGCCAAGTTTCCTCGAACAAATCCGTCTCGAGAGCCGACTCCGAAGAGTCCGCCGATCCGAGAACCGTATACCGATTCCTTCCACGCGTTTTTCATTTTTCTAGATACATTGTACGAACCGTGGCTGTTGTCGAAGGAACCTCTATACGAAATTTGTCGTTCGCGAGATCGTCGAAGAGTCGAACGGGGAGAGGCGGATCGATCGATCCGACCGGCACGGGAAGAATGAAATAATCATCCTCTCCTCCATGTTGCATCGTCCCTCACGGCCCGATTCCCGTTACCCCGAGACGTGCGTGCGCGTGTGTGCTCGACGAGAGAGGGCTGCGCTCGAATCGGATCGGATCGGATCGGTCGCCTCCGACGAACCGATTCGATCCGATCGTCGAATAGATCCGACGGGAAGCTGCGAGGGACTGAGGACCGTGTGTGCTCGCATATCGCGGGAAATACCGTGCTCGTACAGAGCGGACCCCCATGCTACCACGCGAAACACGATGAGAACCTCTGATCACGGTTTATAAACGCCTTGGACTTACCGCTAGGTCTCTCGGTTTATTTAATTTGTAAATAAATCACGTTTCACTCAACACACCACCCTCTGACTTTTGATTATCTTCCGCCGGTATTTGTCGCGATATGCGCACCGAGAGCTCCGACCACAGGACATAGTCGTCGACGTCCGATCTATATCTCTACCTACGGATTCTGTACCTAGGATTCTGTAATCACACTGCCATTTTACCGATACAGGGTCGACGACCGACAACGATTCGGGGTAGGAAAAAAGAGATTTGTTAATGTTACCGTGAAACCAAGCTCGAGGACAGAGCTGCTTCCGGTAGGACTACCGCGCAGGTCTCGCCGTGGACACACGAGTTGTTCCGGTGTAAAAGAGTTGCTGGCAACTTGGGGAACCGACATGGCCGCCCCGATAGACCCTTTCGGTTCTGCGAACGGGGTATAGGCCGGGGGCTGAGAGTCCCGGCTTCATGATCTTTCTTCGTGGACAATAGCAGATTTTGAAGTCAGGAGTTTGCAGCTTGTTTCTGGCCATCGTCGCGGAAGGATAGCGTGTACCGGACGCCGTGGTCCACGGGACCGGTCCATTTGTTTCTTGTCTGTAGCCGATTTTTACGAAGCGTCGAGTTCGAGCGGTTCGACGGCACAAGGAACAGAATTTCTTTTTTCATGGTAACCGTGGTTGACATCCAGTTTTCCGGCTCGTGTCCTCTGGATCATGTTCCCCCGTACACACGCGGACCGCTCGAATTTGCTCGTCGAACAGCAACGTCATCGAAAGAAACAGACTGTTGCGTGTTGCGTGTACTCGCGAGAGCGAGACAAAGGAAGCCTTAGCGAGAATAATTGAGAGAGTGAGAGAGAGAGAGAGAGAGAGAGAGAGAGAGAGAGAGAATGTGAGCGAGAAAAAGAGGTTTCAAACGATGACGTTTACCCTACACACCAACTGTACGCAATATGAAATTGAGTATACTGAGCAGAGCAGCGAGAACCATTTGTCCTAGTCCTAGTATTCAAAATCATCACCATAATTTATAACCGATTTCAATTTAAATCTAATAAAATGATGTTATAATACCAAGACTCTGTGTGGTTATTCTTCCAGTTCCCTGGAAGCGGTGGTAGAAGGAGTGCCAACAAAATTTCATAAGAATTCCATTCCATTCCATTCTCTAATTTAAGTCCTCAAGCGTTAAAAAATTTCTGTGGGAATGCATTCTAAAATCAATTTGAAGAAGATCTACTACTATCCCCTCTCCTTCAGATCACAACCTACCCCCTCTCTCTTCCATTCCTTTAATCACCGCCTTCTACCCTTTCCTCCCTGTCATTCACCTCTTCCCTTCTTTCCTTGGATCCTCTCACACCTTTCCCTTTCCCTAGTCCCTTATTTTTTCCATTCTAGGTTTCACCCTGAGAGACAGAACCGCTTCTATACCTCGTTCGCCCATGTATGGAAAATAGCGTTAAATATCCGAATTTAGGGTCGAGGAAGATGTTCTGGTGGAAGAAGAAATGTTCAGGAGAACCTCCCGCACCTGTATAGTGCAAAAAGTGTGACTACAATGTCGTAATTAATCCAGTATTTATCAAAAAGCAATGTCCAAATGATTCTGGCCGCTTTGGCTGTAAGGTGCAATGTAAATTGTGGCAAGAATCATCTGTTCCTGAAAATATAAAAATAGCGCCATTACACGCAGTGGCAAAACGCTCAAACTGTTAGTCAATTTTACCGACGGAGATATTACAAGTTTCACCGCCAAGTGGCGCCACCTGGACATTCGCACAGGTGGCGCACAGACTTGCATAAGCTTGTGTTCTACTTTGTTGTATTTTGTATACTTTTTCGGTATACTATAGCCAGAGAGGAAATGAGTATGCTCACGCTCGGCGTTATAGTGTTCCCACTTTTCCTGCATCGTCTTTTTAGCCTGGAACAGAACCAGCATCAACTTTTTAGCCTGGACCAGAACCTGCATCATCTTTTTAGCCTGGACCAGAACCTGCATCATCTTTTTAGCCTGTATTAGAACCTGCATAATCTTTTAGGCTGGATCAGAGCCTACATAGAAGAGCCTCTTTTAACATAGAAGTAGCATCCACTCTGGCATTATTTGGAATCCGCTGCTAATGATGCAGGTAAGATGATGCAGGTTCTGGTTCAGGCTAAAAAGATGATGCAGGTTCTGGTACAGGCTAAAAATTAGACTAAGGGACAGCACTATCCCGGGAACACTAAAATCCTGGGTGTGAGCACTCTCATTTCCTCTCTTTCACTACTTGTAAAATACTATAATATGGTGCTACCGACAGGACGCTTTAATTGCGCTTCCAAATTTCGCCACAGGAGGCACTGCAATCGCTGTAAAGTTCGCTCTGTCGATAACATTTGGCTAACAGTTTGAGCGATTCGCCGCTACGTCAATTGGCGCTGTACGGACGTTTAAACAGAGCAGATGATTCTTGCCGGAACTTGCTTTCTGTCTTATGGGAAAAGCGGCAACAATCATTTTCAGCTGGAAATGCGAAGAGAATAATAACAACAAACAATTCAATTTGCAAAATTTTCACACGGCTCAAACACAGAATCCACACATACTTCCGCAGAACCGTGCATCGGCTTTGAATTGAGAACATTAATAACAATTCATAGTATGCTCAGTTAGCGCTGCAATTGCGCTTGGTGCGTGTAAATCGTTGTCATCTGTACGAATAACAAAAAGTCATCGGGAAGACAAGGTTGTATCCAACGTTTATTACAAATTTACACAGCGTTTCCTTAACTATCATCTCTCTTATACTTATGCATATCGACGACGGAAGCAGAATAAACAAGTAGGAGGCATTCTGTATTTAGCACTTTTGCCGATTAGTCTCGCGATAGCGGGAGAGAAAAAAAGAAGCTGACGGACGATCTTGATCGGTCGAAGTAATCTCTTCCGATTTCCATACTGCGGCGGTGAGTAATTTCCGCTCGCGGATTAAGTTGTTCTCCGTGTCGGTCGAATCTCGGACAGCTCAGACAGATACCGATCGCGATATCGGCCAATAAATTCGTTCGTTCGAGTTAATCGAACGTCGCTCAAATTTAACCTTCGTTTCCTATGCTACGATATTCCCAGTTACGCAACCAGCTGGACGGCATGCAACGCGTGCAATTCTTCTCATCGGTGTAACCGTGCTATTAACGCTCCGCGAATCGGCTCGTCGGAGCATTCGCAAATTGGATTTTCTTTCCACATTCCATCCGTGCACGTATAGACGCATTGTATTATCGAGTTGTAGAACGAACAAAAAAAAGAGGAATTCCGATCGAATGTTTGCTTCCGGTTACCATGCAGAAAAGACGTAACCCGCGACCAAGGCAGCCTGCACCTGCCGCGGGGAACACTCTGGGCACACGTTCGGTGCCGTACTTGGAAAAATATATCTCTATTAAATTGGAAAGTTTGCGATTTCAGCGAGAAGCGTCGCGACCTGGCGACCATGCGATCCGACACCGGCGAAACTCGTTCGAGTCGTGGCAGTTCGGACGAAGAGGAACAAAGGTCACCTCGTTCCCGCTTCACGCGTTGTCGCTTCCGACCACAGCTTTCGGCGACGCTTTCACGGGTCCCGGCAGCAGCAGCGACAAGAAGAAGCAAACTAAACAAAGAAAACGAGCAGCCGATCAATACGGAAAGATCCGCGGGAAATCTCGATGGACTTACCAAGCGATAGGACACCGAGCCCGACGAACGCCGCGGCAGGCTCTACGTCTATTATGGCCGACAAGTAGACATTCCCGAGAACAGCTCCCAGGTTGCCGAGATTCGTGAATATGCTAACGCTGGTCGCCCTGTTTGAAAAATCGAAGGTTTTTATCCTTAAAACACGTTTCCAGAAACTCGAACGTATCCAAAAGTACACGGCTTGCAGCCGAAGGCCACAAACGTTGGGAAAACGAGAGATGGAAGAGCTTAGGACAAATTGCTCGGAAAAGAAAGCGTTACCTTAACGGGACGGGAATGACTAGGACGCTGACGGCGGCCACCGCGTTGCTCGCGATTTTACCGGTGACGATGATGGCGGCTGACAGCGTTAGGATGTTCAGGGTATCCGGCACCCAGCTCACCCCGAGACCGCTGCCCGTCGATATCAGAAAAGCAGCGACTGCAAAGAGGAAATTCGAACGCATCCGCTCGTTGCGAACCAAAATTAACGTTCAAGATTATATAGTTCAGGGATAATTACGTTTTATCGCAACGCTAAGTATCGACCGTTGCGGTCACGATTTAAACAGGTACGCAGAAAAGTAACAAAACACCGTAGAGTGTTGGTCAGTTCACCGGATAATTGAACCAATATACGTGAAATTAGTCTGGCGAATTATTTTCTGAGAGAGAGAGAGAGAGAGAGAGAGAGAGAGTTAACTTTCGCGACCAAGGTTGCCCGACGAAGACGCAAAGAAGAGACGTCTTTCACCGAGCACGGTTGGAAGACAAAGAATCCTATTCGTTTGATCAATCAAGCCTAGAAAAAAGTTCGTAAACTCACGGATCACCGTCTTCCTCCGGAAATCGGATCCGCTGATCAGTCCAGCTAGGAACGCGAATCCCACGGTGCTTATCGCGATGATGGTGGACTTCTGGTACACCGAGCTAGAGATGTTCCACTGAAACAGAGACACAAGGCGCATAAATAATCGGCTGTGAAAGGGAGAAGATCATCCGCGTGAACCCTTCACGAGACTGCTCACCATTACGCAGACGTCGTACAAGTTCGGGCAGTCGTAATACGGCTTCAAGGTCACGGAATACCGACGATCCAGCAGATCCGCTAGGATCGGCGCTCGGTCCTTCGTCCACCGGCTGGCGTCGAAGTTGCTGATGATCATGAAGGTGTGCGGCACCCAGAGTCTCATCGTGTTGAACCTGCGCGGACGAGTGTCGATGAATGATCGAACGAAGGGGATCTATGCTCGAGTTCAACGGGGATATCTCACAACAACGAGCTGCCGAATTGCAGGAAACCGAGCTGGAAGAACGCGCGCAGGTACGGCCGGGAACACAACAGCTTCGTGTTGTACCAGGCCACTCGCATCTTCTCCGAATTCTCCTTGAGGAACGAGCCGCGCGACGGCTGCACCTTCGGGGAGCCGAGGAGCCTTCTGATCTACAACGGAAACGTTGCGGCCGAATGTCACGCGTTCTCGATCCTTTTTAGGACAGTATTTTCCCCTGGTAGCAGCCCTTAGTTTGCCTGGCTCTACTCGCTGTTTCAATATACACTGATTTCTCTATACACGTCGCCAAGACCTGCATGATAAATGTCGCGAAACCATCCCCACCACCGCGGGATATACCTCGTGTGGGGTCACGAAGCTCGAGAGGCCTCGGCAAGCATAACACGGCTCGGGTATGTCTCCCGGACGATATATGTCCTTGACAAGACCCGTGTTGTTGACATGTATCGAGAATTCACTGTACAGGGTGTCCCGAAAATGTCAGTAAACCTTGGAAAAGGTTGTTTCTAAGGCAAATAGAAGTAACTCTTCCCTTAGCGAAAATTTCCGCCTCAGCTTCGTTCAGGAATTATTGACGGGAAACGCGGACCAATCGGAGCGCAGCTACAGCGGACGGTATTTGTCCCGGCCAATGGCAACGCTACGCTCAGCGGGACCCCGTTAGCCACGCTCTGATCGGTCCGTGTTTTTCGTCAGTAATTACTAGACTGCGGATGTTTATGCAAATGCATATTTATATAGAAAACTGATAAAGCAATGGGACTTAAACAGAAATATGTTTTGCGATTAGAGGATTCTAAAAAACTTAGAACTTACTAAATACTTAGCAAAGCCGAAGCGGACACTTTTTCGCTAAGGAAAAGGTGACTACGAATGACCTCAGGAGCCACCTCTTCCAAGGTTTTCCATTTTTGGGACACCCCGTGTACTTCTATCGCGCGCTTTGATCATCGTTCTATTCACCGTAGCTCCAACGCGTCGATCATCGAGAATCGTCGCGAATCGTCGATGGTTAGAATCTTCCAGACTTACCGGAAACGAGTCCGCGGGCTTCCGGCAGTTGAGGGCGTACATCCTCCGGAGGAGATTCAACGCCTCTTCGTGCCGGCCACTTTCGAGGAGCTGCTTAGGCGTGTACGGCAACGCGCAGGCTGTCAGGATGCCGACCAGCGGGACCATCGAGCAGATCAGCAAGTAGATCCTCCAAGCGGTGTATCGTCGGGAGAAGATCACAACGTCCAATGGCAGCGGTACGATAGAGAAACCCAGCGCTGTTCGACGGTGGTGCTTATACACGGTTGGACAAAGAGGATTCAAAATCAGATATTTACCTGCCGGCACGATGATCCCCGCGTTCATAATCAGACCAGCCCACCTGGTGAAGCCGGCCTTGTACGCGGAGGAGTGGAACTCGGACAGGTAGCTGGCCACCATGGAGAACGGCCCGCCGACGCTGGAAACGGAGCGAGCATAGTTGTACAGTGCAGCGTGCATACAGTGTATGCGCCATTGTGACATGAATTCATGTTAACGAGACTTAAGAACCGTTTTGGTCCTGACCCGACGGGTCCTAAGTCTGTGACTAAACTTGTCACATTTTTTGTTGTGTATTATCGATATCATGATTTCTGGCGCCAGAAACGTGTTTTTGGCTTTATTTCGCAGAGAATCAAGACAAAGTATATCTCGATTTGTAGCTGGAGATATTTTCTAGCGCGCGCTGCTCTCGATTTCATCCAGAAAACTCATCCAATGGCAGAAAAATGCTTGGATTCCACGGCACGCGCATCGTCAATTTTTGGCCTACTTCGAACGCTTATGTTACCAAATATCCGCATAATCTCGTCAGCTCATGACCAGCGAGCGCTAGATTGAACCTTCCTCTTTCGAACGAGCCCTTTCCCAGCTAAAAATATTCTCATATAAGGACGAAAAGTTGAGGCACGTCAAACCATTTTTCGCCGAATTTTGTCGGTAACCTAGTCACTCTACCTTATCGCGAATCTACGGTTTTAGAAACGACGAGTTTGCAGTGTACCTAGGCGACTCAGCCTCGCTTATGTTACCAAACATCCGCATAATCTCGTCAGCTCATGACCAGCGAGCGCTAGATCGAACCCTACTCTTTCGAACGAGCCCTTTCCCAGCGAAAAATATTCTCATATAAGGACGAAAAGTTGAGGCACGTGAAACCATTTTTCGCCTATTTTTGTCGGTAACCTAGTCACCCTACCTTATCGCGAATCTACGGTTTTAGAAACGACGAGTTTGCAGTGTACCTAGGCGACTCAATCTCGCTTATGTTACCAAACATCCGCATAATCTCGTCAGCTCGTGACCAGCGAGCGCTAGATCGAACCCTACTCTTTCGAACGAGCCCTTTCCCAGCGAAAAATATTCTCATATAAGGACGAAAAGTTGAGGCACGTCAAACCATTTTTCGCCTATTTTTGTCGGTAACCTAGTCACCCTACCTTATCGCGAATCTACGGTTTTAGAAACGACGAGTTTGCAGTGTACCTAGGCGACTCAATCTCGCTTATGTTACCAAATATCCGCATAATCTCGTCAGCTCATGACCAGCGAGCGCTAGATCGAACCCTACTCTTTCGAACGAGCCCTTTCCCAGCGAAAAATATTCTCATATAAGGACGAAAAGTTGAGGCACGTCAAACCATTTTTCGCCGAATTTTGTCGGTAACCTGGTCGCTCTACCTTATCACGAATCTACGGAGTCTTGGCTCCTAAGAAGTTGAATTTTCTAGAATTCTCCATCGTATGTTTCTCTTCGTCAGAGGAATTCCACCTTGTGTTACATTCTAATCAGACGGCGCGCAAAATCTTTGTTATCCGATCGCGCCGCACGTGACAAGAAACAAACAGAGACACAGCCACGTCCAAATTGAAACCGCGTGCTTTCTCGCGTGTTTGTTGATCGCGTCGCTTGATTTTTCGGTTAGTTTAATGCGCCCAATTCGCACCTATCCCGTGCATTCCCAACAGTCCTGTTGTTTTCAAAGATAATTTTCACCGAGATAACTCCGACTTTAAACAATACACGTGAAAAATCGTCCGCGAACTTGGTCGGAAATAATAATTCACAATTGGCCGTGTGTGGAGAGACGTCATCGGCGTGCAATTAAGACGCAGCGTAGTCCTTTCACGCGAGGATACGCGTATGCGAGGCGCAGCTACTAGTCTCGTTAGTATCGATCGTTTACTAGTGCGACGATCACTTTTATTCGTGTATCGCGATACACGTTTGAATATACGATAGGCGGAAACGAATGGGATACGTGTATCTCGTACGCGTGTGCATCCCGTACTCGAAATTAGTTGCTTGGGAGTCTATGAGTCTAAGGATAAGGATTTTCTAGTAGATGCTTCAGCAACAATAGGAATTACAATCGTGAACCAACAACTGTCACCTAATAACGTAATCTAATCATTTCGTTTGGGATTAATATAGAAACGATAATTGATAAGCTGATTTTAAGCTTTTTTTGTCACAACACAATCATTCAGAATTCTATTATTTCCGCTCCGATAGATAACACTTTGTCGACCGCTTTGTCCCTTACACGTGATTTTGTTAGCTAACGAAAGCGTGACTACAAAAATGATCTGAGCTCAAGAATTCGATGATCGGCCGCTAATGTTCGTACTGTCACACGTAATCTTTTTTTTTTCGTCAACAAATACGCTGCAATTACTAATTACTCTAAGGATTACGTGATTATCGCCGGCGGCTGTAAAAAGAACGCGAAAATATGCGGCCATCACAGTGTTAAGATACGCGTCCATTCGAGAGTCTACCTCGATGGTTGCTTTCGAGAGTACTCTCGCAGTATTCATTCGAGATCAGCTTTGAAAATGTTTGCTATCGGAGAAAAGATAGAGATCTATCCGAGAATTACCCGATAGAGCTCTCGGAACCGGTGTCCACTGGAAACTGATATCTCTGCTACCTTTAAGCTAAACCGGACTGCAGACACTTTTTGCAAATTCTTTTGCAGCGTGATTTTGGACGCGCGAAACGCGGCTTTGGTATTTTCGAAAAGACGGAAATAAAGTTACTGGGTCAAACCCAGCGATTCGCGTGTCCACGATTCGATATCATTCAAAGTACAGTGATTTCTCGATATATGTCGCGAAGGCCTGGACGATAAACGTCGCGGAATTATCCCCACTACCACTGGGTATACATCGTGAGGGGCCCCGAAGCTCGAGAGGCCTCGAGATCAAAGAATCCCGTGAGAGTATCCCCTGGACGATATATGTCACTGGCAGGACCCGCCCTGTTGACATATATCGAGAATTCATTGTAGTCAAGTCAAACGTTAGTGTCGTATAGTTACTTTCAGAATGCGAGGCAGTTCCGATCTACGAAGACAACTGGCATGACAATGAGTACAGTGACATTTGACTACAGTGGAGATCAAGCTGGAGAATGATCGCGGTAAGAGATCGACACACGATCGTTCCACCCCGCAAACGGACACGCATCTTTGAAATCTGTACTGACATAAGCTTCTTTAAAGCGTTAAATATTCAATCAGACGGACGCTATAGCACTGTCTGACATTCGCGTGGCACTGGAACGGTTAAAGATTAATTCTTCTTTTATCGACGCACCAACAGACACAAGCTCGTTCAAGCCCGTGAACGTAACCAGAAAATTTGCCAATGGAAAGATCTCTGAAATGATACGCAATCGGTGGAACTTTCTTTACGTATAATAACGAGATCATGCTAGATAATGATCGGCTTTCGATAGCTGCGCGTCGCTGTCGAACGTTCTGCTCGCTCGTGAAGGTACGTGTCTTAGAGCAAACCTATAGCGAGTTGCTCTCGATTTCTTGCAAATTTACGAACAATTTACACGTGCAACCAACATGTTACGCAAAATTCCCAAGTTTGTCCCCAGCCACCATAAGTGGTCCACTAAAGGTCCACTAGAATTCTAGAGGTCAGAATTCTAAGAGAGTAGAATTCCAAGAGGTCATTCTTAGTTCCTTATTTTTGGTTTTTCGTCAACGAGACTTTCACCCTCGCATTCGTCTCGTTTTTCCAATTAAAATGACACCAAACACGATATGATTACGATTAAAGTCCCAGACTGGACAGTTACAGTAGAGGTGCACGAATTCCTAACTTCGCTTGTTACACACGTAACCATGATCGTAACTATATCGTGTTCGGAGTCAATCTAATCAGGAAAAGGAGACGAACGCGATGGTGAAAAGAAACTTTCATAAAAAAAAAAATAAAAAATTAGAAAAATTGCAATTTATTCCCTCGCTTGCATTAGTGCGAATCTCGCGTATACTCGACCGCTTGCTGGCTCGGTGGTAAAGCGTGTCCGAAAGGGATTCCCCCAGTGGAGGGCATGAGATTTTGACAGTTACGGCAGAGGTCTTTTCGACAGTTACGGAGAGAATATCTCAAAATTGGGCTTTCGGTAAATTTTGAAGGTACTCACAGGACACCGGTGAGCAGTTTGACGGCCAGGAACGCATAGTAGGAATCGAGGGCGCTGCTGAGCACGTTGAGAACGGTGTCCACGAGAAGCCCGACGATGAGGAGGTTCCTGGTGGCGACGTGCGGGGTGACGCGATCCCAAACTAGGCTCGCCAGAATGATGCCTGCGTGCGATGGTAAGGGTGCGCGTGATCGCGTGATCGCGTAATCGGTGAAACAGGTGACGGCCGGTCGGCGACCGTCGTCGATACTCTACCTAGGAACGGGATCGCAGCCAGTATCCCTTTGCGAACGGTGGTCAGCCCAAGGTCACACTCGGCGGAGATCAGGATGAAGGCGGTGGTGGTCGTGTCGAAGATCCCGCTCCAAGCGGCTGGCAGGACCGCCATGAGGAGCAACACGTTGAACAAACCATAACCTGCGAACCGGAGAACCACGCGACAGCCAAGCATTGCATCGCGTCCGAACAACCATGATCGCGCCGATCATTCCGTCCGAGGGGTCGCACGAGCGTCGAAACTACGAACGTCAATCTTCACGCATGTAATTACTGGACTGCGGATTTTGTGCGGTTATGACGAAAATGAGTCGGTGCAATTCAAAACAGTAAAAAGAGTTTAACAATGTTTTGATTTTAACATTTTAGTTACTTGATTTGAACAAGAGTTTAACATTTTTAACATATAGAAATGATTAATCAGCAACATAAATTTTTACTTGGCTCCTATAGATTGCAACTGATGTACGAAAATTTTATTTTGCACAAAGATCCGCAGTCTAGTAATTATTTAATCACACCTACCACCAAATGACCGGCTCCAGATTTTTTATTTTACAATTATTCAAGTTGTAAAGGCAACGTGTGCTAGTTACTTTTAGGACACGGTAGGTTTAGTGTTAAAAATGATGACTAGACTGCGGGTTTTATGCGGTTGTGACAAAAATGAGTCGCTGTAACTCGAAACAGTAAAAAGATCAAAAGAGTTTAACAATGTCATACCATTTTTAACATACAAAAATAATTAATGAGTAAAATAAATTTTTACTTGGCTCCTATAGATTGCAATTGACATATGAAAATTTTATTTTGCACAAAGATCCGCAGTCCTATCACCAAATTACCGGCTCCAGATTTTTTATTTTACAATTATTAAAGCTGTAAAGGCTAGGGCTCGGTGGGTCTAGTTTTAAAAATGATGACTAGACTGCGGACTTGATGGATTTATAAAATGCGTAGGACAAACAAAAACTGAAAAGACATTTAAAAATTCCAAGAATATTTCCACATTATTTTCGACTTCTTCAGACGACTTAAGGAAAGAATATATTTTCGTTTGACCTCAGTTTCCTACAATTGACTTGCACAATTTTGCATAAAAATCCACAGTCCAGCCACAGCATTGGCAGCACCAATTTATTCGAACGTTCGACGCACGTCATAGCGATCGTCACCGTCGCCGACGTTGCACTCATGTTGCCCGCGTGATCCTAAGTAAAAGCCGCCATGGACGCTCGATCTTGTCATCCCTTTAGTGCGATTACAAATTGCAAAGCAAGACGTGTATGCGTCAGATCTAGTGACTGCCCGAGCAAAAGCACGAGGTTATAATTATTTCGCATAAACGTTCGCTGTTCTAATCTAGCGTCAGGTCGTGTAACGTCTGTCATTCGATCGGTCGCGCGACCCCGGGTAGCATGATCTAACCTGCGTGGGAAATCGCCCTGTCGAGTTCGGCCGCGTCGTCGACGTCTGAGAATCCGTCCTCGCGTTTCACTGTGAAAACCACGTTGATCTTGACGAACCGAAAACTAGGGTTGCGCAACCGGTTGCGCAAATCGTCTAAAAATTCTCGTTGAATCTCACCGTGAATCGTGGCTACGACGTCACCGTTCTGCGTTCCCTTGGTCATCGTACCGGGATCGATCGGTTGATCGACCGTGCTCGTCCTTGGCCGCGGAAATGTCGAGCGAGCGGACCCGGGAGCGTTTTTTCCGCGTGTGGTTGGCGGCGTGGTCCGTCGTTGAACGTCGATCAAGGAAAACTCTGTTGCCGCGAGGATCGTATAGATCCGTCTGCGCGCTCGATCCCCCGCCGCGGATTCGCGCGGACACCGTTTGTTCCCGGACGACGATTCCCGATCCCCAATCGGCGGCGCGTGTTACCGCGCGCGCGCGCGACAGATTCCCGGTGTCGCGCGATCCTCTTTCTGCCTCATCTTTCGAAACCAGTCACGAGACGAAGCCTCCTCAGCTTCTCAGCCCGCTGGCTGGCTTCCCATTCGCGGGTGTCGCGACTTGTGCCAATAAAAACGGGTCAAACGATTCAATTGTCGCGGCTGGTAGCAATCGTCGTCCCCGAGTCACGAGATGTCAGCGACGGACGAACGGAAACCGGTACCGACTCGAATATCGATCCTCGGCGACGATCTCTCGGACGGGCCGCAACGATCAACGCCAATGATCCACCGACGTAACACTGACGACCGGCCCCCGCCGATCCTCCACGATCCACGGAAGACTCGCGTACAGATTTCCGCGCGATAAGATAAGCGCGGACGCGCGTTCGAGAGCTGAGATCCGGTCGCGAGGCCGATCGGTATCGTCAGCCGTGTTCGATCGAACGGAAACAGAACTGCGTCGCGATCGGCTTCGATCTAATATCCCGGACTGGTTCTAATCTCGATCCCACTCTGCGAACGGACAGAGACGATCTCGAGTCGACGTGTCGCGCTCGGGAACTTGTTCGATCGGTGATCTATCGGAATCGTTAGGCATTACCATTACAAATGACAATCGGACGAAGAGGACGCGCGTGCGACGATGTGATAACCGAGCGTGATCGATGCATGTGTACCAGTAGCGAGGTACTGGATCACTTAAAGAAATATGAAATAGCTTCAACGATAAGGCAAATAGATCTTATCTCGGTAGACAAGCTACGTATGCGAACGGTAGCTACGGTAGCTGAAATTAGTTTACTCGCTTTTTCGGCCGCGTGAGCCTCGAAGGGGACGCTGCGGACGCTATTTTCGAAACTATTTTCGTGCGATGCCGCGATCTATATCGCGCGGCCAGAAACGGCGGACTGTCAGACGTAATGATCCGACGCCGATCGGAAAATCGATTTTCGGAATGTATGCAAATTGTAGTCTTATTCAAGTTGTATTAACCCTTAGGTAAACTAAATATTAGGAACATGAATGCATACGTGGGGTCCATCGAGGACCCCACTTACCTAATTCCTTGCTAACTTTGATTACAGCAACAATTTATTTCTGTAAACACATTAAACATAACCTAAATATTGACAGAAGCAAATAGTTGTTACTCTTAGTTCAGAAATGGCGCGGCTAAAAATGTTAACACAAAATCCAGCACTGGGGTCCTTTGCGGACCCCACTCATGCATTTAAGGGTTAATTGTATTCTTGGGACCGATGCTTAACCCTTAAGTGCATGGGTAAACTAAATATTAGGAACATGAATGCATACGTGGGGTCCATCGAGGACCCCACTTACCTAATTCCTTGCTAACTTTGATTACAGCAACAATTTATTTCTGTAAACAGATTAAACATAACCTAAATATTGACAGAAGCAAATAGCTGAGCTCTGAGTTCACAAATGGCGCGGCTAAAAATGTTAACACAAAATCCAACACTGGGGTCCTTTGCAGACCCCACTCGTGCATTTAAATTCGGAAAACCACAACTGTCACCTAGAGGTCGTATAATTGTCACTTTTAGTGTTCCGTATAGTGTCAGGAAAGTGACAGTTAAAGGACAGAAACGCTCGCTGTTTGTTCTTATCCTCCCTCGAGGAAGGCAGAGAACAAAACGTAATTGTGGAAATATACTATACAGATTTTTGATTTTTCCTGTCAACCTGTTTCGCTCCACTTTGCGGCGTAGCGAGCGCTCGCAACGTGGAATCGGTTGAACGAGTCGATCAAGGGGAAAAAATCGGCCTATTTGCAATTTTGACGAGTCCGCGCCGCGCCTTGTTTCGCACCGGTCGTCCTAGGATCGGCTACCGTTCGCTACCGGTGACCGTGAGCCGATCTCCCACGAGAACGCGTTTGTTTCTTCTCTCTCCCTCTCTCGATCTCTCACTGCAGGTTTTGCACTCCCAATTAATCCTTTTGTAGATCATATCCACCTTTGCGAACTCCAAATTTTGCAGGTATTATTCGCCCTTCTGCGAATCAAACTCACCCTTTGGAAATCAAACTCACCATTTCGTAGATCAATTTCACCCTCTTGCAGCTCAAGTTCTTCTACGCTCATTATTCCGAAAGAAACATTCGATTGCACATATGTAATAATTAGACCGCGGAATTTTATAGATTTACGGTTTATGAACATTTTTTAAAAATCCGAGAAAATAAAATACCGTAGAATCTAGTACGATTTTTACGTATTTTGGATCTAGAAAGGCTACGCCCACTAGAAAAAAAAAAATTAAATGAAATGTGAAATGTGAAATGAAAAATGTGAAATCCATTTCCATTTCAATGTGAAATTTCATGTGACTCCACTTTCTGAAAATTTGTCTAGAGAAATTGAAAATTGCAGAAACATCCGGCAGTCTAGATTTAATACTTAAATATAAAAGAACTTAGAATGCCTACTTAACATAAAAAATATCTATACATATATACACACAAGTTCTGAAACTAATGAACTGTCTATAATGAACGAATAATCATCTGTTCTCCCGCTGCTCTGCGGGGCAATTTTATGCACATATTCATGTGACAATTATGGCAATCTGTAGGAGTGACGGTTGCAACGGAATGATTAATAACATTCACCAAGTCTCCACGGTTTGAAGGATCAGTCGAAAAACTCCTTGCACAGAATTTAGTTTTGGAGGAAACTTTTTCAGTAAAACTTTTTCATCATTACAAAATATCGTAGTAGAAATAATAAAATGAGAGGCTTCTATTGTCCAAAACACTAGCCACGCTTCCTCGATATTATATTCTTTAAATGTCCACAGCAACCTTCAAAGAAATTCCCAAAAAATATCTGAGTCAGTCGCCTTTTGTTTCGAATGCTAGTCAGTCGGGTGACTTTGATTCGCGAATAAGACGCAAGGGACAAGGTTTCGCAAGGGTTCATTTGGAAGAGGGCGAATATGATCTACAAAAGGATTAGCTTGGAGCGCAAATGCTGTATCTCTCTCTCTTCGGTTGCTGCGCGATCGATCCGATTTTCAAAGGCGGGAACGCGCGCCGCGTCAAAAGCTAATGACACAAAGACATCCCCCGATCCACGTCCGTTTCTCGCCCAACCCCCGAGACCGGGATTAATTTACAGGGGGCGCGGTTTCGGGATGGTAGTATATCGTTCTCGGTCGTGAAATCGCGTCTTTCCCCGATTCGTCGGAAGACCGAGCGTGCGGTTTCCCGTCGCTCGTAAATCACCGAATGCTCCGCGCATACACTTACAGACTCACCGGTTCCGATCTGGAAGGCACACACGTCGAACTATACCGTGTACTGCAGCAACGTCATTTAATATCCAACCTCAGACGTACACGTAGCCACCTTGTTTCGAACGCGAATAATCCGCAACCCTACCAGTTCACACCTGGCTGTCACTTGTCCACAAACGTCGGCGTCGCTATACTAAGTTCATTTGCTCGAGTCCTAGGATCTGTGTATTTGTGAAAGGTGATGTTTCGCGACCGGAAAAAAGAATATTGTTTATGGACGATGTTATGATGCGCGGTCGTCGCTCCTAACGGGCGTCATTGGACGGTTAGGTTAATGACTTATTATTGCCCAAAAAAAGGGGAAGAACGCCGGCCAGTTGAACGACAAGTTTACGGAAGGAGACAAAATGGCGGGTTTTACGAAGGGGAGCAGAATGCGCGAGATAAGAATATTATTCAATTTAAGTTCTTTATTTTTATATTTAATATATGCATATAGACTGAGGGTTTTAAATAACATTTTAATGTTACTGACACATTATGTAGAACCTAGTTATTAATTTATTAAAAGGAGAAATCATAGTCATAATTTGTGGGGAAAGCAGAGCTCCGTAACCAAGGGATCAGTTTAAAATGCAGTAACAAGGTTATTGAAAAATCCAGAAACTATCTGAACACTGAAAATAAAAATTGGGAGTAGTATTCTTAATTTTCTGATTAATTTAATCTAATTTCTTTTATAGTAAACGTTGCGTTCTATATTTATTATCTTTTGCTGCTGTTGTTATGGGACAGGAGTATTTTGTATACCGAAGACTTTATCATTTCATTGCCAGGACCCTGTTTCTCATATTAAAAATAAACCGCGTTAGAAAGTAAAACTCAGCAGAAAGTGTGCTTCCACGGAAAGTTTGGCTCGGTTTTCTGCAAGACAGCCTCGAGGTTCCATCCCCGAGGGTTTTTTTTTTTTCGTTTTTCCAGCTCGTTTTCCGGCAAAAGTTTCGCCATTCTCCACGGTGAACCACGCGGAGGTTCTAACACATTCGCGGAGTAGAGCGTAGAACAAGATTTTCCCGTTCCGCTGGAAGCGTCGTTTTGAGTAATATCGAGAAGGTGGAAGAGGCAACAGAGAGGACACGAGCTCCTAAAAATTTCTCAGTTTTCGTTTCCCGAACCGGGTTCGGCCGTTTGTTTCGCGGCCGTGACAAATTCTTCCGCCGTGGGCCATTCTCGAGGACCGTTCCTCGAGGACGTCCTCCCGCCGACGAATTCATCGTTCGCTCGGGGCTTCGTTAACGCGTCCTTTGGGCGGCGGTAACGCGTGACGAACCTTAACGAGATGAAACGCGATTAGAGTCACCTCCGGGCTCGGCGCCATACTCAACCTCCGAACCGCTGTTCCCGTGCCTGGAGCTACGCCGAGTCCTGCGCTCTCCCGAACCCTAAAACTCCCGTCGTGCACTGGGTATTTCACTGTCTCTCAATCCTCAAAACCTTCAATGATCAATCTTTACAGCTGGACCTACTTAGGTTAAAATTGAAAAGACTTGCAACTCGAAACTAGTATTTTTCTTTAGCTCGGGGATACTTCAAATCCGGGGCTTATTAATTCTGGGACTTTCGCCATTTCTCAAAACTCAAAATGAACTTCATAGCCGGAGAAAAATTAAAATTCGAAAGGCTTGCAACTCGAAACTAGAATTCTTCTTAGCCCGGAGCTAATTCAAATCCGGGCCCCTTTAATTCTAGGATTCTGCCGTGTCTGAATTCTCAAAATTAACTTCATGGCTAGAGAAAAATTAAAATTCAAAAGGCTTGCAACTCGAAACTAGTATTCTTTTTAGCCCGGAGCTACTTCATGTCCGGGCCCCTTTAACTCTAGGATTCCGCCGTGTCTCAATACTCAAAATTAATTTCATATCCGGAGAAAAATAAAAATTGAAAGGGCTTGCAATTCGAAACTAGTATTTTCTTTACCCCGGAGCTATTTCAAATCCAGGGCTCTTTAATTCTGGGAGTTTGCCGTGTTTCAATTCTCAAAATTAACTTCATTGCTAGAGAAAAATTAAAATTCGGGGGGGTTGCAACTCGAAACTAGTATTCTTTTTAGCACGGAGCTACTTCATGTCCGGGCCCCTTTAACTCTAGGATTCCGCCGTGTCTCAATACTCAAAATTAATTTCATATCCGGAGAAAAATAAAAATTGAAAGGGCTTGCAATTCGAAACTAGTATTTTCTTTACCCCGGAGCTATTTCAAATCCAGGGCTCTTTAATTCTGGGAGTTTGCCGTGTTTCAATTCTCAAAATTAACTTCATTGCTAGAGAAAAATTAAAATTCGGGGGGGTTGCAACTCGAAACTAGTATTCTTTTTAGCACGGAGCTAATTCAAAACCGGGACCCTTTAATTCTAGGATTCTGCCGTGTCTCAATACTCAAAATTAATTTCATATCCGGAGAAAAATAAAAATTGAAAGGGCTTGCAATTCGAAACTAGTATTTTCTTTACCCCGGAGCAACTTCAAACCCGGGCCCCTTTAATTCTGGGAGTTTGCCATGTTTCAATTCTCAAAATTTACTTCATTGGTAGAGAAAAATTAAAATTCGTGGGGCTTGCAACTCGAAACTAGTATTCTTTTCAGCCCGGAGCTAATTCAAAACCGGGCCCCTTTAATTCTAGGACTCCGCCGTGTCTCAATCCTCAAAATTAACTTCACATCCGGACAAAAAATTAAAATTCGAGGGGCTTGCAACTCGAAACTAGTATTTTCTTTACCCCGGAGCTACTTCAAATCCAGGGCTCTTTAATTCTGTGAGTTTGCCGTGTTTCAATTCTCAAAATCAACTTCAGAGCCGGCGCAAAAATTAAAATTCGGGTGGCTTGCAATTTCAAACCACTCTTCCTCGAGCCTGAAGCTACCCCGAATCCGCTTTCACCCCTTTGAAGTTTGATCACGGCACTCGGCATCGCACCGTGACATAATGATCTTCCTAGCTGAACCAAAATGAAAATTCGAACGGCTCGCAAAGAGAAATAAGAAGAAGAGAGTTCGTTGGAAGCTCTGGAAGCGGATAATAAAAGGAAAAATGACTGTTCGTTAGCCTGAAGGAAATTTGTCAGTGTCTATGGTTCTTAGCACATTTTCCTGGCAACGCTTCTGTTACGTGTTTAATCTATGATTAATGCAAACAAGAATGGTAGGATTGTGCCCGATCAAAGAACTGTCGTCAATGCATACCTAATTTTATGAATATGTAAATATTCTAGATACTTAGAGATGATGTAACATTCAGGTGGAAATATTCGCTTTCACTGTCCTTATCTTCGGAGAAAAATGCGTGTACTATTTTTCCTGTTGAAAAATGCAACAGTACAAGTTGTTAGCGTTGCAAACCACCGGGAGCATGTTTCCCTCATGTCAATAACCGAGTACCCACATTCGTTTTCTATTTAACACTTCTTCAATGTGTTTGCTGACTAACGGCAAGATTACGGCCGATTTTCAAGCGCGTAATTGCATATCATAGGAAATTTTGTTTATTCACAGAACGGTTAAGAAAATCCAGAATCTAGAAAAATCGTAAAGAGATGTTAAAACACAATCATATTAACACTAAACCTACCGAGCATTATCTGGTAAACATTGCCTCACAAAAATGGCAAACTTATTGAGATCGTCCGTAACTTTCAGTATAATGAATGCTCGTACAAGGAAATTTATTCCACTATTTTCCACAAACTTCCATAGTTTCAACAATTGTAAAATCTAAAACCCGTCATTTTGTGACGTAGGTTTTGCGTTAAGAGGGTCTAGCGTGCAACAGTGTCTACGATACTGAAGATTGTTGTTCAATGCTGTTTGTTCTGAACGTAAGAGGAATCGCAGTCTGTCACGCGGCCGTTTATTGCACCGTGCTTATCGCAAAGACAACAATGCACCCGTTGCGCCGTCGTCGTCGTCTACTCGAATCACGGTTGCTCTTTTCTCTTTCTTCGCTCTCTTTCCGTGTCTCGAGGAACTCTCGAGCATGGCCGATTATTCGAGTGCCAATCGCAGCGACGGCTAACGAGGCGGCGCTTATTAAAATAATTGCGAACCGCTCTGCTCCTCGGTCGAGAGGCTCGTAGGACGGCGTTCGAGGCAGACGCCGCTGCGAATACTAAATTCTCAGCGAGCGAGCTCGTTTCTGCGATCGTATCTGCGAGACTCTCGTAAAGATGCGGCGGATCGATACATCTCGCTCGCGATCGCGGAGAAATCGCCGCTCGGTGGGCCAGAATCGAAAAGATCTACACGATCCGTGTGTCCCTGTTGATTAGAAATCGTTAGCTACTGGGCTGCGAATTTTCTGCATTCGTGAGAAACGAAAATGCGTACGTAAAATCAATTCAATATTTGATGAAGGAGATACGTGCGTTGCGTTTAAATAAATCATTGCAACAATGAAGGCTGACAAAACGAGCGGCAAACGTGTTAACCCTTAGCACTCGAACGGCGACTGTAAGGCGCCACTAAAAATTGCTGTATCATTATTCAAAATATTTTTTACATTATTAAATTTGTTTGTATTTAATAAATTACTAAACATTTCAGTATTTTATGAGGAAATTGCACCATTTTCGTATGTATAACACGACAAAATAATGTATAGAACGGAAGTATTCTAGGTCGGAAGAAATGTTTCGTTTTCTAGTTAAAATAGCTTCGAGTGCAAAGGGTAACACTAAACCTACCAAGCACAAAACATATAAAAGTGAAACTCATAGTCTCATAGAAGGGAGAAGATTGAATATACTGAAATTTCATTATAATATGTGCTTAACACGTTAACACGTTCGGGGACGTGAATGCTATGGCATTCATTTTCATAGTGATGCAAAATGACATGAATGCTATAGCATTGAAATTTTGAAGTCAATTTTTGTTCATTTAATTTTGTACAACCTTAAGTTTTTGTAATTAATATACATTTCAGAGTAATGACCAACCGGCATTACTAATGACAGTTAACTTATTGTTATTGTTTATGTCTAATCAGATTTCGGATAGTACAACTAGTTTCAAGAAAACTTGCCTGTCTATTTTTCCAGCTCATTGAAGTTTTTACTGTCCGTGAACGTGTTAAGTGGCAAAAATCAATCCCAGAGATTCTCACAAAATCAGTGTAATTTAATTAATAAAACCGAAACTAGAAATTTAAAATGTATGATAGGGGATGCTGTGTTAACCCCTCTGAATTCTAAAGATCCCAATAAAATTTCGATTGCATCGATGCCTAATCGAATTTTCGACGTTATTCGAAAAAAATGGCAATCATACTAAGTATTAATTTCGAAATTTAGAAGAAACATTTGTTAATATTGGTGTTAACTACTTAAAAAACGTTTGGCTTTATGGAAATTTCGCAGTTCAATTTTGGTTAAACTATGTAATTTTACGTTTTCTTATAAATAAAGAATATATCTATGACTGCAAACATGTATACGGTTCCTTTTATTAATCCAAAAATGCTACGATGCATCAGCTTCTCATTGCTACGACATAATTATAAGATTTCGCCAAAAAAATCAGCCGGCTTTATGGAAATTTCGGGCAGTGTAGTGTTAACCCTTTGCACTCGGCGCTACACTAATTCCGAAACGAAATTTTTCTTCCGTCTTAGAATATTTCTTTGATTTTCTTCGTAGGAAATTGCTCCGATTTCCAGATATAATATTTCACCGTTTAGTAATGCATGAAATACAAATTTTGCAATGCAACAAATATTTTCTAATATTTCTGGTAATTTCTTTGAAAAAGTGCCACAACGATTTTTAGTGGCGCTTCAGAGTCGCCACTCGAGTGCAAAGGTTTAAATAGAGGAAGAGGTTATTCGGCTCCTAATAATCGATGCAAACATTTTTTATTTTCTATCTAGATCCCGCAGTCTATTCATTCGAAAATATCGAGTAACAGTTCTCATTGGTTACGAATAAATTGGTAGAGCTGGCAACGGGACTGTACTCGAAGTATATCGTCTTGCAGGAAGTTCTGAAGCGAAGGGGATGAAGATGTTGGACCGCGAAGCGTTAAAACAACGGCGCCGCGTCGAACAACACCGAAAAGGGGGCCGGAGAAGAAGTGCGCGAATTGCGTTTAGGGGATGGAGCGTGTAGCGCAGGGTCTACATTGTGCTCTTCTTGGCTAACTTCGCTAACGACCCTGTCGTCCCGGCCCCCTGTTTCTCCTTAAATACGAGGCGACTCGGAGAGATAAGCCGGAACCGGTTAAACCGTCGCGCTTCCTTCCGGCGACGTAACCAGACGTTTATTTCTTCCGAGAGACGGAGAAAGAGAGTATGCTATACACAGGACGACGGGCGGGCTCGTCCTGGGCCGGGTCCTGGCCGGCAAGGATTCCGGAGATAACCGTGAGGAACAATGTCTTCCGGCGCGCCGCTTTTCCGACGGATTACGCCGAAACAAAATCGGGGCTTCCACGAGGACCGAAGAGGAGCGAAGAGGAGCGAAGAGGAGCCGAGAGGAAAGGAGGGAACTCCTCGTTTGATATTCGCCGCGCGGCGAACGATATTATCTCTCGAGACAATTGAATTAACCGCTATTGAAACGAAGTTATTTCGAGGCAGAATAGAGGCCGAGCAGAGTCGGCCGCATACAAAGTACCGAAATTTTGGAGGCGTCGATGATAGCGCGACCCTCCCCCCCCCCTGATCACCCTCTGATCGACTCTGTGCGGGGGTGTGCAGCGCTTAAACGCGAGCGACGAGCGCGTTAATTAGATAGTCGTTCGCGAACGCCCGATAATTGCGTAACGCGACGCGCAGAGTCCGGCGATGGAAGCGCGAGCGCGTCAAAGTCATGGTCGGACGGACTGATCCCGAAATAGAGGGACGAAGTGTTTTCTCGATATATGTCAACGACAAGGGTCTTGCCAGCGACAAGAATCGTACAGGAGATACTATTCTTTCATCCACGATGGTTTACACTACTCGAGGCCTCTCGAGCTTCGTGGAACCTTGAGAGGCATACCCCGCGATAGTGGGGAGAGTTGTGCGACTTGTATCTGTTAGGTATTTGCGACATGTATCGAGAAAAGACTGTACTGGAGGTATTGGTCTAGGGAGAACTATAGGTGCTTGCTGTTTCTAGGCTGTGGGACTTGACACGGTTCCTGAAGACATCCTCCACTGTGGGAGTGATGTCTCCATCCCTAAAGCAAAGTTAGGTTGCTTGCCATTCGCAGTTTTTATTTGGTAAAATGATTACAGAACTGGGAGACGCTTCACACTGTAGGAAATTAAGAAACTACGTCTGATGGTGCCCTGGCTCTTTCCTAAATCATTTTGACATTGAACACGGTACCAGAGGACATCCTCCAGTCTGGGAGTGATGTCTCCATCCCCAAAGCAAAGTTAGGTTGCTTGCAGTTTCTATTTGGTAAAATGATTACAGAACTGGGAGACGCTTCACGCTATAGGAAATTATGAAACTACGTCTGATGGTGCCCTGGCTCTTTCCTAAATCATTTTGACATTGAACACGGTACCAGAAGACATCCTCTACTGTGGGAATGATGTTCCCATCCCCAAAGCAATATAATATTAACCCTTATCGGACGCTACGACCACAGCGACAAAGTACTGTTGTCACGTGAGAGGTGACTTGCGACCATTAAGGATTAAGTTGTTTACCATTCTCAATTTTCACGAAAGAATGCGACCTTCACTCTTTTTCTAAATCCTTGTGGGATTTAGTACAGGACTAGAAGACCACTTCAGCAACAACATCATCATCGTCGGAGTAAGGTTGTTTGTTATTAGCAATTTTCACTGATAAGAGTCTGCACGAGGTGCTATCCGACAGAAATCGCACTAGTTTCGAAAAAACGGGAGCCTGGGTTTTTCCTAAGTCCTTATGGGATTTACCACAGTACCAGAAGACACTGGTACTTCAACAACGTCCGCTACAAAAACGCTCTTATTCTCAAAGCAACGTTCCTTGCCACTCTCGCACTCTTTTGTAAACGTTCCCGCAAAGTACAGTGATTTCACGATATATGTCGCCAAGGCCTGGGTGATAAACGTCGCAGAATTATCCCCACTACCGGACGCCGAGTAGTGTAAATCATCGTGGATCAAAGAACAGTGTCTCTAGTATTGAAAGCATCGTTGAAAGTATCGTCGATAGGTCGGAGTAAATTCTACAATTGATTATGATCTACAATGATTAGATCTTCTATGCACCCAATCAATTCCTAGGAGAGAAAGGGATGCTGCTTGTTTCTTAATAATTGACGCTGTTGTTTCGACCAATAGCAAAATTGTACGTACCTGGCAGCCAATCAGATCCCCACTCCAGTGTCTTCTTCTTAACCAAAAGATCACATTAACGCTAAGCTTACCGAGCACTGAGAGCGACTATTATTCATTATAAAAATAACAAAAATCTATCTATCCAAATGAACCCCTTGTACTACAATATCGAGTCGGACTCGTGACGAATACTTCGAACAGAATTTTCTAAATATGTATATTATTAATTCCCTTTAAACTGAAATGAAATTCTCTTTTACCGTAGTCAATATTTAGCCATTGCAGAACACGTAGTTATGCAATAAACATAATTTTTCTATTTTTCCTAGTAGATTATAAGCGTCGAAGAAGTTCTACTCGTTTTAATCATAAAATAAATTGTAGTGCAAGGGGTTGATCATTCTTTTTGTAATACATAAAGAATATAAATATAAAGTATAAATTGTAGTGCAAGGGTTGATCATTCTTTTTGTAATATACAAAGAATATAAATATAAAATATAAATTGTAGTGCAAGGGTTGATCATTCTTTTTGTAATACACAAAGAATATAAATATAAAATATAAATTGTAGTGCAAGGGGTTGACCATTCTTTTTGTGATATATACAGAATATAAATATAAAATATAAATTGTAGTGCAAGGGGTTGATCATTCTTTTTGTAATATACAAAGAATATAAATATAAAATATAAATTGTAGTGCAAGGGGTTGACCATTCTTTTTGTGATATATACAGAATATAAATATAAAATATAAATTGTAGTGCAAGGGGTTGATCATTCTTTTTGTAATACATAAAGAATATAAATATAAAATATAAATTGTAGTGCAAGGGTTGATCATTCTTTTTGTAATATACAAAGAATATAAATATAAAATATCAATTATATTAACACATCTTGAGCGGGAAGCGACTAAAGTCGTTTCTCACGGATTATTGATGGATTATTGTTATCGATGGATTTTTGTGACGTTTTTACAATAAAATCGGATAGACATGCGTTGGAAAAATACAAAACGTGCGTTGCAAGAATGAATGCAACGCGGTAAGACTTTGGCGGCAAAGTGCCCGCGCAAGATGTATTAAATATATAATATAAATTTCTTAAATAATTCCTCGTGGATACACTTTCGCAATCTCGGTAATCGAAAATTAAAAATATCAGAACCCCTCATCTTGACGACGTCCTGTAAACCTAGCGTTAACTATGCTAACAGGTGCAGGGCAACTGATCTGAACACCACGTTCTACCGTTGTGCGTAAATGTAACATTTATTTCGGCATAAATTATGACGATAGATACATAGATTAGTTGTAGATACAAAATGAATTGACTGTAGACAGGACTGTAGTAGTGAAAATACACTAATGCGTCTGTTGCACCAGTTTCCGTACTCGAATTGCTTCGTTTGATTCCGGTTTTGCGAGTTCGATCGCCGCGGCTGCCTGCTGCGATCCACGATCTACGATCTACGGTACGACGCTTTTCCGGCGACAGGAGAGCTACCGTTTCGTTTCACCTGTGCACCCAGCATCTCCAAAAACAATTTTACTCGAATCTGGTGGACTGCGGATCTCAACGCAATTTCGAAATTTCATCGTTCACTCGATGAAAATTACAGCGAGGAACAAGATGTCGTCGATAGACTGCGAATTTTATGCGTTTACGGCAAAAATTGCTCTAATTTCAAACAGAAAAAAGATCACGAGAATTTGAGCGTATTAACAAACTTCCTAGAACTTCGTAAAACCACTAAAGAGGGAAATAAATTGCTATCTGATTCCAATATTTTTCAAATTCACACGTACAATTTTTATTTTACCAAAAGATCTGCAGTCCAGACACCGATGTTTGCTACTCTTTTCTCGATACATGTCACGAATACCTGGCTGATAATTGTCGCAAAACCATCCCCACCACCGCGAGGTATACCCTGTGAGGGGCCTCGGACGCCAAGGAGTATAAACATAATACGGGTCTCGTAATAGTATCTCCTGGGCGATATATGTCGCCGGAAAGACCCGTGTTGTTGACATATATCGAGAAAACACAGCGTCACAGTGACATAAGTGTGTCTTCGACTCCCTGTTGAAGCTAGCTGCTCGCGCAACGTCGGGACAATTCCTCAAGGACACGCCTAATCCCCGAAAGCCTGAAGGGGAGCTGGATGTCGGTGAAAGTCTCGAATCTCTGAAGGACGAAAGTTGTTCTCCTGTCTTCGGCGTCGACCGCGAGTCGCCGCAGGCCTGAAACGACGATCTTTGATTCTCCGAGGTGCCGCAAAAACTACCCTTGCGCACTACTTTTTTGATTTTGACATCCGTCGAACCGCCGTGGTGCACGCGACAGATTCACCCTACCACATAGCACCGGACAGGAAAACGAGACGCGTTCTCCTCTCGACTAAAAAGCGGAGATCGCCAGCCTGCGAACCAATCTCGACGGGAACAGAAACGGAAAAGTCTCGCGGAACGCAACCATCTTTTGGCAAAATATCCGCGCGTCGCTTATGTCGCTGCGCGCGTCGCGGTCGTAATCGATTTATTGTTATGTATATCCGTGTTGTGTATAATTTATATATATATATAATTATATATATAATATAATACAATATAATATAATATAATACAATATAATTTAATATAATATAATATAATGTATACTTACACACATATATATATATATATATATATATATATATATATATATTTCTTACGAACCGTTCCACGATTAATTAGGATCACAGCCATAGCTTTAAATACGAATGTTCCGTTCGTATTGTTTAAGACCGATACGATTACACGTTAATATACATATATATGTGGATAATACGTGTGTCTGTAGTTCGGACGCGAACGGCAAAGGATTAAAAGTTACGCGTCCGCGTTTGTTATCGCTACTATCGTTACATTGTGGTTTCTGTTCTAGTTGGCTACGAAACATCGATTACAACGAGTTACGAGTGAAACAGTCGTACGAGACATTGAACGAGAATCGAAAGAGTATTCGTATCGTGTTTTCTTCTTCTTTTTTTTTTTCATTCTTTGTTTGCTGGTTCTGCGGAACGAGAATTTCATTTTGTCGGAACTAAGAGTCGAAAGCGGGCTACGCGCGCGTTCTAGACTATACGTAATACGTACTCGGCATGCTTGTTCAAGCGATCATCGCGATTATCGATCATCTACGGACTAAAACCTACGTTTTTCCTACGGCGCGAGAGAGCGAGCGCACGGTCCCGGGACTGGTCCGAGGACGTTTCATTCGTCATTCGATGATCCCGGAACCGATTCGCTCGCCTAACAAGCTAGAATGCGTCTAACGTGTCTAATTATCTTTCGCTACAATTATCGTATCATAAGTGTGCTGGAGCGCCTCGGTAACTGTCGCATGGTTCGTCACGATCCTTTACTGCACTTTCCAAAAAGAAAAAAAAATCAGAGAAGAACGTCCACTTTGCTGGGGTCTTAGACCCCTAGACCGTGGAACACAATCATTTTTGTTATCGTTAACGTCTACAAAAATTGTTACACAGTAACGCTCGAGACCAGGAGATTTTACATTTCCTTATAAAAATAACATGAGCATATCAATCAAAATCTGTAGCCATTTTTTAAATAATATATACCTGGAGAAATCAATTTGTGAAATAACTCCTCGTGGATCCATGTTCGCAATCTGAATATTCGTGAATGAAAAATATTAGAATCCGTCATTTTGACGGGTCCCGTAAATCTGGTGTTGAAATCGCTGACACTACTAAACGATTCATCAGAAAATCCGCGATTATTGACCTCCAGCTCGGGGAAGACGCTTAATTGAATAAGAAACTTTCCTCGGGTGCCAGTGTCTCGCAATCGCCGCGGGAAATATGAATTTCGCGTGAAAAATTTCTTCGCCGTGAATGATCGCCCTGCGACAATAATCGAGGCGCTCGTGTGAACCCGAGATCGTTCCGTCGCGACGACGGCGAGTCGTTCGCCGTCGGTGCCGTCTATGAAAAATAAAATTTACGGTCCGAAGCGAACGGATCTCGGTCGTCGAACGGCGCCGACCGGGTGCGGTGTGCGTGTGTGGGTGAGATAGTATAAACGACGACGACGACGACTACGACGACGACGACGATATGACAATAACGACTAGAACACTATCGATACCGATACCGACCACACTAATTTGTCGCTACGATCGCTACGATACACTCTACGGTTACAATTTCGCTACACTCGGAGGATAGAGAGACTCCCGTTGCCTCCGATCCTCCGCTCGACATCCGACCATCGATTGGACGTCGGACGTTCGGACGGAGGCTCGGTTTCGCGAACAGGTTTCGAACAGACTAGAGACCCGTTGCACGGCCGGCGAAGATCGGCTTTGTTTCTCTTTGGATTCTCGAGGGAAGCGTTGCGGCCGTGCAGCCCCGGGTCCGAGCTATGGCTAAGTAGTCAGGAGGGACCGTGATATCGGACGTGTACGTTCGCTTAAACCGCTACCTACCTAGGACACCCGAAAGGAGACAAACACACCGAAACTGTGTCGACAACAAGCGAGGACGAGCTTCTATCCGCGGTGGTGCTCGGTTAAATTGACACGCGCCGGCCACCACCTCGCGATTCGCTTGTCAGTGAAAGCTACTGTTCGTGCCCCGGAAGAAGTCTCGCAGAACGGCACGGGGCCAAAGGGGGCGGGCCCTCGCTCGCTCCGCCTACCCCCACCGTGGACGCTCCCGTGGTACCAGGCTTTGACGTCACACGCTGTATAGTATATGCAACTAGCCAATAGTTCGCTAGAGCGGAAAATACGCGTCAGACGAGGAGTGCCTCGGACCAATCGGCGTCACTGAACTTCTTGCGAGTCACGCGCAGTACCTCGGCAGACAAGGATAGGTGTCGTGCTCGCGAGAAATTAAAAGCTGGGAACCGAATTGGCGTAAATTTAACCGAGCACTGTCTATCTATCTATCTACCTGTCTAGCGCTATCCGCGAGCAAGCTACGCGAGTATTGTATAATCTACACTCTGTCCAACGAGGCGGGTGTGCATCCTTCGCTAATCATCTGAGAGATGGAGCTCTCTGTCGCGCTCGAGTGACCTCTATTTTGTTTACCTCTACCGTTTCGACTTGTTGGACACCGTGTAGACCCTGCGAAGGTCCCCGAGCAATTTCGCCGACGGAGGAACAACAAGCTCGCAAGAAGCTTCGCCAGTGCTTGCAAGCGAAAGCGAAACTGCTCGGACACCTTCGGGACGCTTGTCTACTCGTGTGTACACCTAGGGTTTTCTGTCTGTGTGGACACTTCGACGTCTACTTGTGTGTACACTTCGGCATCTTCTTCTGCGTATACTGGTCTACTACCTCGTGCGTACACGCGTCTACTGCTGCAGCGCACGCTTAAGTGTCCGTCGCTATCCCCACTTGAAACCGGACTCCGGATTGATCGGGCATCCCCGCAGTTGAATTCCATCTGAACCGATGATATACTGGTACGTCAAGCTCGTAGACACAGTTCGGAAGGCGGACAGTTAAGCGTGCACCACTGTACTACCTGATGCTAAAATCTGCTGCACCGCTATTGATGCGTCGAACGAAGCGTTGCGTATCTACGGCTGAACGTCTACGGCCGTCTAGACAGCCTTCTTTCTCTACGAGAGCACATCTACATCTACGACATCGAGCGTGTTTCGTTTTTCAGAACTATGCCTAACACCGCCTCTAGAGATGAACGTCTAAGCTGCCTCTAGATGCACTTTCTTATGCGCTTTACTTCTAGACTTTCTGCGCTGCGTTCGCGGGTCGGGGGAACGGGCGAGAATCATTCGAACATGTTGGAAACGATTCTCTGGAGCGACGAGAACGCGTGCCGGAAATGGCGAAGCGCGAACCGGAAGCAGAGAGAACTCGGATCGAAGTGCCCTCTGTCCACGATGCGTCGCGTTGGAGGGCGGTGCGACGCCTGGCGTCCTCGAGCGGAGTCGACAACGAACTCTGTAGAATTTCATACGTGTACAGTGACTTCTCTGTATATGTCGCAAGGGCCTGCGTGATAAACGTCGCTGAATTATCCCCACTACCCCGAAGCACGAGTGACCTCGGACGCTGAGGAAACATAACTCGAGCCAGGTATATCTCGTGGGCGATACTTGTCGCTGGCAAGACCCGTGTTGTTGACATATATCGAGAACTCGCTGTATTTGTCCCGGGCGAGATGAGATATTGTTTGCAGTGCGTTGAAAAGAATGTAAACCGAGGAATCACCGGGGCACCTTAGTCATAATTTGTGGTTACTATGACGCCTGTGCGTGAAACACAAACGCGTCTTTCTTTCCAGAAAACTTTCGAGTGACAATTAGGTGTAGGAGGTGTCCACGTCTCCGATGCAACGGAATATCGTTTGCTATAGTTTCCAGCGTCGCGTTCGATGAAAATCAATGAATGACCGTAGACGAGACGTCACGGAGCCGATTTAAGGGGGCCGGCATGGTTTGAAATCCATATACGTATACAAGGGTCAAAATCTTGACAAATTAACGCTTCAATATTGCAATGGGCAGTTCAAAAGTGGTCAATTGTGTTTCCTAAAAGTCCAATCTACGTCTGTATGGAGCCCAAATTGCGAATTTCTACCCGATCGTGGAGTAATTTGTAATGTTCGGCAGAAAATTCGAATTCTGAAGCCAGTATGACGTCACAAGATGGCTGCCGCTGAGAGATTCAGTACAGACGTAGCAAAGACATGTACAAACACGGTGGTATGCAATTTTAATTGATTACTTACTTATTTAAGACGTAAAATGTCTAGAAAAAAAGGCATAGCGTAACACAGCGTGACAGTCAAGGCCAAATGCCTGCCGGTCCCCTTAAGGGGGCGAAGTATTGCCCCTCCGCGTATAAAACCGTAAACGCAAAATCGTTTTCCGTGCACTTTTTTTTATGGCCGCGTCTCGCGGTGCATCGTGGGCAGAATGGAACGCGCAGCGCGACGATCGCTCCGTCCCGTTCCCGGCGAATCGCGAAAAACCGGTAAACCCTGTAACGTGTAACGGCTAAATGGCGCGCGGAAGTACGATCGGGTTTGTCGATCGTATCCGCGTGTCGCCGAGCGAAATCGTGCTGCCGATCTACGGAGAAGGCGGCTGAACACGCAGGAGGAACGCGAACGGATGGATAGATGGATGGATGAATGGATGAACACACGCGCGTGGACAAAGATCGAGTCAATAGAAGGGATAGGTGAAGAGAGAGAGAGAGAGAGAGAGAGACAGAGGCAGTGAACAAGAGAGAGAGACAGTTTTAGAGAGAGAGAGAGAGAGAGAGAGAGGATGCGGAACAGCGGAAAGAGAGGAGAGATCGAGAAAGAGACGAGAAGCGTTGTTCGTTATCGTTTCAACTAGCAGATAGATACCGTTGCCCCGAGCGACCATCGGAATGCGCGCAGCCACGGACGGAGGTACGATCGATCGGCGGCCATTTGTAGGAGCCGCGCATCCCGCCGATCGCCCGGAGCAGACATTTACGATCTAGGGTCGCGTCTTACACCTATGTCATCCGTGGTTTCGGCGATCTACGCGCCGTTGAGCAAAGCCGAAAGTACAAAAATCTTCGAAAATTGCGGCCGACCGATCGCGAGAGACTCGGTCGTCCCTCGGTCCCGTTCGGTTTCGTTCCGATCGGTTCCGATCGGTCGTTCGATCCGCCAACAACGAGGCGCGAAGATCGAACGATCGATCGCCGAGTGGTTTCGATCGTGTTACCGCGGTTCCCGATTTCGCGGGACGCGTCGTGACCCGGCCAACTTTCTACTCGTTAACAAAAATAAGTATCGCGCGAACTATGGCACCGATTCACGACGATCCCTTGTCACTCGGAGAGCGTGCGTGTTCTTATACGTGCGCGCAAACATACACATACACACACACACACACACACACACACACATACATACATACACAGGTGTGTTTCGCTTCGTTTTCGCTTCGCTTCGTTTCGTTCTAGCGGCTAACGGTAGCGAGCGCACGGTGGACCGGAAACCCGTTTTTTTCCGTGGCCAAAATTTTATATTTGGAAGAAAATTATGCACACATCGATCGACAAAACCCTTAGAGCCTCGGTACCAAAATATTAGTCATTCTGGATATTTATTTGACCGGGGATCTTTGTGCGAAATAAACATTTTTCAAGTCGGTTGTAAAACACAGATAAGAATATACTTCTTCGTTTAATCATTTTGAGAAGTCGAAAATCGTGTATATTCTTACATTAAAACCCTTAGAGCCTCGGTACCAAAATATTAGTCATTTTGGATACTTATTTGACCGTGGATCTTTGTGCGAAATAAACATTTTTCAAGTCGGTTGTAAAACACAGATAAGAATATACTTCTTCGTTTAATCATTCTAAGAAGTCGAAAATCGTGTATATTCTTGCATTCTCAGAATGTTCTCGCAGTTTTGTGTTTCACCGACTGATTTTTGAGATGCGAAAGTCTAATGTGTGCGGAGACGCCGCTCTGAGGGTAAAATTTGAAAATTCGACGATTGCTATGCGACTATAACTTGAAATCTTGGGATAACGTTAAAATAATTTTGGCCAGAAAAAGAGAACGGGTTTCCAGCCCACTGCGGAGCGGTACGTTGGTTTGAGCGGTGCTAACGCGGCAAGCTCGCATAAACGCAAAGCGCACCAAGCCCGAAAACACCTCGCGAAAACCGACTACGCTACAAAGCTACCCCGTTCGCACATTGCTCCAAAGTGCAGTTCCAGCTGTGCAACAATTCGGGAAATCGGAAAAGAGCCGCCCCTATCCGCATCTCCATTATCCAACCTTTCTATTGTCTGTTCTATGTCTTCTCTGTTAAAACTGCTTTAACGATACCCATTTTTGTTATTACTACACTACGGATCTTTATGCAAAACAAAAATTTTCCCAGCTCAGTGCGAGACACGGAAATCAGACAAAAGTGAGTTTTGTCTTTTAACCATTTGAAAACAGTGTAAATTGTCTTGACGGCTTTTTATTTCGTCTACTCATTTTTGTTACAAATGCATAAAATCCGCAGTCTTATTACTCTTTTAATTTTATTATGTTTTAATGTTTTAATTGGACTGTCATCGCAGCGACGTGTGTGTAGAATGCATACGGAGAAAGAAGCGATGGAACAAACGTGAACAATAAACAAATCCTAAAACTTTTAAAGAGAGGATCACCGGGGAAGCATCCTGCACAAGATGCAAAAAGTTGCATTCCGATTGGCCTACCCGTTGCAGAGTAATCGCTGAGTACAGTGGTTTCTCTGTATATGTCGCCAAGGCCTGGATGACAAACGTCGCGGAATTATCCCCACTACCGCGGGTCCCAGAGGACGCCGGGGAGTGTAAGGTCACGTGGATCAAAGAATAGTATCTCCTGGACTGTATAGGACGCTGGCAAGACCCGTGTTGTTGACATATATCGAGAATTCACTGTAATCGACACCGAATTAACTAATTTCCTCCTTTTCAAAGATAAACTTTATGACCGCTGTACATGCTAGCAAACAGTTTGCACGGTGCATGATTAAAAAGTTGATATTGGAGAAAGCGTGGAAAACACTTCCGTTGAAAGCGAAGGAATTAGCGAAGAGGAGAGAACAATAGCAGAGGACATTGAAGGAGCTGTCACCGCATTGCATTGGAGACCAGAATGCTGTGATTGCGGTAACGATGATGTAATGGAATGATTTCAATGCGATAAAGACGATGGATCTGACTGAATCATGTAACACCCGCGGACATACATTTTCCATGAGATGGGATATCAAATGGAAATAGCAATGATGCATCAATCTTGTTGATTCTGATTTGAATACATGTAATTTAATACACCGAAATGAGTGTTCTCTTATTCGGACACTTTTGTGTCGTTGTTGATGCGGATATGGGAGGCTCCGTTGAGCGGATTTTTGTCTTTAATTAACGTAATTGTCTGTGTTTAGTTTCCTTTTTTTTTTTTTTTTTAATAAATTCAATCAATTGAAAGCAATGCAACAGATTTTTAAAATTCTTGCAATGCTTTTACTGTTCTGCATTCGATCTTGTACTAGTCATTAAGCATCGAATCCGCAGTATACTTATTACCATGACCTCGAAAGAAGACATCTGTCAGTGCAGTCATAATAACCGTGCACCCCGCTGCCTATGCTGCGAAGCTGAGTTAGTATGGGGTGGACAGCTATTACGAAAATCAGGTTTTGTTCTACTGCAGAAACAAATAGTTCAACATTCAGAACATTAATTACCCCCAAGCATTAGAACATGCTGTTAGTTTCCTTGGTGCATCGATGAACACACGAACAGAATTCGAGCAGAACTGTTTTCGCCTGACAATCGAGACATCGATGTCTCCTCGCGAATAACCACAAAACGACAATAAAATATCTTTTTATTGTTTAATCGAACGGGGGATCAATTCAGGCGGAAGCGTCGTCATAGAAAAATGTTCATCGACGAACAGAATTTGAGCAGAACTGTTCTCGCCTGACAATCGAGACATCGATGTCTCCTCGCGAATAACCACAAAACGACAATAAAATATCTTTTTATTGTTTAATCAAATGGGGGATCAATTCAGGCGGAAGCGTCGTCATAGAAAAATGTTCATCGACGAACAGAATTTGAGCAGAACTGTTCTCGCCTGACAATCGAGACATCGATGTCTCCTCGCGAATAACCACAAAACAACAATAAAATATCTTTTTATTGTTTAATCAAATGGGGGATCAATTCAGGCGGAAGCGTCGTCATAGAAAAATGTTCATCGACGAACAGAATTTGAGCAGAACTGTTCTCGCCTGACAATCGAGACATCGATGTCTCCTCGCGAATAACCAGAAATGAATAGAAATAGATCAGGTTTTTATTTTGGAACAGCACGAGGGATGAATTCGCGTGGAAACATCGGAAAATCAATTGCAACACGGCGGAGCTCGTTGAACACCGGAAACTGCTTTTTTTCGCTCCATCTTCGATGGAATCGTAGTTGGAGTCCGACCCAGTTATCAGACTCGCTCTGTATAGTTAGGATAAAGTAACGTGAAAACAGATTTTGCTTAGCCAGAATCGCATTTCAAACCAGTGTGTCGTTCGTGACCGCAACGCCGAACGAATCGAATGGAATCGGATCGAATCGAATCGAATCGCGTCGTATCGAATCGTCTTCGGCTATGGGTCGCGAGAGCAGAGTGTACCGATGTCAACGGCAACGTTAACACTGGAACTACCTAAACCTGACTTAGACTTATCCCTTTATGATAACAGCGAGATTGCGTTTGCTCAGGTTTCATACGATTTTTATGGTAACATGTACTCCAAAGAAGAGAATAACTTTTTTAAAATTGCTCCAAATGACTTCAATCTTTTTTAGATGTTAGACCAACTAGTTTGCTCGAGAATGACTAAACAAACATTTTTTTAGATTGCGATTTTTCAACCTTTTTATCCGAGCCTATAACTTATATGCACACTGACAATTTCATCGGTCAATGTTGCAATGAGCTACAAACATTTCAAAATGATCACATAAGGGCGAAATTCCCTGGCAAGGGTCGAAAATCTGCGACTTTCGCCCTTGAACTCTCATCTTGAGACGTTTGTAGTTCATTGCCACGTTGACCGATTTCGTCGAAATTTTCAGTATGCATGTAAGTTACCGAAATCAACAAAACGCATATTTAAAATGATCGTTACAGGCTCAGATAAAATGTTAAAGTTGAAAAATCATAATTTTTTCATTTCTTTATCATTCCAACCAATTGCAATCTAAAAAAATGTTCAGTCATTCTCTAGCAAACTAGTTGGTCTAACATGTAAGAAAGATTCAAGTCACTTGGACCAATTTTAAAAAAGTTATTCCGCTTGGAAAGGTGTCAACACACTTTCCGCCGGCACCGTATATTAAAAAATTTCTCGTGAAAACGTTTTCGTAGTTTCACTGACCGTGAAAGAAGAAATCAGTCATTTTCACTGGTTCGGTAGTTCTAGTGTTAACGACGTTCGCGACGTCAACGTTAACGCCGGAGGTTTCGCTTGAACGGTGGACGAGATGCACCGGCGCATCGCCGAAGGGAGCTGCATAGGAAACCGTGGCGGCGCTCGTCGTTGCTCTCTCGTCGCCCTGTCCCTTTCAGTGACGACCTTACATGCTAATACTTTGGAAAATCGTTTCTCTTTACCTTTTTTCATTTTCTCTTTTTTTTTTTGGTATCCTCGATCACCTTTTGTATACACGATTTCTCCGGTATCGTTCGTCGCTAAATTACAAACTATTTATATCTTCATTCGATCTAAGTTTTAAACACTACCTTTGGACGTTTGACATTTGCTTTTTGTTCGCGGGGTGTTGCTCGTCGTTGTTTTGGCCCGCCACTTCTACAGACTCGCTCGTTGTAAGCTCGGATCGCGACAGCGACAACGACGACGACGACCGACGATGACGATGACGATGCTGAATGACGAGCGCGAAGCGGACACCGAGGGGAACGGAAGAGGACGCACATTCCTTTTTCTCTCCTTTTTCGATTTTCCTTTCCTCCTCCCCCCGTTCACGCATAGTGCTCGCAATCCCCACGCTCGGACAGCGTGGGCGTGGACGGACACTAGGAGGTGTTCGCATACTCGTAGGCCTTTTCGTAGTCCCGCCGGCGAATCACCGCGAAGTGAGTCATTTGGAAGGTGTTGGTCTTTTTACAGCCACGCTCCAACGTGCCCGTCATACTGTAGCCCATGTTGAAGTCGCTCGACGAGACGTTCGACGTCAGGTACAACTGCCGACAGAAAGAAACCAGGCTCGTTCAGACCCCGAGTAACAAATACATCTGATCTGCAGTGATTTCTCTATATATGTCGCCGAGGCCTGGACGTTATACGTCGCGGAATTATCCCCACTACCGCGCAGGGTATAAGCACCAGAGGCCTCGGACGCCGGGAGTGTAAATCAGCGTGGATCGAAGAATAGTATCTTCTGGACGATATCTGTCACTGGCAGGACCCGTTTTGTTGACATATATCGAGAATTCACTGTATACTGCTTTGTAATAGCGACAAGACTACGACTATTCAAACCTCGGACCAGTTTTGTTCCAACGTGTGCTTCAATGAAGAAGTTCATTCAAAAATTTCTGATGGAAACATTCTTAATTTGAGTAACTGTGGAGGAAAAGATTAGGGATCAGTCGTGTTGACTGGTTCGGTGGTTCTTGTGTTAATGATATCATCGAACGGAGAAAAATTAGTGAACCTTGGCCCTTAACTCTTTCCAGCTCGATGATACATTAGGTGTTTTCTTTGGTCTCTTTTCACCACGGGTGACATGTCTGAAGTTATGGCAATTCTGTTCCCAGTTTAGAAAAATGTTTCGCCTGGAAAGGGTTAAGGGGCACAATGTTTGCTCGGACTACGAGGCATCATACCTTTCGAGAATTCTGTGAAACATTTTCTGACACATGATTCATGGCTGAGGATTTTTTACAGTAACCTAATCTAATAACCTGGTTTCCGATTATTATGATTTTTAAGCCTCGAAGATAAAGCACTGGTATTAACGTGTTAATAAACTTTGCTGTCGCGTTCGAGATCAACGTTGGTTTTCTCGCTGGCCGAAATACAGCGAATCACAAAAGTGTCCGCACGGATGAATTTTATTCAACCTGATTTTACTGCTTCTCATGCAACGCTAACGTTCCTGAAGAAATCGTGCCGTAAGCATTCCCGAAGACCGTCGATTGGAAAAGGAAAAATCGGGATCTTTTTATCTAACAAGGAAAATATGCCTCGCATTACATTTCACATCAAATTAGATATTTATAATTTTCATGTTACAAAAAACTTTTATTCAATTAGCTCATTTCTATTCTAGAAATATATAAATAAATATGTGAAAGAAATACGATAGAGGTTATGTAAATTTATCGTATTCCTTTTAAAACTCATTTTGAGTTGGATATGTATTGCGCATGTCTGTAGAACAACATGGCGGATTGACAGTTGATAAGAGTAGAGACACAAAAGAGAGAAAAGCGACGCGCATCGCAAAATCTAATTGATTAGGATTGTCACTTTCTTACATAAATCTTTGTGGAATAATAGCTTTTAATGTCGTTTCTTGCGTTTACAGGTAAGAGTGTAACCAATGTAAATAATGTAAATAATTGTAAATAGCGAATAAAAAACTTTAATCCTGTGTTTACAGCGAAACTCAGTTTGGTTATTATTTCCTCAAGATAAATTAAAGAACGAAAGGATAAACTTATTATATATATATAGAAATATATTCTATATTTCTTTATTTTAATTTTCATAGTCCCTGATAGAAAAGATACAAGGAATTTGTAAATTGCAAGGAAAGGTGCTGTACAGGAGAACAAAACGAATATGTTTTGGAAAGATTGACGTCTTGATTTCGTTGTGAATAATAGCTTCGAGTGCGACGGATTAATATCGAATTTATTAAACCAAAGCACTTGAGACAAGACCGTCGAATATAACGAGACTCGAGTATGCCGATCGTCGTTTTACCGAGAGATTAGGTATCCGTGGTTGATCTAACCGCGTCCACGATATAATACGACCTATGTGCAGAAGGAAGCAGACGCTGGCGCGCACGTATTCGTGCCGTTCTACGTGTGCTGCTGACGGTCGCGCTTTAGCGTCATAAATTTCTATGTCGTCCATACGTTACACCGTCGCCGGCACAATAGAAGCCACTTTAGGATTTGGGTCATTCGGAAAAGCCCAGGTTTCGCTGGCTTCGCCACCCTTCGCCTCGCCTTGCCTCGCCTTGCCTCGCCTCGCCTCGCCTCGCCTCGCCCCTTCGTCCCCACGTTCTCCAGAGTCTACGGCGTGCTATCCGAAAGAAACTCCATCCGTTTCACCGCGTCGATATCAGACAAGATTTAATGGTCCTGCGGCTCGGCTCCCTGCACCCTTGTCTATCTGTCTGCCGAATTTCGTCGAGCGAACGCCTTCACGCGGGCAATTCAACAACAATTGAACGGAGGCTCGAGCATTTGCATTTTGACGGGCGAGAAGTACGAGTTGAATCGCACGGAAAATTTTAGAACACGTTTCAGGTAGCCCAGAGCCACTAGAAGTGATTTACAGTGATTTCTCTGTATATGTCGCCGAGACCTAGAGGATAAATGTCGCGGAACTATCCCCTCTACCTCGGTAGTGACTCGGAGAGTCCTCGGACGCCGAGGAGTGTAAACATTACTGGGGGCATGTCTCCTGCACGATACTAGTCTCTGGCAGGACCCGTGTTGCTGACGTATATCGAGAATTCACTGTATCGCACGCAAAGTGATTAATCGACGCGGATCTTTATACGAAATAAATGTGTTCTAGGTGTGGTATTATTTTTACATAACAACTTGGACAAACCGATGGATTTCTTCGTGACAGCACCACGAGATTTGAGCCGTTCAGTGCAAAAATGGTGCAAGCCAGTTAACCCTTAACGGACCAGTGTCAGTCATATAAGTGTCATGGCAGTTTTGCTTATGTATAATATAAATATCTTCCTTTCTATATTCGATATAAAACAGTTTTGAGTCCACAGTTCCTGTTCGTAAGTAGCTTGGACCTGGTGGGAAGTAAACTCGAAACACTTCCGGACCAGTTGAGGGTTAATAATTGGATAACGAGGAGCCAAGCAACCGTTCGCAATAATATCCAAGGATATTTGTCTTGCGCGAGCCAGGCTAAATATTGACTTGCACCAGTTTTGCGCTGAACACTTGTTACGTACCCGGGCGGAAGGCGCGAGAAACGTGAAAGGTCTCGTAGTAGATGACGGTGTACCTTGAAATCGGGATCGGTAGTCATTCGCTTAAAGGAACCGATGATGTAAAGCGTGCCTGTCCCGGAGTCCACCATTTTCGCCTCGGTGCTGTACCTGGAACACACGGGTCGTTCGATTCAGTGAACACGGACGACACACGCACTCCCAATCGCCGGGACATTCCCGATGATCGAGTATTATAATTACGCGTCGAAATCGCGAGCGTCGGCGTCGCGTCGCGTCGCGTCGAACGGGAATATTCGCGAGTTTCGAGGGTTAGGTATTTCCGCGATACGCTCGAAAATGTTCCAGCTGTCGGCGACATCCGACAGGTCGGCCCTCGGCGAACAAACGCGCGTTCAGTCGGCCCTCGTAAGCGTTTTATCGTCTCGTAAATCGGTAATGCGATTAGCGTTGCCGGGGCGCGACACGGGGGTGAGAGCAGGGCGGCTAGAGTAGCTTGTTCCGCTTTTATTTTTTTTTTCCCCCGACCCGATATTTCACGCCCATTCGATCTGGATTACGTTAGTTCCCGAGGAGGTCCGGCACGAGCGAGTTGCACGCGCGGAAAATCCGCGTGACGGAAACGGAAAGCTTCCGGGTCAAGCTCCGGATCGGAACCGGTTAATCAAGGCGATCGATTACCCGATAACAATGATCCAACGATTTCGATGACTTTTCGATGTGTAAATAGACAGCGGACCTTTATGCATAATAAAATTTGTCTGCCTAAATCGCAACGAACTAGAACGAAATAGAAATTTATTTTCTTTTCTAATACGTTCGGTAAGCTGAAAATAATATAATAGTATGTTTCTGATGTCTTTACTGTTTCAAATTACACCTACTCGTTTTTGTCATAAATGCATAAAATCCGCTGTCCAGTTATAAACCTTAACAACTTTTTCCATTGGTGATAGTGGCGGTCTCGCTCAGTTTTCGAAATATTCGCGAAACCGTAGTCTCTCCGTAACTGTCGCATCGTCGGGCCAGCCGAGCGACAGTTATAGCAGAGGTGCTGCTTTCTTTGCAGCGCGCCGAACGTGGAGAAGGGCAGCGAATGAAAAAGAAAGTTTAGAAAGATTAGAAGAAAGTTTAGAAGAAACTTTCTTCGCTTATTAAACGAGCAATTGTAACCCTAACTGTGTACAGGGTGTATAAAAATTATATGTCACGAGCATCATAGCGTGATTCTACACCTCCGGATCGGTGGAGATCTGTGAAAAAAATGCACCGCAAAATTCATTTTGACCTCGAAACTTAAGGTCAAAGTATCGAAAAATTGGAGTGATGAGTACTATACGATGCAATAAAAGAAAATTTTTCGACACTTTGACCTTGATTTCCAAGGTCAAGGTGAATTTTGCGGTGCATTTTTTTAACAGATTTCCACCGATCTAGAGATGTAGAATCACGCTATGGTGGTCGTGACATATAATTTTTATACACCCCGTACAGTGAATGCTCGATATTTGTCACAACATCTTGTCAGCGTTGTGTATCGTCACGGAGTATCCCCCTTGGTAGTGGGAATAATTCCGCGACCTTTATCACCCAGGCCTTGGTGACATATATAATCACAATACAGAGTTTACTCTATATATGTCCCAAATGCCTAGCCGATAAAAGTCCCAGAAGTATCCCCACTGCCGTAAACCTTGTGAAGGGCCAAGAATCTCGGGAAACCTCGATCGCCGAGGAGTATAAGATCGAGTGGATCAAAGAATGGTATCTCCTGGCCGATATATGTCCAGACCCATGTTTTGGACATATATCGAGTAAACGCTGTATATCGTGTTGGGTGTCATTTTAATTAGAAAAACGAGACGAATACGACGGTAAAGTGTTATAAAAAAAAAGTAAAAATTATAAAATTAGCAATCTCTTGCTCCGTTTGCGTAGTGCGCTTTGCACCGATACTCGACCCGCCGCACAGTGGGCAATTTGGACGAAATCGGATTCAAAATCAAGGAACTTTCGATAGGAATGAGGTAGAGCGATGAAATTTTTTTTAAATGAAAGCTGCAACTTTGTAGAATATGCGAAAAATAGGGAGATTGTGGTACGAACGCTTTTTAACCTTGAGAAAATTCGTTAAACTTGCACAATTTCAAGAAAATTGTGGTTTTTCCAATACCACGCGCGGAAAAATTGTTTCTTAACGTGCTATACATCATTCCCCATAGATTTTTTCACGCTGATTTCAAATCTGGTCTCAAAATTTGTCTACGACCTGAGGATTTCGCAAAAAATAGATTTCTGTGACAAAAACTAATGAAATCATTTTTTCGTTGAAATGATTCGATGGTAATAATCTCCCTATTTTTCCCATATTCTACAAAGTTTCAGCTTTAATTAAAAAAAAAAAAATGTCATCGCTCTACCTCATTTCTATCGAAAGTTCTTTGATCTTGAATCCGATTTCGTCCAAATTGCCCACTGTGCGGCGTCGCGAATGTAGGAGAAGGAGAATGAAGGAAAAAGTAGTTCAATTTGTACGATATATATCCGAAAATGAATGAAATCGGGGGGAGGTAGTTCTGCAGGCCCGGCGCAGAACTACCTCCTTTTATTTAATGAATAAAACAGCGCCGGGAAGAAACATCGGGACGGGACGGCGGAGTGAAAAGGGAAAGGGAAAGGGAAAGGGAAGGGGGGAGGGAAAAACGGCGGAGGTTCGACCGTTTTCGGAAGCGGAAGAAGCGGATGAAGCACGAGCGTGGGTGGAGAAGGTGCGCGTACGATATGGGCGAGCCGTGTGAGAGAATGAGAGACTATAAGAGACCGTGGGAGAGCGTGAGTGGGCAGAGCAGCATAGTTCAGAGGAGAGGAGAGGAGAGGGAGAGGGAGAGGGAGAGGGAGAGGGTTCCCTGGTGGCTCGAGGGGCTTATTCCGGCGAGCGGTTCAGTCGGCGACGATCATTAAAAGTTTAAACGCCCTCCATTGAAGTGCGGCGGATCCAACACTCGGTTTAAAATCCACTATGGCTGGTGCTTTGACTTTTCCTCCGGTCCTCGATTCGCTTCACAAAGGAAACTGCCTGCCGGAGCACCCTTTCGATGCTCGATCGGGGCCGCTTCATGACGCGTTATGCACGATCATCGATCCCCCCCGAACGGCTGATTCGCCGGACGCGATCATGATCCAGTCACCCGAAACGTTTAACCCTTAACGGCCCGGAAGTGTTTCAAGTTTGCTTCCCACCAGGTCCAAAAGCTATTTTTCATACGAAACTGTGGACTCAGCGTTTTTATATCGAGTATAGAAACGAAAATATTTATATTTTAGTGAGAATTTATTAATATACAGGGTGGTTGGTAACTGGTGGTACAAGCGGAAAGGGGGTGATTCTACGCGAAAAAAGAAGTCGAAAATATAGAATAAAAATTTTTCGTTTGAGGTTTTGTTTTCGAGAAAATCGAATTTAAAGATCCGTCGGATTCGCGTGCTTTAGTATGCGCAGAAAGTAGAATTGGTAGGTCATGATCAGACGCAGTAGACAATTCCTATCGAATAACACCCGCATTGGCTGCATTTTGAAACTCAATGTTCTCGAAAACAAAGCCTCAAACGAAAAATTTTTATTCTATATTTTCGACTTCTTTCTTCGCGTAGAATCACCCCCTTTCCGCTTGTACCACCAGTTACCAACCACCCTGTATATATTCAGAGTAATAGGATAACCAGATGATTTAAATTTGATTTTTGCCGCCACATACGCGGCATTGGACTCGATAAGTGTCATACCGCTTATATGGCAGCATTGGTCCGTTAAGGGTTAACACGGTCGCTAGCATAATTCTTGTCGTTGCCCACATTCACCGTTAAAATCATCATAATTACATTCACCGTAATGTTAAACATAGTGCACCTCTGCGAAATACAAAACAATTGAAACCTTTGTTAGACAGTCTTCGTGACGTCTCTGAATAGTAAGCTGAGTGCTAGACTTTGAACAGTGTATAAAATTAATTAAGCTATATTCACACATGTGTGACGGTGTCACGTTGTCACAATTTTTCCTCTATTTTGGAAAATTAATTTGGTCCATAACACAGTTATACGAACTGAACTTTGCAGGTTCGATTGCTAGACTGCGGATTTTATACAATTACAATAAAAACGAGTTGTTGCAATTTGAAACGGTAGAAACATCCAGATAGATCACGTCGATGTATTATTTTCAATTTGTTATGTATTAAAGAAAGAAAGAAACTTTTAAATGCAATTGATGCAGGCTACTTTTACTTTGCAGAAAGATCCACAGTCTGTCGATTACAATGACCATATTGCTCCGACTTTGTAGGAGTTTTTGGAGATAATTGTTCGGAGGTCAACATAGCAACCGTTCGAGAGTTTCGTTTTTCCGCAGAGTTGAATGGACTGGAATTCGTTAACGCGTTCGCTGCCGAGCGACATTTTCAAAAACGGTTCCACCACGCCAACAAATTTTAGTTAATTAATTCTAAAATAAAAATACAAAACACGTATTTATGGGGAAAAATTGTTGTGTTTTGTTCTAATCCCCAAAGCCAGATACCTTCAAAGAACATGAAAATACTGGCGCCTAAGTAGAAAATACTGGCGCCTAAACACAAACATCGACCTACGAGATAACTCGTTGTTGCCAGCGAACATGTTAAGATCCTCGCGAAGGTGACGTAGAAATGTACTAAAACGAACGTAATCATTCGTCTTCCGTACACATCAGCCACAAATTCTGGCATTGAAAAACATTTAGACATTCCCGATTCGACTTTTAAATCTTTCGAAAAAGCTATATCGATTCCGAACCATTAAACCCTGACGCGGGACCGCAGTGCAACGTTCCGACCCCGTTCGTCGACCCGTTGCAAAATCGACGGCTCATAAATTCGAGAGCACAATCGAGATAAAAGAATGATCAGCCGGTAGACAACAGCGAGTAGTCGAAACAGTGACGCGGAGGATAAGACAATCAGACAAAATCTAGTCAGACAAAGGTGAAGGAAGATTGCGCGATAAAGCGTGTACACGACACCGCAGAATTATACAAATATTAGGTTCAAGTCGTAAACAGACGTCGAAACAAACATTGTTCGAGTTAATCGCGAGAAGCAGAAGCTAAGTAAAAAATACACAATGTTTTTACAGTCTTCGGACTAGTGAATTCTATGGTAAATGCCAGATTATCTATGCACGATTCTAAACCGCAGTCCAATCAAGGCTGATTTTAGCTGCGAACTATAACGCTGCATTTTATCGCTCGATGATTCATCGAGCTCAAGTGCCGTGATAAATGTCAGCACTCTCAAGGCCGTGAAATTCATAAGTAATAGCAACGATATTCGACTGCCACAGCTGTTTCAGTGTGGGAGAGGCTGGGAGATTGTAAGCAGAAATAAATTATTATGCAAAATAAAAAAATGAATCAATTGCGGACGCAGGAGCCTCTCAGGAATATTTCTTTTTAACACTAGGTTTACAGAAACAATTCACGTTACTCTGTAAACATAACAAGAAGGTTTTTTCCAGTAATATTTACCCGAAGAAATACAGTTGAATACAGTGAATTCTCGATATATGTCAACACAAATGACACATGTTATGCTCACACTCCTCGCTCATAATTCCGCGACATTTATCGCCCAGGCCTTTGCGACATATACAGAGAAATCAGTGTAATCCCTCACGGGTGCATCTTTGCAATCTCAGTAAGCGTAAATTAAAAATATTCGTTACTTCGACGGGTCCCTCGAACCTAGTGTTAAAATATTAAAAAATTTCAAATCACATATCAAAATTACTTAATTCTTTTAGTCTCTCTACCGTTTCAAATCTCTCTTACTAATTTTTCTCGTGAGTGCATAAACTCCACAGTCCACCCACAAGTAACAGCAACGACATTCGATTATCCGAATGCAGGAGAGAGGACCGAGAATTGGTGGACCGAAAAATAATGGGGAACAAAAGGAAATTGTCATCGATTCATTTAGTAAGTGCAACGATACTCGAGTCTCTCGATTGTTTCGCTGGGGGGGGGGGGGGGGAGAGTATCGGTGGTTCGAAAAATAATGGGAAACGCAGGGAAATGGTCAGTTCGGAACGCGTCGAGCGCGGGCGCGAGAACTCGCGCGAATAACCTGATAATCCGTAGCTGCGAAAGGGAAACAAGGGGACAGCGAAGTTTCGGACGCGCGTTGTCCCTGTAATTCTCGAGTGACGGCCATACGTACGGCAGATAGAGCGGCTGCAACGAGGAATAGACAATTCCGGCCACGTACCCGGCAAAAGCTCGAATTTCGGCCGCGCTGGGAATACGATTACAGGGAGAGCGTCGCGACGACGACGTAACCCTGCCGTACGTGTCCTATCCGGGCGCCGCGGCGCCGAAACGCGAACTGCTCCAGGACGGTGCAGCGCAACGCCTGTTTTCTTGGAGAACCAACAGATATACCGGGTATTTCCGAAGTAAGAGACCGAACAGTGACTCTGACAATTCGAAAAGATGTAATCACATTTTTTTGCTCGACGCCCCGTTTTCGAGAAAAACGCCTACTACTCGCAGTGAGTAGAATCGGTCATGGTCAGACCCATCAGCATTATAGTAAGGTCTCGGATATTGTAAAACTGTGTCAACATGGAGCAACTTTCTTGTTGCCTTCTTCTTCTTCTTCTTCTTCTTCCATTCGATAAAAAATGAAGAAGACAATAGGAGGCGATAAAAAGTTGCTCCACGTAGCTTCTTCAGCGTGAAAAATTTAGCGGAATGGAGGATCCTATGCTAACGTCTCTAAACGTCGTCGCTCGGCGTTGTTCGAAGCTGTTTTCCGCGGCTGTTTCAGAAGGGAAATCCAGGCAATAAAAGTTCCGAAGCCGCGCAGAGGCCGGCCAGCTCGACACGGACTCGCGATTTACGACTTGCGACTTACCACTTACCACTTACCTCCTGGTCCCAGCGACTTCGACGACCTTGCACCGACTCCGGCTCCACCAGAACAGCGACAACGTCCAGTAGGAACTGCTCGCGCTTCTCGCCCAGCCCTCCTCCGGGAACAGGAGCACCTGCGACAGACGGACAAACGGTGAATCGCGTTGAAAATCGTCTGACTCATTCACGTCTCCGACTGTGGCAAGTTTGAAATCATTTAAAAATCCTACGGTGCCGATATTCTTAACACGTTGCGTACCGCTCACGAGTTTTCTCTCGAAAAGACATTTTTTCTCGAGTTTGCCCAAAAACCTGCGGTCCCTGGCGCATGTCTTACTAATTTTTTCTCTTTTACGTTTCACCCAGCCGATGTCTGCATGAATCCAAAAAATTCGTGATATATTAATAATATTGCTTTATTCAGCCTTGCAGCCAAGAATTGGGCTCGGTTTACAATATCCTGTAATTACAACAAAATAAAACTATCTTCCCTCTCCCTTTCTCTCTCTGACTCACTCATCCCTACTCTGACCACTATTATATTCTGCCTATTCCTATTCTTATCCCGATTATTGCACCATTTCCTACTATGTTACCTCTGGTTTACGCTTCATTACATTTAACTCTTTGCGGCTAGGTGGGTTAAAAACTATCCCACCTTTTGCTTAGCTTTTCATGCGTGGTGGGATATATTTTAACCCACCTCGAAAAGTTGATGTTACTCATAGTCATACGGTTTAATATTTTATTTAAAGTTTTTCATTCAGTTGGCAATGCTATGTACCAATGGTAAATGCGGAAATAAGTGGAAAAAGAATGTATACAAATCAAAACGCATCAGTAGGTGTGCTGCTGTGATTAAGTTTGGCGCAGTTTGACGCAGTGAATTCGCAAAATTCTACGCAACGAAGGTTTTTATTTTCTTTAACACTAGGTTTACGAAGCACTAAAAATGACTATTTTACATTACTTTATAAAAACAACGTGAATGTATCGATCAAAGTTTGTAGCCATTTCTTGAATAATATATACCCAAAGAAATCATTTCGTTAAATAATTGCTCATGGATGCATTTTCACAATCTCAATATTCGCAATTTAAAAATATTAGAATCCGTCATTTTGACGGGTCCCGTAAACCTAGTGTTAAAAGCGTGTTGCTCAAAGAGTTAAATTTCTGCTCTCTTATCTCTCTACTTTCTCAACTTTTGGATCCACGCTTCGACATTCGTATCTATCCTCCATTTCCCTTGCATTCTCTTGTAAGATGCTCCAGATTACCATACCTGTCCCCACACAGAGACTCGTGGTCTATTAATCGGTGGCTTCAACTCCCTCGAGGATCTTGCATACTCAACAACGTCGGGAAAGAAGCTGGACGATAATTAAGCGAACACAATCCACATCACCGTGGTAGGACCAGGAGAACGGTAGACGCGACATCGGTTAACTTTCGCGATCATTGTCACGCTTGTTCGCGCGACATCAATTTCAATTTCGCTCAGCCGGCAACCGTGCGAAGCGTCGCGCGCTTTTCCGACGGCTCGAGACGAGAATGCTTGATGACCGAACCGCTAACGACGCCTGTGTTTCCCAGTGTAGCAGCGGCGGTAGATCGAAAATCGTTTCTCGGGTCGAGTGAACAAAGCGCGACAGGACGCGACACGCGGGTTGGCAGTCGTCGACGAGAGGCGACGCGACGCGACGCGACGCGACGTTGGGCGCAAGGTCCATACGTCGTCCATACGTCGCGTGCGGCGGTTATCGAGCGCGGCTACGACGCTCCACGATGGATAGCAGCTCCTCGTTAACACCCCCTCCCTTCCGCTTCGTATCGCTCGACGACAACGCGCTCCGGATTCCGTCTGTCGCGCTCGAAAGATTAATCGCCGCGCGCCGCGCCCCTGGGATCCTCCTCTTAACTCGCGCCGGAGAAGCTGGACGACTGTAAACTATAACGCGCGATTTCAGGAAAGATTCCCAGCTGATCGGCTCCTCGGCCCAGGAACCCTCCCACTATCCTAATTTCCATACGTTGTTCCAATCGGAGCAGTCCTGCAGTTCCCATACACAGGGAATCAGGTTTCGATCCCTTTCATCTGCTTACAATTGTTTTGGCACACCCTGTACGTAGACTGCGGATCTTTATGCAAAATGGAAAATTTATGCATTAACTGCGTTTGAATAGGTTTAGAATGATATGTGGATTGTCCCTTCTTGTAATCCAATAGCGTGCCCATCGAAGGGCGCGTGATACTGTGTCGACGGACGCGTCTGATCATGATCCGACCATTCTACTGAATCATTCTTCTTGCGCTTTAACTAGTGTTCCTGATTTCTCAACATTTTTTCATTTCTTGAGAAATGAGAAATAAGACTATGTTTCTCGAGAATTCTCGAGGATTTTTAATAAAATAAAAAAATATTGGGAACTTTTACCAAACCTTTATAAAGTGAAACTTTACGCTTTTCTTTTGTTTCTTCTTTAATAACAACAAGAAACTCATTACTCGATTCAGTATTCAGTTTTTCTACAGTTTTAAATACGAATCTAAAAGAATTTTAAATGAGAAATAATCTATTATAAAATTTCGCGAGAAATTTTCGAGAAAGAATTCTCGAAAAGGAACACTAGCTTTAACACTTTGACTGCCCAACTAGAAACCTCAAAGACTCCATAAAATCGAAGTAAGTTATTGAATGAAATAAAAATTGAAAAACTTAAATGTATGATATTGTGTAGTCCTCCAACTTTCTTGCGTTTTACAGATCCTAATCAAATTTGATACAACGAATATATTAACATAAAAATTCATTTTAAAACCTGGAGAAATAATTCCGTCATCCATATGTGGATGACATGGCAGTCAACGTGTTAATATTGGATTGTATGCGTGTATGCTAAAAATGAACAACTACAATTTGAAACAGCGAATAGATCGAAAGAATTGAAAAGTGTCGATACAGTAAAGTCTTGATCTAAGCCCAATCCTCGGGGCCGTGCTGTGACATAGATCGTGTAGGACTACTATTTTCTTAAGACCACTAAATACAGTTCAAATTACATCGTGTTTAGTATCATTTTAATCAGAAAAATGCCACAAATAAGCTGCTGAAAGTCCCATAAAGAAATAATGAAAAATAAAGAAGTTTTGATTGTAATTTGATTAGTAGAGGTTCACACCGATATTCCCGACCCGGTATCGGACTACACGGCATGTTTACTCCCCCCAGTGAAGGAAGGTTTAGGCGAACTGACTAAGATCGTGTAGCTCCGTTCAACTATGATCAAGACTGTACTGTACATTACTTTCGGTTTGCTCAAATTAAAGACAGAAAAATACGTTTAAGCGGCTCTCGCTTCTCGCTGCGGACGCAGACAATTTTTAGTTTGTATAAAAATCTGCAGTTTATAAACGTTGAAAATCTACGGGAGGTCGATAAGTAACGTGTTAGAGCTATACATGACTCTACAGTGTCCTAAAAGAGTATTCGAAGCGGTTTCGCGATATTTCCGGAAGAACGTGAAAATTGCGAGAGGAATTATAGAGGACGGTTAATTGGTCGGCAAGCGGAAAGGTTGAACGAGAATATCGCGTCTCGCTAATCGTTGGTCAACCGGTTATTCGATCCGCCGGAGAAATTGTTCCGGAAGCCGCGGCTCGTGGAATCTGCAGACCGAATTCCAAAACGCGACGACGACGACGACGACGACGTCGGCGCCGCTGCAGAAAAACGACGCCCCGTTTTTCGCGAGCATCGTCCGAGAGAGCAGGAAAGCCGAAACTACGAAAGTGGAGAGAATAAAGTCGTAACGCGAACCGGATCGCGTTGTACCTCCAAATTGCGTTTCCTGCGAATTTTCCGAGAGCATGCGCCCTCGGCCTCGACCCCGTATCCGACCCTCCGTTGTTCCGCGGCTACAAAAAGGGAAAACTTTCATCGAATTCGCGAGCCGTTCGAGAGGTCGGCCATTCAGCCCCCGGAACAATCCTTCATCCCCTTCTTCCCAGGGAGGATCGATCCAGGAATTTTCCACGGAGAGACTCCTGGAAGCAGGCCTCGCTTCGATCGCGATCCCTATCCACGTTTGCTTAACCTTTTTCTAGTCTTTCAGGCCTTCCTGACCCTTTTAGAGGGTCCCGTTCGGCCGAAGGGAATTTCAAGGTGCAGAAAATTCTGCGAGAATTCGCTCGTGGACTGTGTGCACGTCTTGTATATTCTGCAATTCTTTTCATCTTAATTAAGCCTGTTTATTTGAGGCTATTTATGAGACTTCCAATGCTGTATCAAGAAGGAAGCTTAGAAACTGTCTTTTATGTAATAACTCTAAAGAAAATTATTAGATTACTTTAGTGGGGAAAATAGATAGAAAATAGATTACTTTACTTAGATTACTTTAATGATTGGATTACTTTACTTGAGTTGTGGATTCACGTTTGAAATTGCTATTACTGCTCAAGGGTCTAGCACTACTATCCCTTGCACTACTATTAGTTTGTGATCATAATGATTAGAAATTCTTCAGAATTCCATAGAAAGGATCTATTATCCCCTTGCACTACTATTTATTTTTTGATCGTAAGGATTAGAAATTCTTCAGAATTCCATAGAAAGGATCTATTAACCCCTTGCACTACTATTCATTTTGTGATCATAATGATTAGAAACTCTTCAGAATTCCATAGAAAGGATCTATTAACCCCTTGCACTACTATTTATTTTGTGATCGCAACAATTAGAAATTCTCCAGAATTCCACAGAAAGGATCTATTATCCCCTTGCACTACTATTTATCTTGTGATCATAATGATTAGAAATTCTTCAGAATTCCATAGAAAGGATCTATTAACCCCTTGCACTATTTATTTTGTGATCGTAACGATTAGAAACTCTTCAGAATTCCATAGAAAGGATCTATTAACTATTCCATAGATGGAATCGTTCAGAATTCCATGGAAAAAGAAAAAGGTAGTTTATATTCATTGTATGAGTATGTTTTCTCGAAAGGACATTGCAGGGCAACAAGATTAGCCACGGATCACACCCTCCCAAAAATTACAAATAATGTTACAGATAATGTGTAAACTGTGGATTTCATGCATTTATGACAAAAATGGGTAAGCAGAATTTCAAGCAGTGGACATATTAAAAAGATTTAAGGGCACCACCGTATTGGTTTCAGCTTAATAAAATAACGAAAGAAAGAAATGTTTATTTCGCTCCTGCGTCTTGCAATCAACGCCAATATTTTTTCTTTTGCATAGAGATCCGCAGTCTAATAACGTGTATCAAATGTCACCGACTCGTTTCCGTCATAAATGCATAAACCCCGCCAGTTGAACGACGACAAAAATTCCAGATTCTCGTGCGAGAAGGCGACGCAGTGAAAAAGAAATGCAGCGATGAATCAGGGATGGAATGCAAGGCAAAGCTAAAGCGCATAGGGGTTGGTTATCGGGAAGTTGAGGTGCGCCTGGACCGGGTCTAGACATCGTCCGAAAAGGGGGGGTTGGTCAAAGTACCCGGTAGTCCCGACGAAATTTCCATCCCTTTGGGATCGGGTTGTTCTGGAGGACCTGGATCGTCGCAGCAGTCGTGCCTTCGATCGAGAAGGTCGCAGGGGGTCGGTAGGGTCGTTTCCCCCCGGAACAAAGTGCACCGGATATTTTCTGGGTTAGTCGAGGAGGCAGCCGCTGTTATGGCCGATAAATACGTGCGCGTGTACCGGGCCGTCTGCTCAAGTTGTATGCAGCGAAATACAGGCTCGCCTAAGTACACTGGGGGGTGGTAGGGGGTGAGGGGAGCTTGCCTAGATTAAATCCGGCTTTCTACGAAATCCCAGAAATCGCGAGGGCGCGCACCGATCCGTGGGACGACGCGTCGTAGAGCGTCGTCGAGGCCCCGAGAGACGCCCGACGGTCAGCAATACTTTACACCTGCCACGCTGCAGACCTAATTAGACGCGACGGGCTTAATCTTGCGCGCGTAATGGGATCGCCGAACGAAACGGGTCGCCTGCGATCTCTCCTCTCTCGGACGTTCACGCGGGCCAGGGACCAGGACTCGATCGATACTCCGGCGCAAGCACCGGGGCCGTCCTTTTCATTTTCCGAAGATTGTACCCTGAAGATCGTTTCGTTTCACCGAACCGTGTTTGTTCCGCTTCGACTTCGATATCCCACCGATTCTGCTCTTACTCTCTCTCCCTTATCGTCGAGTAATGACTAGATCGTGGACTTGCACGGAGCGAGAAGCACGTTACTGGAACCAACTTCGATTACTGTGTAAATAATGAAAAATATCGCGGGTAAAAATCGAATCGTTTCGCGAGGGACGTTGTTTGATTGGTTTGTTCGTGGGAGGGTGCGTAGGGCACAGGTCAAATTTGTTTTTCTACGTGGAAGCATATTTTTTTATTAGGTCAGTCGATCCAGCTCTTAATTCTGTTTGAAAAAGTATTAACCTATTAACCCTTTGAAACATTTCTTCCGACATATTTCCCTTCTATACAGGGTGAGTCACCAAACGTTTGCACCTCAAATATCTTTGTTGTTTCTAAAGATACGTAAAATATGGCGAGGACAAAGTTGAATGGTACAATAGGGCTGACACGATGCCAAAAAAAAATTTTGTTTTTATGTCATTTTTTTGGAGATATCAAGGTCACCTTGACTTTTTTAAATGGAACCACCCTTTTCTAAACACCTACAATGATAGTCCCTTTCATTAGGAATTCAGTGACTATAATTAGTCCAAGGTTGTTCAAGGTCAAGGACAGAAAAAACGTATGAAACTAAAATATGGAAGCAGAATACCTGTATTTTATAATTGTATAATTGGGCCATGATTAGTGAATGTTGCTTCGTCCGTGAACAAGACATTAGAAAACAATGAATGATTTTGAAGCAATCCCCATTGACAAAAGTTAATTCTATTTTGAAAATCATTACTGTATATTTTTTTCATGTTATACGTACGAAAATGGTGCAATTTACTCGTACAATACTCAAGTGTTTGGTAATTTATTAAATACAAATAAATTTAATAATGTGAAAAATATTTTGAATAGTGATACAGCAATTTTTACAGTCGCCTTACAGTCGCCATTCGAGTGCTAACGGTTAATACCTAGAAATTATTAGTTCAGACGGTATTTTAACTGCAATTATTCGAGGTAGCGTAACTGTAATAACTTGAGCTAACCCTTAACGGACCAATGCCAATTTACTTACTGGGTCGAATGCCGCGTACATTGCGGCAAAAATCAAATTAATTAATAATATAAATACTTAAATTTATCTCTCTCTATATATATATAGATTTATGTTTAGGTCAAGTTTACGTTCAAGTTAGTGATAAGTCAGGTGTAACTGAAAATGGAAAAGCGGCGTAGGAAGGGGGGAATTGATGTAACAATTTGTAACCCCTAGGGGAACCAAATAAAGTTTATATTAATATAATATTTAAATTCATAATACAAATATTTTCCTTTCTATACTCGATATAAAAATGTTGAGTCCGCTTCGTACGAAAAATAGCTTGGTGGGAAGTAAACTTGAAATACTTCCGGACCGTTAAGGGTTAAAATCGCGGGGGACGAAATTTCCATGATTTTCTCGAAGAACACGTTAGCGCCTGTCGCTAAAATTTTTCCCAAATTCCAGGCTTGCCTTTAATGTTTTAAAACGGGCGTCACATAGTTTCTCGTCCGTCCAGGACATTTTCTGGCGAATCGCGATCGCAGCGACTACAGTCGCAGGAATTTGAGTTTGAGCGACGCGGTCGCCGAGATTAAAACTACGGAGCCCGACAGTATTCGATCCGTTTAACCGAGGAACGCTGCAAAGTTCTCCGAATCCAAACGGAATAGACGAATCGCTTCCCCCCTCCCCTTCTTCTTCCTTTCCCTTCTTTCCTACCCTCTTGGATTTAATAAACTCCGCGGTCGGCTCCTCGGACTCGAACGATTCTTGCCTCGAGAGAGAGAGAGAGAGAGAGAGAGAGAGAGAGAGAGAGAGACAGAGAGAGAGAGAGAGAGAGAGAGAGAGAGTCAATCTCTGGGAACGGCTCTTACGAGGAGGACTGCTCCCGCGGAGTGCTCGCGGTCCAATTTCGACGGATCGCTTTGAGGCACCGTTGCCGCAACTATCTCCGAACCGAAACGGTTTCTTTTCAACCGATTTTCTCCGTCCCGATCTACTCCCTCGAGTGGCACCGGTCCAACACCGCTCCGAACTCGGCCGGTCCACGCCCGTCGATCCATCGATCGTAAATGCCGCACTGGTGACTTGATTGGACAGGCCAATCAGGAAGCTTTCTTCCATTTTGATCGTTTCTCAGATATTCCAGCCGTGTGGGGTCAATATCTCACTTGACACACGACGTCGTTTCCCGGTTCAATTTAAGACACCGGGTACAGCGAATTCTCGATACTTGTCAACGACGCGGGTCTTGCCAGCGACATACATCGTTCAGGAGACAGAAATTGTAGAAATATATTGTATCAATAGCAGGATTTTAATAAGTCGGAAAATAATGCAACAGATGGATTTAGATGGTTAAAATATTTTCACTGTTTTGATTTACTGAATCTGGAAAAGAAGGTGTCTGATCAGTTACCGATTCTCCCTGACAGACTAGTGGTATTGTATGGTAATTAGGGTGATCGGATACCTACCTTCTTACCCTATTAAAAACCAACATATGTTTTGTAAGCTAAGATTTAATCCGCCACTGTATATATTGTTCATGTAAATACTCATATGTTTATATTATTGATAAAACGAACGGGACGATGAAAGGACGAGCAGTCTCGTCAGGTCCGATACCGGAGAAAGACGTGTTGTTAATAAATGATTTTATGCTTCCCGTCTGTTGAAATTCCTTACAGTTTTAAAAAAAGTTATTTAAGTTCTCCTATATATACAGTGATTTCTCTATATATGTAGCCAAGGCCTGGACGATAATGGACCATGAAGCTCGAGAGTGTAAACACTCGGGTAGGTCTCCTGCACGATACAGGACGCTGGCAAGACCCGTGTTGTTGACAAATATCGTGAACGAGTCCTAAATGAGTCGTAAATAAACCCACAGTCTAGTGACGAGTATGTGATCGATGACCAAAACCGTTCACTGTACTTTACCCTGCAATTGCGACTAAAGCGACACAGAAGAGGTTCGGACTTTTGCAATAAATTAGAATAATCGACTCCCTTATTAGTGCGCCTAACATTTCAACCTCGCCATTGCCACGCAGCTATCGCGGGGAAGAAAGAAATGTTCGCCGGCGTTATCGGCGCTCCGGCAGGGTTTATCGCGACGTAAACGTGGCCTAACGGGGCGCAATTATGCGGCGCTTCGTCGATCCGTTACCGTGGAGATCGAGACGAGAGCAAACGGCTTGAACGTGACTCGATCACGCGTGTAATCATCGGGCCGGATCCTCTCCGCTCGGCTATACGCGAGATTCGCGGGATCCGCGGGATCCACGAGATCCACGAGTGGTTAAACGGAAACGGGTTACGGTTGACGAGTGACAGAAGGGTAGGAGAGGGTGCGGAGGCCCACGGATAACGCGGAAAACGCACGCGGAGACCAGAAATACCCGGGGTGCGGGTCGGAGCGCGCCGGTCTAGAGGCTTGAACAAAGGAGGGTCGTTAGAAACAAGTGGCGCCGATTAAAAACGCCGACGCCACTCGCTCGGATGCATCGACAAACACGCGACGGCCGACGTCGACGTCAACGCGGACGACGCGTTGTTCCTCGAGCAACGTTATTTTTCACCTCTCTCTCTCTCTCTCTCTCTCTCTCTTTCCCGGTTTCCCATCGTTCCGACGATCGACGATCGACGATCGCTCTATCCCCCCGCAGAAAATATCGCTCGCAGCTCGGAAGTTGGCACGGCCGCCTGTGGATTCGTCCCAAATAGGATATCAGCGCCGGTATCAATAAATATTGATAATACCGCTCAAATATCGACGAGCTTGCTCGCATTTCGCTCGTGGCCAATATGCGCGTCTTCATATACGAAAACTACCGCTATTTGTGTCTGCACGATTCTGATGTTACCTCTTCGAGATCATCTTCTCTCATTGATTTTATCGGATTCTTCGGAGCTGATTCAACATGTTACCGGAAGCCCGTTAGTCTCAGTGCCAGTATCAAGAAAGAACTACAAAAGCTCCTTTTGTGAAAACAATCCAGGAAGGAACGATGGGGTCATGTTCCCCGAGGGTGGCTTGTTGGTTCACGAGCAAAACAGCCATTGCTGTTCTAAAATCTATTAAACAGGGGTCGGTAAGTAACGCGTCGAGGGCGATCTTTGTGCACAGACCCATAGAAACCAGCCACCCCTATTCCCCTTATACCTACCCCAAACGATGTTAGTCACACGCATCGAGCACCGAGTGTTCAAGACAGCGAAGATCCCGGACCGGGAAATTCAAAAAATTATGAAACTGTGGTGGTATGTACTGCGTATGTAGGTGAGTATCACGAGATTTGTTTTGCTGTCCAACTTCGCTTCAAGGGGGTGAAATCGCGTCCTTGAAAACTAGGTTATTTTTCGATTTTGTGACTCGCAAACTACCGGTTGGGAAAAAAGTTTCCAGACGGAAATTGTTTTTTTGTAATGAGGAGTAACGCATTTATTAATTCTCTGTACAATTAGAAACCAAATCGGAAACTATACGAACTTTCAAGAGTCACTCTTAAAGTGTATTTGAATAGCAAACAAAAATCGTGAGATACAGTGATTTCTCTGTGTATGTCGCTAAGACTTGGATGATAAATGTCGCAGAACTATCCCCACTACCGGACGCCTACGAGTGTAAACATAACACAGCTAGGATATGACCCTGGACGATACACGACGTTGGTAAGACCCGCGTTGTTGACATATATCGAGAATTCACTGTACAGTATTTTCTCGATTTTTGTCGCAAATACCTGGCTGATAAAAGTCGCAGAACTATCCCCACTACCGCGGTGTATACCCCGTGAGTGGTCTCAAAAATCGCGAAGCCTCGGACACCGAAGGTCAAAGAATAATAGTATCTCCTGGACGATACATGTCGCTGGTAAGACCGCGTTGCTTCCGTGTTGCTGACATATATCGAGAATTCACTGTACATATTTAAATATGGGCGCTACATATCTCGAAAAAGTTTCATGATTTCTAAAATTTCCTTGGAACCATTCCTTGTAGGGTTTTAGGGACGATTAGGACAATTTGGGACCGTGTTGTTGACATATATCGAGAATTCACTGTACATATTTAAATACGCGCGCTACATATCTCGAAAAAGTTCCATGATTTTTAGAATTTCCTTGGAATCATTCCTCGTAAGTTTTGAGGAACGATTAGGACAATTTGGGACCGTGTTGTTGACATATATCGAGAATTCACTGTACATATTTAAATACGCGGGCTACATATCTCGAAAAAGTTCCATGATTTTTAGAATTTCCTTGGAATCATTCCTTGCAAGTTTTAACACTAGATTTACGGGACCCGTCAAAATGACGGATTCTAATATTTCTAATTCAGGAATATTGATATTGCAAACATGGATCCACGAGGAATTATTTAACAAATTGATTTCTCTAGGTATACATTATTCAAAAAATGGCTACAGATTTTAATAGATATATTCACGTTATTTTTATAAGGAAATGTAAAATAGTCATTTTTAGAGCTCCGTAAACCTAGTGTTAAGGGACGAATAGGACAAATTGGGACCGTGCTGTTGACATATATCGAGAATTCACTGTACATATTTAAATATGCGCGCTACATATCTCGAAAAAGTTCCATGATTTCTAAAATTTTCTTGGAATCATTCCTTGTAAGTTTTAAGGGACGATTAGGACAATCTGAGACCGTGTTGTTGACATATATCGAGAATTTACTGTACATATTTACATACGCGCGCTACATATCTCGAAAAAGTTCCACGATTTCTAAAATTTTCTTGGAATCATTCCTTGTAAGTTTTAAGGGACGATTAGGACAATCTGAGACCGTGTTGTTGACATATATCGAGAATTCACTGTACATATTTAAATACGCGCGCTACATATCTCGAAAAAGTTCCATGATTTCTAAAATTTCCTTGGAACCATTCCTTACAAGTTTTAAGGGACGATTAGGACAATTCGGAGCACAGGAGGGTCGTCCACATTTCGGCACGATCCCTGTGTGATCCAGAGAGCTTCGAATGACACCGGGGAAAAAGCTCGTGGAGCGAGAAGATGGTTGATCGAGAAGCGAACCGGAGGGCGTAGTTGGCGGTTCCGGTCCGTCGCCGGAATCCCGAGGAAAAATTCGTCATTTCCGCAGCTGCGGCGGTAACGTCCTGCGACCTACATCAACGAGAGCGCGAGGATACATTATTACTATCATCGGAAAGCAAAGCTCCGATGGTGCGACGGCCGCAGGGTGTTTCAGGGCCGGTTGCCATGGCAATGCGCTGGGACAGCCACGGGGTGCAGCCTGGAATATCCACCCTCTTGCCTCTTTTCCGCGATTCTCCCGGTTACCCCTACCTCGGCATCTCTCTCTCTCCCTCACCCTCTCTCTATCTCTCTCTCTCTTGCTCTCTACGTCGCTCTCCCTCTTCAGCCTACACCCGTTCTCACCCCTTCAACCTTTCCCTCTCCAGCCTCTTTCTCGCTCCCATTGCTCCTCCCTCGTTCTCTGTCACCCTCTCTCTCTCTCTCTCTCTCTCTCTCTCTCTCTCTCTCTCTCTCTCTCTCTCTCTCTCTCTCTCTCTGGTCCTCTCTCCGTCTCTCCTGGCCGATCCTACGTCTCTCTCGTTCCGATCGACGCTCCTACCTCTGCCGCCTCTCGTTCGAATCCTACCTTGCTCCTGCTCCTTCCTTGACGCGTCTCTGTCGAGTTCGCGAGCCAACCGACTCTGATTCTGACTCCGACTCCTCCGACCTGTTCTCTCTCTCTCTCTCTCTCTCTCTCTCTCTCTCTCTCTCTCTCTCTCTCTCTCTCTCTCTCTCTCCCTCTCCCTCTCTCTCTCTCTCTCTCTCTCTCTCTCTCTCTCTCTCTCTCTCTCTTCATCGAATCTCTCTCCCTCCTCACTCGCAAGCTCTCCTCTCCGTGGCGCCTCTCCGTTACCTCCGACTAATCGCGCCATTCGGCCGCGTTTTATTTATTCGTCGCGAGGAAGGATTCCGTTCGCTCTCGCGCGTATTGTCTCCGCGCCGCGCCGCGCCGCTCCGCTCGCCGTAACGATCGATCATGAGCGAACAGCATACATTCCGGACGGGGAAAAAACCGGCGTCCGGCGCGGCGTCCGTACGACGCGCGATTATCAGGAGAAAGATTGCACGATCGCCTACGGAGATCAGAATGGTCCCCGGGAATTCCACTCGATTTCAGGCGAAACCGGACACGTATCCGGCGCCGGGAACGGTTTTTCGGTCGGAAGCCCTTCGACGCGGTGTCTCGTCGCCGGTTATCGGACGTGTCCGGTGACTGTCCGGTGGCAATCTCGAATTTCGAACGCGTTTGAACGTGCCACGCTGAATCACGGGACAACGGGCGATTATCGACGCGCAGCTTCCCAACGGGTAATAGGGTCGAGGTCGCACCGCGAGTCTCCGCGTCCCAAGGATGCGACACTTTCATTGGGACTCCTGACTATTTTTGTGGATCGTCTAGATCGCGATCGATTTCCAGGGCGTGACGGGATTGGAAATTCCGTAGGGCACGGGGCCCGGAAGGTTTGTTCGTTCGTGATGTAGACTTTTCGATGTTTTCTGTAACTACGTTCTAATTGTGGAAAGTCATTGACAAATAGACTGCGGTTCTTTGTGCAAAAGAAGAATTTTGTACAGTAATTGCGAGACACGGAACAGGAATTTTTTCTTCCCTTTACTAGCTTTATGAAATTGTGAAAAACCTGTGGATAGAGTGATTTCTCTGTATATGTCGCGAAGGCCTGGATGATAAACGTCGCGGAATTATCCCCACTACCGCGGGGTAGCCGACCTATCTACCTCTCGGGTCCGAGGTTTATGAAATTGTGAAAAATCTGTGGATAGAGTGATTTCTCTGTATATGTCGCGAAGGTCTGGATGATAAACGTCGCGGAATTATCCCCACTACCGCAGGGTATCCGACCTATCTACCTCTCGGGTCCGAGGAGTGTAAGGTCACGAGGATCAAATAATAGTATCTCCTGGACTATATAGGACGCTGGCAAGACCCGTGTTGTTGACATAAATCGCGAACTCACTGTATTCTCAGGTTTCTAACCCTTAACGGACCAATGCCGCCATATAAGCGGCATGGCACTTTTGCTTACCGGGTCCAATGCCGCGTATATGGCGACAAAAATCAAATTAATCAATAATATAAATATTCTCCTTTCTATACTCGATATAAAAACGTTGAGTCCACAGTTTCTCTTCGTATGGAAAATCGCTTCCTGGTGGGAAGTAAACTTGAAGTACTTCCGGACCGTTAACCCATTTGCATCATTAGCGTCTATATACGCTCAATTTATTTTTTCTTATATTAGGTTGGGGAAAAAGAAATCCATTACTTTTACGTTAACTTCAAGACTTTATTTAACATGTTTCGGATTGTCCGATTGGGGTCAAATATGCACCGTTTTGTTCTACAATTTGTTGCCATTTTAAAGGTAGTTTCATAATGCCTCTCTCATAGAAGTCTTGGTCCCTACTAATGCTGAAATACGAAGTACTTTTACTTGTAGTCATTTTTGCACATGAATACAATAAAAAGAAAAAGTTTGGTGATAAAGTCCCTCTTTTCATATTTCCTCATGACGCAAATGGGTCAAGGGTTGAACCCCTCCTCTATTTAAAATAACACCTAGCCGTCAAGTCCGCAGTCTGGTGATTAGGATTGTTAGAACGCAAGAACTGTTGGCTCGGGCCGAGTATGGCCTCTCCGGTGCGTCGTAGCGTACCGCCGGCGAAATCCTCGGGGGTTGTTGGCGTTATGTCAACGGGGACTATCGAGAAATTGCACGGAGTCTGGCCGGGCCGCGCAAATATTCGCAAATATTCGCCGGATGGAGAAACTGGCGAATCCCGTTCTAGATATCTCGTCGGCCCGAGACCTCTCACGGTTTTCCCGTCGTAACCGTTCTTCAAGGTAGAAGCGAACGAACGAACTTCTCGGCCGAACTCGATACCTTGTCGCGTCCTCGTTTTTCGCCCGCGGTCCCCCGTCGACGCGCTTAGGATGCTGGCTCGGAACGAAGGAATGCGAGAGAGGAGCAGAAGAGAGAGAGAGAGAGAGAGAGAGAGAGAGAGAGATCCGTTCCCAAGTTCACGGCTCGAGAGGTTCCAAGTTTCCGGAAGCCCCCGGGGAAATAAATCGATTCGCTATCCCGAATAGCCATTATGCGGACGTGGCTCGCAGGCAGAGAGCGAGGAGGGGACGAGAAGCCGGTGGATTGGGACGTTCAAGACGAAAATCGGGAGAAAGACAAGGGTGGCTGCGAGAGAAAGAAAGGGACGGAGATGGAGGAAGAGAAAGGAAGAAAGTCGGTGGGCGGCTTCACCCTGGGCAACTGGGCTAACGGTTCGGAGTTTCGAAACTCGCATCGACCGGAGTTTTCTTTCAATAACCGAGTTATTATTCACCCGGCCATTCACTGCCCCCCTCCCCCCGCGACCATCCCTTGAACCTCTCTTCTCCTCGGATCTCCGGGCCTCGGCTCGCGACTTTGCCACGGAGGATCGAAACTTTTCCTTTGTAGAGCAACGATAGACGCGCAGGCAGACCCTTGCGGCCCGGAGTCCGTCCGCCAGAGTTATCCCGAGGTTTTTACGAGAGAGAAAGAGAGAGAGAGTGAGAGAGCGATTCCCGATCGGCCGTAAAATATTGCGTGGATCTCGTAAAAATGCGATCCCGTATTACTTCCACCCACTTCCGGTCAACAATTCGTTCCTCCTCGCGAAACCGCGTTCCCGCTTGCGCGGAGGATTTTTTAATCGGCCGGCTTCTCGCGTTTCGAAAAGAACGAAGGAGATTAAAGATATAGACGCGTACAACCGCGTCGCGTCGTCGTCGTCGTCGTCGTCGTCTGTCGTGCTCCCCGGGGCGTTGGTAGTTCCGATAAAAAGGAGCATTGTTTAGCTCGTTGAATGGCCTAGGAAGGCACGACCCCTCCGACTTTCAGTGTCGTAGACGGCTCTTTAACGTCGCGACGCGTCGCGTCGACCCGCGTCGGCGCGATTAAAGATATCAGCCCCTGAAAGGGTCCCCGCTTCTTTCGCGGTGGCTTTCTCTTTCTTCGTGGAATCGTGCCGACCGCCCCGCCGAAAGGAAAACGTCTCGCGGGATCCCCGGAAGAAAAGACCAAGGGGAAAATTGTGGCTGCAATGCGCCGCAAGGCCGACGCTCGACGCTCGACGTTCGCGCGCTTTTTCCTCCCTATCCTACCCTCGTTAAACGCGTCGCTTCTTCCGAAAACCGTAAAAACGGGCAGATGAAACACGAGACAGTGGAAACATTTGAAGCACTTGAAAACGATGACCACGTCGACTTCGATGTATTCTAATTATTTAGAAAACGAATAAACGTCTACGCGAGCACCTTGTAATTAATACATTCGCGTCGGGTCACTTTTGACACGGTTGCTGGGCGAACTACTTTAACCCTTAAGGGGGCCGGCATGGTTTGAAATCCACATACGTATGCAAGGGTCAAAATCTATACAAACTGCCGCTTCAATGTTGCAATGAGCAGTTTAGAAGTGGTCAATTGTGTTTCCTGAAAGTCCAATCTACGTCTGTATGGAGCCCAAATTGCGAATTTCTACCTCATCGTCGAGTAATTTGTAATATTCGGCAGAAAATTCGAATTCTGAAGCAAGTATGACGTCACAAGATGGCTGCCGCTCAGAGATTCTCTTAATTTCGAGAGATTTAGTGTTCGTATCGAAAAAAAGGCCCCATACGGACGTAGCAAAGACATGTACAAACACGGTGGTATGCATTTTTAATTGATTACTTACTTATTTAAGACGTAAAATGTATAGAAAAAAAGGCATGAAAAGAAGCTATGAAAATCCTCAGCGCACTGTCGGTAACATGGTCACCCTACCTTATCTCCGATCTACGTTTAGAAATTAATTCTTATTGTAACATATCCAGATAAATCGAATTTTATTGGGATCTTTACAATACAAAAGGGTTAAGACAGCATACTCTATAATACATTTGAAATTTCTAGGTTTACGGGACCCGTCAAAATGACGGGTTCTAGTATTTTTAATTTAAAATTATCTAGCACATTTATTTCTTTGAGTATATATTATTTTTAAAGTATTGCTAAAAATGTGGGCAGCACGTTCTTGTTATTTTTATGAAGTAATACAAAATGGTCACTTTTAGTGCTCCGTAAACCTAGTGTTAATTCAATTGCACTGATTTCGTGAGATTCTCAGGGATTGATTTTTGGCACTTAACGTGTTAATAATTCTAAATTAAAAATATTAGAACCCTTCATTTCGACGGGTCCCGTGAACCGATTGTTAAAGAAACTACTGCCAGATGAAACTTGAGCGAGGCTGTGCAAATCCTCGGCGCAATACCGACCGTAATCTCGAATTAAACGAGGGGTTAGCCAATCGAAAACGTTCTAGCAACATTCGGAGATCCAATGCCTTCGGGATTTCGGGGAATTTCGTGACAAACGCGCAAGATCCGCAATCTATCGGTGACCTAACTCTATCGTGCGGGTGCGTTGTATCTCGAATCGGTCCCCGAGGAGCGAGTAGAGGATATGCGCTCACCTTGTTCGGGTATCCGTCGTATCGGAGCAGTTTCTTGCAGCATTTCCCGCGGTTCTCGTAGTAGAACATCTGGACCATTTCTGCGTGGTCCGTCGCGGCGCTGACGGTGAACGGCGCCGCACCGTCGTTGCCCAAACACCTCGACGTCGAGGCCGATTGTTGCTGGACCGGTGATTCCGGGCGGCCGAGTGGCACGCACGGACACCACCCGGAGACCATCACAATGATCGACACGGATCCAGGAAGATCCACGTCCGTGCACCCTGCGAGGGCGCCTACCACGATCGCTTCTTCCTCGCCGGAACAGGCCTTCTCATCGTTCGCTCTTCTAAAGCGTGACGCTCGTGTCTTTCTTATCGTTCTTATCGCGCCGCGCTTTCCCGGATACCCTCTGCTCAGGATGCTCGGGATCCTCCGCGTCTTCTTGGTCGCGGCAGCTCGCGAAATTTGGCACTGGTTTCCTTCGGCAGATACTTTGGCACTGAGTTGGTCGACGGCCGCGCGATCGGCTCCCGATGGCTCCGACGACGGTACGTCGTTCTCGTTGTCGTTGTCGTCGTTCTCGTCGCCGACGCCGTCGTCGACGCCGCCGCTGCGACGTCTCTCCGTAATTATCGACGAGGAATTGCTCCGACGAGATCTGGAAACAGTCAATGGCGCGTGCTGCGTTACCGATCGTTCGCTAATCATCGATCGCGCTCGAAGCGACCGGTTCGATTTAGCAAGCTGACCCAACCAATGAATGAGCATCATTGTCTGTGCGGTGAAATGTATACTGTCATTCTGTTCTAAGTTCACCTTTTTTTAGTGATCTAGTCCCACGTGTTAAACTTGTTTTCTACGTACAGTGACTCCCACTAATATTCGGACGCTTTTAAACATTGTATGGCTTTGTTAATATTGAACCATACGATTTGGTTTTTTTTTTTAAATAAGTTAGTACAATTGGTTTGCTACATAAAGTGGAAAAAATTGTTTACAAAAATTGCAGTTGGTCGAAATTGCAGAGAAAATACTAAAAGTTGTATTTTGCAACTTTCTTATGCGGACTTACATTGAAAATTTAGAAAGTACGATTTGTAGATGAATTGTACAGATTCTGAGAATTTCATGAAAATCGGCCAACATTGCAATGAGCTACAGATGTTCCAAAACGATCACGTAAGCGCGAAATTCCCTGACAATTTCAAAATTCTGCGACTCGTTAAACGTTTGTAGCTCATTGCAAAGTTGACCGATTTAAATGAAATATTCGGAATATGTATGATCGATGCAGATGTACAAAACGTAATTTTTAAATTTTTAATATAAGCCCGCATAAAAACGTTGCAGAATACAACTGTTAGTACTTTCTCTGTAATTTCGACCGATTGCAATTTTAATCAAACATTTTTCTCATGTTATGTAGCGATCCAATTGTTCTAACTTCTCAAAAAAATTCAAGTAGTATAGTCCAATATTGACGAAGTTATGCGATTTGTAAGAGCGTCCGAATATTAGTGGGAGGGACAATTGTTTCAGTCCATAACTCCGTTATTAATGCATTTACGAAAATATGTCGAAAGACAAATATAAATGGTTCGGAGAGCGCTACATTCGTAGGCCCCTAGATTTTTTTAGGTGCAACTGTGCATGTGCAATTATGCAATTATTTGTTGCATCATTTCTTTGAATAGAAATTCATATTTTTTTGTTGCACTAATCGGTTCATCCGTTCGTTTTACGTAAAAAATTATTAGGGTACCATGGCAAAAAAATGATTGGTTCTCGAAATAGTTTCGTAACCTGTCTCTGTTATGACAACAATGTCGATACGGTGTTTATTGTAGCTACATTGTCGTGAAGCGCTTGAGCATCTTCTTCAATAAAGACAGGTTTTGAAAATATCTCGAGAACTAATCATTTTTCTGCCATGGTACCCTAATAATTTTTATATACATATGCATACACTAGAACAGTTACTTATAATCAGTTGTAATGCTACAGTGTACTGTGGTACAATAAATAGTGTTGCATTTGTCGGAATTGCATTTGCATTTTAAGCTGATTATTATGGTAAGTTTTTTGTGAAATTGTCATTCACTGGGGCTCCCCTGTTCATTCATTAGAAACTGATGTTCATTCATTGGTCTTTTGGCTCGTTTGACCCTGTGCCAGATTTTGAAAGCTACAACAATCAAATCCTATTGTTAGAATTGTGTTCCGAACGTATGAATGGGCCAGTAGGAATATAAGATCTTAACAATGGCATGACCTTCTTATAAAATTGACGCTCGGGAAATTACATAAAGATTTAGGAATACTAATTTTAGCAAATATGCAGCTTCATTCACTGGACAGGTCACTATATTTTGAAATCGAGAGGGTGTCTCTATACTCGTCATCGATTAGGCGATTTACAGGCTGAGTTAGCAAAAACTACCCCTTGGAATAAATCGTTGTCTACCAAGTATATCAAAAATTTGACTTTGACGAAGCGAATGCCCCTTTGCCTTTAGTTTTTCACTAACCCCTTATCGAGGACATTGATTACGATGCAGGTTTGTCTCGATCGAGTACCTGACGGTGTTTCTTGCAAGTTGATTATGCACAAGGATCCGCAGTGTCCAACGATTACCTCAAGTTAACGTCGAGCCAAACTTTCGGTCAATTTACGTCGCTGCTGAAAAGCTTAAACACCGAGATTCGAGTAACTGTCAATATCCGAGGCAATGTAAGCGCAAGTAGACAGCGAGTTATTTCCAGCGATAGTCTTTACCGACTCTGCGAGTACTATGTCACCGACGACAACCCGCGAATCTTTTATTCCACGGTGTTTTCGCGGAGCCTGGATCGTTCAGGCGATCGAGGGCGCAATGAAATTCAAAGATACGAGAAGAATCAGGGAAGAAACGACGCCGGGAAAGAACTGCACGGCGAACGGTTTGGTCCCCGAGATAACGAGAAAAGAGAGAGAGAGAGAGAGAGAGAGAGAGAGAGAAATGCTCTGCGATTTACGTAACGGCTGATATCGCGAGTGCAATGTTAACCCTAGCGCTCGAATGCGTTTTAACTTCGAAACCAAGCCACTTCTTCTGAGCTAGAATATTCCCATTGTGCATGATTAATTTCCTTTCCTGCGTATGAAGTTTATTACTATTACTCGTGCTTATAACACTTTATCAAGGCCTTAGATGCGAGCATAGTGATGTCAAGATTACTTCAACCCTCCGTCTGCACCGTATTTTCTCTCTCGATTAATTTTTTCACTCTTCTAGGTTCCAAAAAAGTTCTGGAATTTCAATACATAATCATTGGAACGTATTATATTTAAAGCGGGGAGAAAATGAATATTGCAAAGAGAGGGGATTCAAGAAATTTCGCTCCAGGCATAAACGACCCAGGTTGCAGAGGGAATGTTGCACAACAGTGTGGCAATTTTTTGAAAAGTTTTGAAAAATTCGTACCGAAGTCTATATTTTAATACATAGTCATTGGAACGCACTATATTTAAAGCGGGGAGAAAATGAATATTGCAAAGAGAGAGATTCAAGAAATTCTGCTCCGGACATAAACGACCCAGGTTGCAGAGAAAATGTCGCGCAATAGTGTGGCAATTTTCGGAAAAGTTTTAAAAAATTCCAGAATACGTACCAAAGTCCCTATTTCAATACATAATCATTGGAACGTACTATATATAAAGCGGGGCAAAAATGAATATTGCAAAGAGAGGGATTCAAGAAATTCTGCTCCGGACATAAACGACCCAGGTTGCAAAGGGAACGTTGCAAATAGTGTGGCAATTTTTTGAAAAATTCCAGAATACGTACCGAAGTGCCCACTTGAATATAGAATCGTTGGAACGTCGCATGTGCGAAACATTAACAGGTAAAAATGAATATTGGAAAGAGAGAAATTCGAGAGTGAAATTTCGCTCCGGACAAAAACGACTGCAGGTCGCAGTTGGAGGGTTATATAATAGCGTGGCAATTTTTAGTGGTGCCTTGGAGGGCAAAGGGTTAATCGAGCCGCGCGGTACGAGACCGAAAAGACGAGTTCGCGTTTCGCGACCAGTAAATCGATTTCCATATTCGATCGATCGAGTCCCCGGCGAGAGCGGGTGCGCTTTCGAAACAAAAAGCGACGCGACGGTGTTATTCGACGACAACTCGAACGGTTTACTCGCGGAAAACTGCCGAAGGGGACTTTTCAGGGCTTTTGAAAACCGTCTGCCGTCGCCGTCGACGGGGAACGATCTCGTTCGACGATGCGTCGAAGGGACGCACGGGGAACGCGATGGATGCGGCTAATGGAAACCGCAGGTTCGACGAACTCTCGGAAAATCAGACGGATGTCCGCGTTTCTAATCGACCTGTATGCACCGGACTCTGCCAGAAACGGCAAACTGCTATCGAGCGGTGCGGTTTTATTCGACGCTGGACCAGAGCATCCTGCATCCGCTTCTTAACCAGTTAACCATGGAATTTATTAGGTTGGCAAGAAAGTCATTTCGGTCTTCACTAATAGATGGCTTCATGTTTTGTTTGATTGACATCTGTTAACGTTGCATTTGTTTTCTTTCTGACATTTCATAACTGCATCTTTTAGGTTACTTTCGAAGCAAATTACACGTAATTTTGATTAAAATTGTTAGTTCGGTGTCAATTTGAACACGGAGTGCAAAAACGAACATTATAGGCACATATTGCTTTTTTATTTCCGTAGCGGTAAAAAAGCTGCCGAGGCTCACAAAGATATATGTGAAGTTTATGGTGTGGATTGCTTAACAGAACGCACGTGCCAGAATTGGTTTAAAAAATTCCGTTCTGGAAATTTCTCACTTGAAGACGACCAACGTTCTGGTCGACCATCCGAAGTTGACGATGACCAAATGAAAGCCATTATTGAATCGGCTCGTCATATAACTGTCCGAGAGATTGCAGACAGGTTAAATGTCTCGCATACAACTATAGAATATCGTTTAAAAAGTCTCGGAATCGTTAAGAAGCTCGATATTTGGGTTCCTCACGAATTGAAAGAAATTCACTTAACGCAACGCGTCAACATGTGCGATATGCATCTCAAACGAAATGAAATCGACCCTTTTCTGAAGCGAATCATCACTGGTGATGAGAAATGGGTTGTTTGCAATAACACAGCTCGAAAACGATCATGGTCCAAGCGTGATGAATCAGCCCAAACCACGCCGAAAGCTGAATTGCACCAAAAGAAGATCATGTTGTCAGTTTGGTGGGATTACAAAGGTATTGTGTATTTTGAGCTTCTCCCAAGGAACCAAACCACTAATTCAGATGTTTATTGTCGACAACTAACAAAACTGGACATAACAATCAAAGAAAAACGGCCAGAATTGGCAAATCGCAAAGGAATCGTGTTCCACCATCATAACGCTAGGCCACGCGCATCTTTGGTAACACGTGAAAAGTTATTGGAGCTTGGTTGGGAAGTGATGTCACATCCACCATATAGCCCTGACATTCCACCATCAGATTATCATTTATTCCGAAGTTTACAAAACTCTTTGAATGGTAAAACTTTCGCTAATGATGATGATCTGAAATCGCACTTGGATCAGTTTTTCACCGAAAAGGATCAGAAGTTTTATGAGCGCGGAATTATGAAGCTACCAGAAAGAAAATATTTTATTGATTAAAGTTCATTGCTTTGATAAAAAAATTGGATTTTATTTCACCTAAAAATACCGAAATTACTTTCTTGCCAACCTAATCATTTGCAAAATGCCTCACGGCGCGGAATTAAAATCAAGCAGTGACGAATATACACGTCGAACACAGGCCAAATGCGGCTATTATAAAAGCCAAAGCCCTTGTAAAGCTAAACGAGAAAGAATTACATTTTTATTCGAGAAGAAATTAACAATTCATTAACGTTAACCTCACCGCAATAGAGTTTCGGATTGACGTGTATACACGTCGAACGCGCTTAGCTGGTTAAAGGGGGTATTCCGGTTTCGCATTTCCAAAAATCGATACTCCCTTTTTTGCATTCAAAATGATTCGAATTCGTAAAATTCGCTTTGCTAGACTAATTTCTTTTTGTCATTTTCCTCGTGCTGAAGGCCGAAAAATATTTTTAAAAACGGTGACGGAATTATTTGTGCAGGTTTTAAAATGAATTTTTACGTTGACATATTCATTGTACTAAACTTGATTAGGATCTGTAACATGCAAGAAAGTTGGAGGATTACTCAGTATCATACATTTAATTTTTATGGAATTTTTGGAGGTTTCTAGTTGGGCGTTTAAAGTGTTAAAGTATCGCCATTTTCCAGATAATCAAGATTTTTCATTTCTTTTGGATTCGACTGTTTGTCTTTACCCTTTCGATGTGGATTTTTTTGTGACCGATCGGAAGACCGGAACCGTCAAAGCATACTCTTTTAAAAATGTATATCTCACGTAATTCTGATTATTTTTACTTTGAAAAAATCACACACGTACTCAAGATACCGATAACTATGTGTGCAAAATCCTAAGGTTAAAGGTTCAATAGTTTTCCTGAAAAAAAAATCGGAATACCCCCTTAATAGGAATGTTGAATAAAAATTAGAACGTGAGACGGATATAACTTCGAAAAAAAAATAAAAAATTGCTGAAAATTGTTAAATTTTTTAGCGTTTACATGGGACTGCCCCTTTAAATTTTGCCGGAGCGGCGGCCCGGCTCGGATTACCGACGTAAATGCGCGCCAACCACCCGCAATGTCCGTCGTTCGACATTCTTGACCCCATCCTCGACAGTTTCCAATCTCCGGCCCGCAGAACAACGAAATCGAGATCCAGATCTCTCGAAATCGAGATCGCGCGAGACCGGGCCGTACTCGATACCGAAGCACATCGATCTGCCGTATCTTTCTTATTACGCTCGGAAAGCCTGAAGATGAACGAATTATTTCTTAGAAATTGGATTCTACCTTCGAAACGTGCTGCCAAAGAGAATCCGTCGTCCACACGACACGTTCGCGACCATAATCTGTCCCGATAGCAGTCTGCACGGTCTCGTAACTTTTTATTAGACGCAGCGTATCATCTCGTAAAACGTGGCAAGAAATATTATCCGAAAATAGCCATACATTCTAGAGCGTCTGTGCATTATAACTAGACAGCGGATTTCATGCATTTGTAATACGAATGAATAAGTGAAGCAGAAAATTGTGAAGAGACTGTATGAATTTGGAAATGCTCCAGGCACTGTTCCTGATCTATCAAAATTGTTAACACTGGCTTTACGGGACCCGTCAAAATGACGGGTTCTAATATTTCTAATTTACGATTATTGAGATTGTGGAAGATCCGTCTACGTGGAATTACTCAACAAACTTATTTCCTTATTTAACACTAGAACTACCGAACAATAAATGCGACTGACGTATATTGCTTTGTAACAGTGACAAGACTGTGCCCATTCAACTTTGTACAACTTTTATTGTAATATCTTCTTCAATGAAGAGGTTCGTTAAAAAATTTCCGATGAAAACATTTGTACAATTTCAGTAATTGTAAAAGAAAAAATTAGGAACCAGTCATTTTGACTGGTCCGGTAAAAAATCCGGGTGTTAAAAAATGGCTGAAAACTAGGATAGACACATTCTTCTTATTTTTATAAAGTAATGCAAAATACTCAGTTTTAATGCTCCGTAAACCTAGTGTTAAGAAAGCTCGCATAACTTTCATATTTCTTGCAGTCATAAAAAGATTTCTAAGAAAATTACTATTATTTTCTCATCAATTTCTTATAAAATCGTGAACGTCTCACACACTTGCGACGGATAGCGAGCGCGTTTCGAGCGCAGGCTACGAAATTGTGTCATTCTAGAACCGTGAATCATCCGCGTACGCAAATCAACTATTCTTTTCCCCGAAGAGGACGGCGTGGTTTCATTCGCGCGAAATGAATTACGCTGTTCTTGAAACACCGAACGAGCACACGGCTCCGTAAATTCGTTCCCGAACGCGATAACCGAACCGTCGAAGCCAAGTTCCGCAAACTGGAGTCCCAAAGTGTCGGGAACTCGCAAAAACTCTCCGCACAGGGATGCACCCGAGGAAATAGATTCCGCGTTGGTCAACACCTCGGGGACGTACCGGTACGGAACTGTTTCGATCAATCAATGACGATTCCTATGCATTCAGACGTTGCGGGAAATTGCGAGACATCCTCGACTGGCAACTGTCTCGATCGTGCTACCTGTGCTGCTCTTTTATTAGGTATTTACGCGGCAAGTATGCGAGGCAGCATCAGCCATCGTTTGCTAGGAGACTAGCACGGTTAGATGTGAGCAGATTTATGCAGTTTTTGAATATTTTGCATTTTTAACAGACGCGAGGAAACGTGTACGGCAAGAAACAATTACTGCGGATTTTTATGGGAAATAAAGGTTAATTAAGTCTGAGTTAATTGCCAGATACAGGAGCCAGGTTTGACATTCGTTTCTTTTCTCAATCATTGGACCGTGGATCTGCAATTTTTGAATGTTTATGCATTTTTTCGTACAAGGGAACATTTACAGTAACAAAGAATAATAACTGCGGATTTTTATGGAAAATAAAGGTTAATTAAGTCCGAGTTAATTGCCAGATACAGGAGCCACGTTTGACATTCATTTCTTTTCTTGATCATTAGACCGTGGATCTGCAATTTTTGAACATTCATGCATTTTTAACGTACATGAGAATGTGTACAGAAACAAACAATGACTGCGGATTTTTATGGGAAATAAAGGTTAATTAAGTCTGAGTTAATTGCCAGATACAGGAGCCAGGTTTGACATTCGTTTCTTTTCTGAATCATTAGACCGTGGATCTGCAATTTTTGAATGTTTGTGCGTTTATGGTATTTATGCATTTTTTTCGTACAAGGGAACGTGTACAGTAACAAAGAATAATAACTGCGGATTTTTATGGAAAATAAAGGTTAATTATGTCTGAGTTAATTGCAAGATACAGGAGCCAGGTTTGACATTCATTTCTTTTCTCAATCATTAGACCGTGGATCTGCAATTTTTGAATGTTTGTGCATTTATGGTATTTATGCATTTTTTCGTACAAGGGAACGTGTACAGTAACAAAGAATAATAACTGCGGATTTTCATGGAAAATAAAGGTTAATTAAGTCTGGGTTAATTGCGAGATACAGGAGCCACGTTTGACATTCAATTCTTTTCTCAATCATTAGGCCGTGGATCTGCAATTTTTGAATGTTTATGAATTTATGATGTTTATGCATTTTTTTCGTACAAGGGAACGTGTACAGTAACAAAGAATAATAACTGCGGATTTTCATGGAAAATGAAGGTTAATTAAGTCCGAGTTAATTGCGAGATACAGGACCCACGTAGACATTAATTTCTCTCCTAAATCATTAAAATCCGGATCTTTACGTAAAATAAAAATTGTCTTCGTCAATTGTGAGGCACAGGTATCAAACACAAGTTTTTTCTTTTCTTGAAAAATTGTACAAGATTGCAAATAATGCATCGACACCCTTAAATTATTGTAATCTCTGTTTCGAATTGGACCATTTTTCCAAAAGTGCATAAAATGCGCAGTCTACCAATGCCATTTCTACTAAATACTTACAATCAGGAATTTTCTCATCCTGGTTTCTACAAAATCTAGAATATGCCGAAAGATTCGCAATTTAATCATGGTACTTGGTGCTAACGACGGTGTCCCTGCTCAGATATCGGAACCAAACGCGGTCATCAATTGAACCTTAAATCCAAGTTCGCGAAGCTGCCTCGCAATGTCAAACCGTCGTTATCAGCCGACCCGAGGTGTCAACGGGTGCCAGGCTGTTCGAGGACCGCGCAACGAACTTTCTCGATCGATCGAAGCGCGTCGTCTGGAAATCGATGTGCGTCCGTGGATCGGCGAGATGACGTCGGTTGTTCGCGAACAACGTTTAACCGCGGCGGACGATTGGCGCGCGCGATTCCAGCGGACCTTGTACCCGCCGCGCGTAGTACTACACGTCGTCACCATTTTTCCTTACGCTCCCGTACGATCTATCCTCGCGGCGAATTAAGGTCACACGGACTTCCCTCTCGGCGTCAACGATGCATCGAAGAGACGGGTTAATCGCGCCGACTGAGAATCACGAGCGGAGCCGTGCAGCCCAAGGGCGACGCTGCGCCTCTGCACGGAACAATGTCCCCGTTAATTAAACCGATTACGGGGCAACGTCTGCCGCGACGATTCACTCGATCCAGAGAGAGAGAGAGAGAGAGAGAGAGACAATCGTCCTGTCCAGGAGGCGGGAGGATCTATCCTATCTTTCCTCTGGGTATCGCACTCGCGGATATCCTGAAGAAGAAGACGTACCTCGATCGGTTCCCGACGAGCGCGCAGCTTCTAAATCCGTGAGCGGAAGCTGTCGTCCGATCCTTTGGATGACGTGCTGCCGGATAAACGAAACCAGCACGGGATGACAAGCGGAGCCGGGACGAGCGAGAACCAACTCGAGGTTCGGTTCGCGGAACGAACTCGAAATCCGAAAGCGAATCACGCGGAGAACTCGACAGGACAGCGAAGCGGAGCGAAGAGAAGAGAAAGAGAAGAAGCTGGAGATGAGGATGACAGGAGAAGAAGCGAAGAGCGAAGAGCGAAGAGAAGCGAGAAAGGCAAGGCACGCGCGATCGCGCGATTCCAAGCGAAAAAATGTCACGCTCGAGACGGCGAGCGAACGCGGACTGAGGGGCACGGGCTCGTCGGCTCGTCGGCTCGTCGACTCGTCGCGCTCGACGTCGCGTCGACGTCGAACGACGCTACCCTCGTTTCGACGGCGCAGGACAGACTGAGAGCTCGGCGTCGACCCGCCGACCGCCGAACCTGCTGCCCCCGACCCCCGATCCAACACCCCCGGAGCCCCCGACTCTCAGCCCCCAGCGCTCAGCCTCCACCTCCGAGCTTCGAGCTCCGAGCGCTCAGCCCCCCGCCCATCCGAGCTTTCCCTTCCCCTTTCTCCCTCTCTCTTTCTCTCTTTGCCACGCGCGCCTTCCTTCCGCTCTGGCATTCTATCGCGCCGACACGACACGTTCCTCCGTCTCGCGCTCCGTTCGAGAGACCCTCTTGAATTAGCAGCGACCGCTCGATTTCTCTCGATTCGAGCTCGCCCGCGCTCACGCTTCTTTCCACGGCTCCCTCGTGCCCCTGCCCCCGCCCCTCGATCCCCTCCCCACCTCCTCCGCCCCGCCCCCTTTGCTCCACGTCACGCAGCGCGGTCCCGTCCAGCGAAAACGCGCATTGGTTTTAAAATGCGCCTCCGAATGGGCTGCTGCCGGAAATAAGGAATTTGTAAACGCGGTAATTTGCTGGCGAAGATGCTACGCTCCGGGCAACGAGCCGGTGAAGGTGATACACCTGCTGGCCGCACTCGAGTGCGATAGCGTTTCTCGGATAGCTGATTAGGGAGATTGTAAAGATTTGAGAAAGAAGAGAGATAAGAGAATAGAAATTTGACACTATTCCTACCGCGACCGGTCAAATGACCGTTTTCAATATTTCGATTAGAATTTCCTGTATAGAACGTAATTGGGTCCGATACACCTGGGAAAACATTTGAGCAACGCTCTGTATGATTTTGAAAAACGATCCCTTCGCAAGAAGTGTTTCATTGCTTCGCGAGAAGCGTTCACCCGTTACATTGCGAAACGTATATTCTGTGTATAGAACGTAATTGACTCGCCTTTGAACTTCGCGACTTTTCCGAAGATGTGCGTATAATACATTTTTCAATGTTCACTTCTTTTTTTGTTGTTTATTTTCTGAGCAAACATTTGCAGTCTGTCTTACCTACCGCGACCGGTCGTTTGACCGGTAGAACGATTTATATCGTTTCGTAATAGTATTCTTTCAAAGACTCAATTCCGAAACTACAAAGTCGTTGCAAACGAAGGGTAATGCAGTTGTGGCATGATTTTAGCCGAAAAGTGCCTTCCAGGGACTGCTTTACGACACTTCAAAGTGTTTAGAGTACTCGCTCGCCTATCCGAAGCGGTCCAGAACCTCGGATTTTCTTACACCGTCTTATTTGTCAAAAATGCGATGAAAACGAATAAAATGTACATCGTATGCTCCTAAATAAAAGAAACTATATTTTTATACTGTCAAATTGACATACTGTCGATATACAGTCGAATTGATTGATTGAACATTTGACCGGTCGCGGTAGGAATAGGTATACGTGAAGTGTCGGTAGGAATAGTGTGAACGGGTCAGTATGGACCCGTGATTGGACTGTTAGAACTACGTATATGAGAGGGAGATCGAACCGCTCTCGTGTCTTCGCAGAGTTTATTAGATTCATTTATTCTAGCGAGCTCTCTTTATACTACGTGTATAGTATACGTATACGTGAAGTAAAGTAAAGTAAAGGTATGCGTGAAGCGTCGGTAGGAATAGTGTTAAATGTAACGAAGCGTAAACCAAAGGTAACAGAGTAGGAAATGGTGCAATAATGGGGATAACTATAGGAATAGGCAGAATATAGGTAGAGTAAGTCAGAGAGAGAGAAAGAGGGAGAGAGAGAGAGAGAGAGAGAGAGAGAGAGAGAGAGAGAGAGAATGCGTGGATAGTTTTATTTTGTTGTAATTATAGGATATTGTAAACCGAGCCCAATTCTTGGCTGTAAGGCTGAATAACGCAAAATTAAAAGAAAACTAAGGAGATTGCTGGCTTGTTTATTTGCCTTGATTCGTTGGGCAGGGGGAATTTACTTTTGGATCACTATGGACCCCTCCGTGCCTGTACCCCCATTGTACGAACGCTCTGGTATCCGAACAGCTATTTTCCAGTAATATTTTGCAGCGCTATTTTGCGTAAACTTATGGGGAGATCTAGAAGCTTGCCCCGGTGCCCCATTTCCCGATGCTCTTAATTCGAGTTGCAAATACTTTCGCAATTACCTGATCCTGCAGAGAACTATACAGTCCCCACTATACTGGTGTTTAGAGTGCGGTCATGCGGAGCAAATAGAGATTCTCGTTGCTCCTCCATCGTCGCGCTCACTATCTTCCCGCTGACGAACAGTAGGCACCTTGCTGTAAAGAAGGCAGCCGGCGCGGGTCTGATTAGGTTCGCATAATTTTGCCAGTGGCCGAAGTGACGGTCGCCACTGTTGCCTCCGCCGTGACTTTAACACTAGGTTTACGGAGCATTGAAAGTGAGTATTTTACATCACTTTATAAAAATAAGAAGAATGTGTCTATCCAAGTTTTCAGCCATTTTTTAAAATAATATATACCCAAGGAAATAAGTTTGTCGAGTAATTCCACGTAGATGGAATCTTCACAATCTCACTAATCGTAAATTAAAAATATTAGAACCCGTCATTTTGGCGGGTCCCGTAAACCTAGTGTTAATAATTCTTAAGAGCTATAGTTTTAACCCGGACCGATGCCGCCGTACAAGCGGCATGGCACTTTTACTTACTGGGTCCTGTGCAATAATTAATAATATTAATATTTTCCTTTCTATACTCGATATACAAATGTTGAGTCCACATGAAAAATAGCTTGGACCTGGTGGGAAGAAAACTTGAAACACTTCCGGACCGTTAAGGGTTAATTATTCAATCGTCCACTGTTGTATAAAGCCAACCTATAACAATGACAACGTAACGCTATACAAAGAAGCTCCAGCTACGTTTTAATCACTGATTCGAATATAGTGGCAGCAATGAAACAGGTGAGGACATTCCGAGAGGGTAGTCCACGAAAAATTGGAAGCGCAATTTTCCTCGCTCGCTGATGGCTACATAGAAAGAAGCAAAAAACGGACGATGTATAAGTGGAAATAAAAATGATACTGCCCGGGTGGAGTCGCGTACTAAGCCAGTGTGCGACGCTCTCAAACGCGGGGACACGGAAGAACGCTTTTGCGAGACGGTAAGCCGCAAAACACGAGGGGATGGTTCCGTTCGCGGTCGCAGGGGCGCACGCGCCCCGCATCATACTAAATCTCTCCACGCTTCGCGAACTTCGAGAGTCTGCTCCAAAGTGTGCCACGCGAATTTATCGTGCCCGAAAAATTCAGCTTTCTTCGGTCCACCTGTTCCATCGACCCGCAACGCTTCGCAAAACAATAAAATCCTTCTGCATAAGATCCATTAGGCTGGGGCCGTTTCAACCTTGGACGTGTTTTGCAACCTTCTAGGACGTCAACTTTAGTCTCATTGGCTCTATTTTGCATGAACACATCCGGGAAGTACAGTGTTTTCTCTGTACAAGGTTAGCCACTAACTATTGCCACCTATAATAACGAAAGTATGATAGTAGCATGACCTTTGCTGACCTTCAGAGATCTGATGTTGCACCTCATTGGATTCGTCTCAATAGCCGCTGTCGGAAAACAGGTACCAAAACATAGCATTCTGTTTTAAAAAACGAAGGTGACCTTCACATCTCTGAAGCGACTCCACCTAGGAAAAAAAGATTGACGCAAATGTTACAGCTCCTGTTGTCCCATGCGTCTTTTGTTTCGACAACTTTTCTGCCACTATCGTACTTCCGAAGTTATTGTAGGTGGCAATAGTTAGTGCTTCACCCTGTATGTGACGCCAAGGCCTGGATGATGAAAGTCGCGGAATTATCCCCACTACCCCGGGCTCGAACGCCGAGGAGTGTAAACGAAACACGGCTCGGGAAAGACTCCTGGACGATACACGGCGCTGACAAGATTCGTGCTGTTGACATATATCGAGAGTTCAGTGTAAGTTCGCCTTAAGCGAGCGTCGGGCGTCACCATTTCCATAGACGCGTTTCCGCGAGCACGACAGCTCCGCGCGGAACGTCGTCGGTTGTTAGCGTTCAATTTTCTCCCCCTTCGAACGGAAAACCGAGGGTCGCCCGCGGCGACTTTCTTTATTCCGGGCCCGCCAAATTTTTCTTGCGGTTTTCGTTTCGTTCGCGAGGGAAAACGCGAGCGACATGAAAATACGCGACGCGAAATCTCGAACCGGAGACAGGAGAACGAGTGGCCCTCCTCGTCTCGATTCCTTCCGTTCTCCGTTCCTCTTGTTCCCGGTTCCCCCCCTTGCCCCCCGTTCGCTTTCGCAGAGAAAGGATTCCGCCCCCGTAGCCGGCAATGAGAAGTCTTTTGTTCGATATCTATCCGTCGCTCGTTCGTTCCTTCTCCGGGGCGGCCCGTCTGCGCTTTCCGCGACGATGGAATCTATCGGCTCTATTGTCGCCGTTCCGCCTTTATTCGTTCCCAGTAAAAGCCAATTGCCGTGCCTCGCGAATATCCCACGATCGGAACTGATAACTCGACCGCGTTCGTGCTCTCTCGCTTCGGCTCGGAACACGCGGCCAACGCACAATCGCACGAAATCGTCGAAACGCGGAAGCAAATGTCAGATGTCAACCTCCTTCGAAATCCGGCATACGTACAGTGCATTCTCGATACATGTCAACAACACCGCAAGACATCCAGAGAGGATTTCAGGTGTCAACGCAGGGTGGGACAACCTTGAAGAGAACGCAGCTTTTACGAATCTAGTCCGGTTTCTTTTCGATAGTACAGTGAATTCTCGATATTTGTCAACAACACCGCAAGACATCCAGAGAGAATTTCAGGTGTCAACGCAGGGTGGGACAACCTTGAAGAGAACGCAGCTTTTCTGAATCTAGTCCGGTTTCTTTTGGACAGTACAGTGAATTCTCGATATATGTCAACAACACCGCAAGACATCCAGAGAGGATTTCAGGTGTCAACGCAGGGTGGGACAACCTTGAAGAGAACGCAGCTTTTACGAATCTAGTCCGGTTTCTTTTCGATAGTACAGTGAATTCTCGATACATGTCAACAACACCGCAAGACATCCAGAGAGGATTTCAGGTGTCAACGCAGGGTGGGACAACCTTGAAGAGAACGCAACTTTTCTGAATCTAGTCCGGTTTCTTTTGGATAGTACAGTGAATTCTCGATATTTGTCAACAACACCGCAAGACATCCAGAGAGGATTTCCGGTATCAACGCAGGGTGGGACAACCTTGAAGAGAACCCAACTTTTCCGAATCTAGTCCGGTTTCTTTTCGATAGTACAGTGAATTCTCGATATTTGTCAACAACACCGCAAGACATCCAGAGAGGATTTCAGGTGTCAACGCAGGGTGGGACAACCTTGAAGAGAACGCAACTTTTCTGAACCTAGTCCGGTTTCTTTTCGATAGTACAGTGAATTCTCGATATTTGTCAACAACACCGCAAGACATCCAGAGAGGATTTCAGGTGTCAACGCAGGGTGGGGCAACCTTGAAGAGAACGCAGCTTTTCTGAATCTAGTCCGGTTTCTTTTGGACAGTACAGTGAATTCTCGATATATGTCAACAACACCGCAAGACATCCAGAGAGAATTTCAGGTATCAACGCAGGGTGGGACAACCTTGAAGAGAACGCAACTTTTCTGAACCTAGTCCGGTTTCTTTTCGATAGTACAGTGAATTCTCGATATATGTCAACAACACCGCAAGACATCCAGAGAGGATTTCAGGTGTCAACGCAGGGTGGGGCAACCTTGAAGAGAACGCAACTTTTCTGAACCTAGTCCGGTTTCTTTTGGACAGTACAGTGAATTCTCGATATATGTCAACAACACGGGTCTTGCCAGCGTCGTTTATCGTCCAGGAGACATACGCGACCCGAGTGTTATGTTTACACTCCTCGGTGTCCGAGGCCCCTCATGAGGTATACCCCATAGCATTTATCATCGAAGCCTTGGCGACATATATCGAGGATTCACTGTACCAAAATGTTCGGACTACATATTTTGCTTTGTGATGGTAATATTGTATTATTAGACTGCGCATTTTTATGCGGAACGAGGTGTCACTAAAAAATTTCTTTCGTTGTCCAATGACTTTAAGAAGTTGAAAATTATCGATAGCCACAAATTGTTCAATCTTTCTACTGTTTGAAATTCCTCCTGCTCATTTCTGTTCTAAGATCCGAGGGTACACATAATCTTTCAAACAATACCTTTCCAGAAATATTGGAATACTGGTATTTTGGCCATGTTTTGGGACAACAGTGCATCAGCGGCGCCAAATTCGGAAAACTGTACGGGACTCGTTCGACAGAGTTTCGGGGCTATTTCGGGTATGTATAAAACGACGAGATAGTTCGTCGGCACGGTCTCGTCTCGTCCCGTCTCGTTGGATCACTATCTTTAGATTGTCGAGGATGGAGACACGCGTGTCGCGCGACGTCGTTTACATGGAAATTTGCCCGGCCGACGCGAGCCCGAGTCGAGCTTTTAATTACCGGGCTACACAAGCCGTGCTCCGCCAGCAGCCGACGACTTTTTCGCAAACTCGTAACCGCTCGTTCCGCTCGACGCCAAAGCCGTTTCGAAACAGGAGAACGCTGGTGTCCCCGACAAGTTCCCGGAGCCTTGCCGATCTCGAATTCCGCGTCGATACGAAATCGAATGGAATCGAATCTCGGAGTCGCGGAGTCCCGGCACGTTAGCGCAACGGGAAGCTCTTTCGGACGAGCTCCATCGAGTTTCGAACTATTAGCATGGCTAACGAAGCGGGAAGATGCTGCCGAGCGATAGAATCGATGGAGCCACGGCTCCGCGTTGAAGGTCGATCGAGTTTCACGATATAATGGACCGATCTATCGCCGATGACGAACGAGCAACGGACCCATTGTACGCGTTGGTCCTCTGGCAGCGTCTTCCAACAGAGATCGGTAGCTTTCTCGATGGAAATACGATCGGATTGTATTTCTATAGCCCGCGTTCGAGAACGCGCGCTTATCGATTGACCTCCCCCCTCCCCACTGACCCCCGAACCAGCGAAATTGTTTCGTTCGTTAAATCGTCATTGTAAATCTACCTGTTGCCGCACGCAGGCATTTAGCCAATCGGTTCACCGCAACGGACGCGATCGTTTTGGCTCGCGACGAGTTACGATTCCCCGGTAAAATCAGCGATTTTCGCGGTTAACCGTCCGGCAACGAACAGTCCTCGTTGCCGTCGAAAGAAGAACACCGAGCCGGTTCGTGTATCCACAATCAGCCGTAAACGCGACACTTAAATGAACCCGCGTTCGGTATATTCAAGCAAGATCGCATCACTGCAATTTGTTATCAGCTTCCCTGCTAATTCTCTTCGTATGCGATTCGTATAATTCGTCTATGGAAATTTAAACGTTTCTACAATAATTCCGTGAAGAATAGTTGGATACTTTGGTTCGTAACTTGACTTCCGGCTCTGTGCGTTCGTGACCAAGCTGGGTAGATGCTGAAGACGTTAGGAGAATTTAAAGACATTGCTATACTACTTGAGACCCTCCTCACGCGGATTCCATGGCTGAGGGGGGCTTCTCGATCCCATACTCTTCTTTACTCCTAAAAAAATTGTATTTAAGTGTCTGATACTTTATGAACATTTTACATTGCATTTAGATGTATATTTGTAAAATAGAAAGTAGACAACTCTCTTCTCTTGGAAGGGATATTTTAGTCTGGTTTTTCCTCTCTGTGCACTGTAATTTTTTCTTAAATGTACTAAACGACGGTAGATAATTTTTTCAGAATTTTTCACCCGAGAAAAATAGTCCTAATTCAAAATTTGCCAACCTATGGGTTCGAGGATTTCCCCCTCCCCCCTGGGAGTGCTAGGGTTAAAGCAATTAACACTAAACGTACCACCGCCAGTCAAAATGACCGTTCCAGATTTTTTATTCTACAATTACTGAAATTGTAAAGACACTTTCGCGGGAAATGATTAAATAAATATATTTAGGAGAGCGTGTATCATAATACGACAAAATCCAAATAAATTCAATCTCGTCATTTGCATAAGACAACATGTATCAGTCACTTTTAAGGCTCGGTAGGTTTAGTGTTAAAAAAGAGAAAATATACTTCACTTGAGTTTCTTATAATTGATTTTGACAAATTTTTATTTAGCATTCCAGCGGACTAGTCGTAGCTATGCGATTGCGATTGTTCAAAGGCTGCAACTCTGTATCGCCTGTCCAGTACAGTGCTCGTTGCAACGGGAACAGCGTGATTAAATCAATGTACACGCGTGTGCATGATCAGCCCAAAAACGCGTCGCCTGAACGAAACCGTTTGCATTCGATGATTAAACGAGCGGAGAGGCTGAGGGAGCGTAAGCGCGCATCGCGGCAAACGGAAATCTGCAACCCCTAAGCGAAAGTTCGTTCATCAGCAATCTCGATCGATGCAACTTTAAATCCCTCGCCTCCTAGCACGGTCTTGCAGAGGTTTGAATAGACGGCGTGAGTCAGAACCCTTTGACCCTTTGGCGCGCACGAAATACGAGCGGCATTGTGCAAACTGAGTTCCCCTCGGCTGTCTGGCTGTCGCGACGAGAATCCCGGGATTCCATGCTGTCCGAAAACGTCGCGAATGGTCGCAGAATTCTTTTTTTTTTTTTTTAATTCGCGAACACGTCGGTGGTCCGCATAACCCGCCCAGAGAACGCTTAACGCTTTTGAGTGCCGTTGGACGACCCATTAAAAGGACCATACGACCTGGATTTTTTTTTTTTTGTTAGAAGTTCGAACAATTACTTTACCACAGGTGACGCGGGGGAAAAAATTTTGAAAACATTGCAATCGGTCGGAATTTCCGAGAAAAAGTTGTGAACAACTGGATAAATCGAGACCCACCGAATCACGGATCGAGACACGGGGAGAAAAACCTGAAAACGCGATTCACAATAGGAGATATTTGATAATAGATGCAATTTTTTGTACAATATATACATTTCGTTCTATTTATTATGTCGTCCCATAAGTTCGTGCCGTTTACTCTTGTACCATTCCAAAAATCAAATATGTAATCACCCTTTCATTCCACAACCTCTTCCGACCTTTTCGGCAAAGACATCATAACGTCATTATAAAATTCCGGCGGTTTTAAAACACTTTTCAATGATGAATAATATAAAGGAACTTATGGGACGAGTATTTTGTTAAATTTGCATTAATAAGCGCTTCGTCACGGCAACGTTTCATTATCCATCAAGTTTCTTTTGGCGCATCGTCACGTTGTGACGTCACTTCCTACTCAACTCGTGCTACGCGTACCTCGTGAAAGGAATGCCAAAACGAAGCTTGAAAAACTTTCTTTCGCAATATAATCTGAAACGAGATTCTCCGATCACGTTACCGGGGATGATGGAGCATAATTGAAATTGCTGTTGCCGTTGAAGGCTCCATTGAGAACTCCTCAGCCACGGTCCAACGGGCTTTGAAAAATTATGAAATAATCGCCGGCGGGTAATTTCCATTTCGTCGAACAAATTACTTTGATTTCATGGAGTTTTTCAGTCTGCTGGCACGGCGACGAAAGTGTTGCGGGTTACTATTGAGCTAATCGAGTTCGGATCGTGCGTCGGGCCGACGGGTTTCTGGCGGCCGGGAGCGGTTTTCGGCCGCTTTGAGCAATTCTGCGATTCGTCGGCCGTTTTCGCGGCCCGGGACTGGCCCGAACGCGAAACTTGAGTTCCGCGAGCGGCCGCGATATACCCGGGGAATGTCGCTCGGGGAGGAATGAAGCGGACCGAGATACGCCGCTTGGCGTCCACGCGTAACTCGTCCCATTGGCGAGCGAATAAACCTGAAAATACTGCTCGGGAAAAACGACTGCGAATATAAACTCACCGGGAGAGGAGAGAACACCAAAGAGAGAGAGAGAGAGTCTTGGGGGCCGATGTTACTCCGGCGCTGGTAGGGGAACGGTATTGGCACCGTTCCAGATTTCCCTAAAATCCCCGCGGGAACGCTATTTGTCGAAGTTCTGGCCTGGGCCGCGGGGTCGATACCGGGCTGTTCGCCGAGGACATAAGCGGATTTTTTTACACGCGGGATAATTGAAACGCGCTCATTGTTCCTTGGCCTTTCGAGACCGCTTTATCTCCGGCACCTTTCATCGGCACCGAGCCCTCTCTCTCTCTCTCTCTCTCTCTCTCTCACTCTGTCTCTCTTTCTCCCCTGCACCCTCGGCTTTTTTGTAAACAGTCTGGCGACGTAGGCTCGGCGCGAAAAACCGGCCGCCGTTAATGGATAAACGGACGGTATAATGGTGTCTGCAATTTCGAGCATTGTTTCAATTTCTAGCCGAGGGGACGCGCGTACACCGCGCTCCAGCGATAGCAATTTGGCTGCTCGATAGACCGGACGTAACCCGCGGCCCGTGCTCATGCCGATTAATAAAATACGCTCTCCCAGGCTCTCCTCGTTCGCTCCCGCTAATCTCTCTCTCTCTCTCCCTCTCTCTCTGTCCCGTTCTCCAATGATAGGATCTCTCGAGGAAAACTCGCAGAAACTACGGTTCTCTTTGAGATCCGGATCCTGTTCCTCGAGAGTGCGATTTATTCGATGATAATCTCGTGCTCGATCTTCCAATTTTCTCAAAAGTCAAAAAGAAAAATCGTATTCTACATTGTTGGGACGCAACGCAATGCGAGACCCGCGAAAGTGTCTCTCGAACTTGACACCGAGTTACAAACAATTCGACCACCCGACTAGAGGCAATTTAGCCTAAGAGTCGAAGGCTCTTCAGTCCCGAGCGACGGGACTCGGCCCATTTTTTCTGCGACTTTCCGGCGCCAAACGTTTAGCGATGAAAGCTTAAGGGGGCCGGCATGGTTTGAAATCCATATACGTATGCAATGGTCAAAATCTTGACGAATTAACGCTTCAATATTGCAATGAGCAGTTCAAAAGTGGTCAATTGTGTTTCCTAAAAGTCCCATCTACGTCTGTATGGAGCCCAAATTGCGAATTTCTACCTGATCGTGGAGCAATTTGTAATATTCGGCAGAAAATTCGAATTCTGAAGCAAGTATGACGTCACAAGATGGCTGCCGCTGAGAGATTCAGTAGAGACGTAGCAAAGACATGTACAAACACGGTGGTATGCAATTTTAATTGATTACTTACTTATTTAAGACGTAAAATGTCTAGAAAAAAGGCACAGCGTAACATAGCGTGCCAGTCAAGGCCAAATGCCTGCCGGCCCCCTTAAGGGCGAAAGTCGCAGAATTTTGGCCTTCTCAGGGAATTTCGCCCTTATGTGATCATTTTGAAACATCCGTAGCTCATTGCAACGTTGACCGATTTTGATGAAATCCTCAGAATATGTATAATTCATACAGATGTGCAAAACGTACTTTTTAAATCTTTAATACAAGCCCGCATGAAAAGTTACAAAATACAACTGTTAGTACTTTCTCTGCAATTTCGACCAATTGTAATTTTAATCAAACATTTTTCTCACGTTATGTAAGCGAACCAATTGTTCCAACTTCTCTCAAAAAATAAAAAATTCAAGTAGTATACTCCAATATTGACAATGTTATGCGATTTTCAAGAGTGTGCCAATATTAGTTGGAGTCACTGTACGTACATTCTCGACGTACTTTTCTCCGAAGCAGAAGCGCCCTGCGAGTTCGATGGAGGTATTCTTCCGGCGAACGGAGCACGGCTCGTATTTCTCGCGGTGAAGCTCAGCTGTGTCGCTGGTAATCGAGTTTCACCGGTTCGATTGGTCACCGGGTCTTCCGGTTACGAATTATCCGGTCGAGGGACCGGGCCGAACCGCGAAAAGGTCTTCCTCAGGTCGCATCGATCGCTCGAGTGCCGCGGGAGAAAGGATATACACGCGGTTTTCTCCTCTATTCAGCCTGATTCCACCTTTTTGCCCGGGCCCTTTCCCCGTCTTTTCAGAATCGAGGAACGTTCCATCTCGAAGCAGTCGTTGATCCGAGGCGCGCTTCGAATCGGCACGAACCCTTTCGAACAGCGTCCCGATAGCGTCGCGCACCGGGCTCCCGGATAACGAAAGTTCGGGAAGTCACCTAAAATCGGTCGACCACGCTCCGAAATTCCCGCAGCGAAGCTCCGTAAGCTCCCTTTATTCCCTGGGCCGTGTCTCCGTCGAACCGTTCCATTCCACGCGCGATTTATTGATCCACGCACAATTCTACCTCGACGACCGACTCAAACTCGGCTCGAACAGTGGCGCTCAGCCAAACACTGTTTTCTCCCTCCCCCCTTCGTAGTTCGCCATTCTCGTTTGATCTATCCTCCGATCGGCCGCTCGAGATCTGTACCCGTCAACTATCTGGTTTTTTTTTTGTTCGTCCGCCCTCGCAAGCGAAAGGGTTAATACTCGTCTACGACAACGATGCCCTCTTCAACTCACCCTTTAAGGCGCAACCTTCCTCCAACGACCCTACCACTCGTGCAGGGCCACTTCTGAAATTCGCCTTTCGGGACCGTCGACAGCTTAGCGCTCACGTTGGCCAAGCAGTGACAATACTACAAGCTCATTTATTCATTTCTCCGCGCTCGTCGCCGCTGACGGCAACGGGCGTAATTGGTACGCATCTTTATCCAAAATGAGTATTTTCTTCGTTAACCACTTGCGCCAGGATTTATTTCACGGTTTCAGTGATTGGAACCTTCTTTTCCTGAAAAGAGGGGAAAATTTATATCTATCGTAGACCTACACTACCGGCCAAAAGTAATTGACCGCATATAAAAATCACATAATTTTCTTAAAATTGAACCAAACGAGTTGAGATTTCTTGGCACGTTAAATGACAAAGTTTACTAAGTAACGGGTAAACGAAATGTTGAAAAAATTGGTATTGGTCGGAATTGCGAAGGAAAAAGTTAAAGTAAATTTTTTCAACTTTTTTTATCCAAGCCTGTAATGAAACTTTAATCAATACGTTTTGTAGATCTACGTTAATTATGTGTATGGCGAAAAATTCATCTAAATCGGTGAACGTTGCTATGAGCAATAAACATTTCAAGATGAGAGCTTAAGAATGAAAGTCGCAGATATTCGGCATTGTCAAGGAATTTCACCCTTATGTGATCACAGTGAAATGTTTATAACTCATAACGATATTAACCGATTTGGATGAAATTTTCACCGTATATATAAATGACGTAGATCTACAAAACGTATTGAATAAAGTTTCATTACAGGCTCGGATAAAAAAGTTGAAAAAATTTACTTCAACTTCTTTTTCGCAATTCCGACCAATACCAATTTTTTCAACATTTCGTTTACCCGTTACTTAGTAAACTTTGTCATTTAACGTGTCAAGAAATCTCAACTCGTTTGGTTCAATTTTACGAAAATTATGTGATTTTTATATGTGGTCAATTACTTTTGGCCGGTAGTGTATATGTTCTTCGATGGCTGTACATTAACAACGCCAAAACATATTTGTTAGACCGTGTTCAGAATCTTCGTCACGAGTATGACTCGATATTGCGGGGCAAGGGGTTAATTGCGAGAAACATGAGCTGATTAAAACTGTGTTTCCTCTTTGAATAGTTTGAACAAATTGATGAGAATGCATCGATGTTCTTAAATCCCTTGAATCCTTCCACTGTTCAAAGTTCTATCCGCTCGTTCATGCTATAAATAAATAAAATCACTGAACGAGTTCCAAGAAAGTAATTACTAGACTGCGGATGTTTATGCAACTGTCAACTTTTCTAGGCAAATTGTAGGAAAGCGAAAACAAATGGAATCTAACTTTCGGTGGTAGCGATCTTTGCAGATCCGAAATAAATAAAACTATATATTACAGCACTTTTTGAAAATGTTCAGAAGCCGTGAATGCATAAAGATCCGCGCAGTTAGCGGTCGCAAATTTGTTATAGCTATCGGGATCGATTGGGAAATGGGATCGAGGCGAGAAATTCGTGTTCGACGATCACCGGCGATACAGGGCGAAGAAGCCCGATCCCTCGGCCCGGTAAAAACCATGAAAACCGCGGCAAAAGAGAACGGTAGAAAATTCGAGGATTTTATGAGGCAGACCACGTTCCATAATTGCAGCCAGCCGTGCCCATTACGAATTTAAATATTGATTCTCGCCGCTGGCGGCCGTAATGGAATCTGAAAAGCCCGGAAACTGGGCTTTGGAATATCGGCTGGCCTGGCAACTTGGACCTTGCTCGCGGCTGTTCCCGCGAGAAACCCTCCGTCCATCGCCTCTTTCGTTGCATTTCGAATGTTGGATCAAAGTTAACGGCGGCAGAACGAAGGAGGGCTACTCTGCACCTACAAAACTTCCCGAGCATGTTCCCGAGATCGTTCCACCGTCGGCCTCGAGAACGAATTCCCCGCGTTTACGAATACCCCCACCGGAATCTGCATACAGCTTGTTCGTACAACTGCGCGACAATGAATGGTGCAATAATCACTCCAGGCTCGTTTTAATACTAGAAGTACCGAGCCCCAAACGTGACTTAGACTTATCCCTTTATGATAACGGCAAGATTGAATTTGCTCGGGTTTCATACGATTTTTATGGTAACATGTACTCCAAAGAAGAGATAAGGTGGAGTTGGGTAAAACCGACTCAGAGATTGTAAAGTTTACTTTAAACCGATGTATTTTCTATCTATATAATTAGTTTATCCATTCGTTCTTTCATTTATCTTGAGGAAATAATAACCAAACTGAGTTTCACTGTAAACACAAGATTAAAGTTTTTTTATTCGCTATTTACAATTATTTGCGTTATTTACATTGGTTACACTCTTACCTGTAAACACAAGAAACGACATTAAAAGCTATTATTCCACAAAGATTTATGTAAGAAAGTGACAATCCTAATCAATTAGGATCAATTTTCTCTCTTTTGTCTCTACTCTTATCAACTGTCAATCCGCCATGTTGTTCTACAGACATGCGCAATACATATCCAATTCAAAATGAGTTTTAGAAGGAATACGATAAATTTACATAACCTCTATCGTATTTCTTTTACATCTATTCCACTAAAACCTAATAATCGTAGTGTTTTTATTTAGCGCGTGGTTTATTCTTTAAGTTGCATTAATTTGGATTGAAAATATCTTCTGAAACTTATGATTTTCTTAATCAATTCAAAAACAGTGCTGCTAGGGCGGACTTCCCCGGAACTCGGGCAAAACTGCACCTATCTGTTTCAAAATTATTGAATCTTGTTTCCTTATATTATGGGGCGAAAGCGGAATTATTATTAGTAATAAAATAACATAAAAATTCAAATTTTTATTATTATATTATCCAAGATTAACAGTCCACCGGAAAGACGTTTTTCATTTTCACGTGAAAGTACTGTGTTTCTTCCTCGGGATTCACTATTTTGTCCACTTTTTCCTCGGATTCGGTCACTAATTGTATTTTTTGGTATTTTATAGTGCTCACTAGCTCTATAAACAGTCATTCGGCCAGCTTTAATTTCTGCCAATGCTTCAGCCAACATTTCCTTTGTACAGTGCGGTGTTGTTTTCTTTACATAATTTCGGAGCATCGTGGGGTTGCAAAAGTATTGTCAGTCTAAAAAATTCAAAATTAAATGCCTACCAAGAAGGGAATTTAATGAAACAGTTGAGTAAGTAAGAATTAAAATGTAACATTGGATAAATTCGTACTATAGCGCGGTTTTGCCCCGATGGATAGTTCGAATTTCCTGAGTGAGGTTAGACTATTATTTTATCAAAAACTATAAAAGAACTGATATATTTTATTACTATAAAGGAAACTTACCTTACTATACGTTGTGCCTATCGAAGATAAACACATAGATTTGTAAACTATTGCTTAAATTATCGTTTCATAATGCTTAACTCAATCTTCGATCATTGAATACTAACCAAAGGAAGATGTCTACCTTACAGTTGGTACAATGCAACGTATATTCGAATAAATAAGGGCCTAGTGCGGATTTACCCCACTGCACCTTATATTAAAAAATTTCTCATGAAAACGTTTTCATAGTTTCACTAATCGTGAAAGAAAAAATCATCCACCAGTCATTTTGACTATTTTGCGAAACGGGATTGTACGTCATGAACAGTTCAAGAAGATCACGGGTACACGGGCTGTTAGCATTCCTTGATGCACTCGCAAATTACCGTTTCAAGTGCGCTAACCGTCGTGGATCTTGAAGCGTTTATGCCATGTAGAAAATGTTCGAGAACAAGGAAACGCGTGCACGAACTTAGGAGGGCAAATAATCCAAGAATTTCAATGAAGATCCACAGCGCCCGTTTTCTACCTCGTCCAAATGCATCTTGAACTTTTCCATTTGCTTGAAAGTTACTTTTGCTTCAGGTGCTGTTAAGGATAGAGCATCCTCGAGAGCAAGCCGAGCAGAGATGCCCACGATTCGATAAGGAACTGCAACGTGTTACTTCGCACGTGTGCATACGGTAACGCAGACGCCTCCTATACGAAAAGTCTTCCTCCACGAATAGTACACGGAGACTTTCGAACTCGATGGACAGTTTAACCGTGCTGTGTACCGTCCTCGTTCGATACCTACAGTAGCTGGCAACAATAATTGATGCTTCACATCAAATTTCAAAGTGTCGTTACAAAGAGGAAGCTTCGATCTTCAAATCCACGGTAGATTCGATCACGAACAAAAACGTGCAACGTTTTTAGTGCACCCTTGACGAGCACCTTTTAATTTCTAACAGTCTGCGATCCATAGCTGAAGACTTTTTAACACTAAACCTACCAAGCACAAAACATATGTTGAAACGTCTTATAGAAGGGAGAAGATTGAATTTAATTAAATTTTGTACGATTTTTCAGTAATTTCCTACGAAAACGTTTTCATAATTTCAATAATTGTGAAATAGAAAACCGGCCCTTTTGACCGTGGTAGATTTAGTAATTAATTTACAGCAATTTTAATCGTGAACCAACAAGGCAGCAGAGACACCTAACAGTGCCCTTTGGGGTTGTAATGTTAGAGAAAATTTCTAAGCTTCCTTTTGGTTCGGCGCAATTACAGAAAATCCTAAGGCTTCCGACGAGTAAAGTGTTAATTCGTAGCATTTTCAAGGGAAAGTAACGTGTTCAGTGACGCTACTTCAAGCTTTAACACTAGGTTCACGGGACCCGTCAAAATGACGGATTCTAATATTTCTAATCTACGATTATTGAGATCGTCAAGATCCACCTACGTGGAATTACTCAACAAATGTATTTCTTTAGGTATATATTATCTAAAGGATGGCTAAAAAACTGGAATAGACATACATTCTTCTTATTTTTATAAAGTGATGTGAAATATTCACTTTTAGTGCTCCGCAAACCTGGTGTTAAAATGAATCTAAATTCTACTATTTCCGTTTCTTAGGAAACTATAACGGTCCGGAAAATGCACTGCGCCCTGACACTGTTCGCAGTTGCTGCTGTATGCGCGGATGGAATTCGCACGTGCGTGGGTGTTGGTACGAGACACGGCGCGTGCTTTCCATTTGGTCGGCGACGTTCCACGGTGTCCCATTAGGAACGCCGGGGATGGAAAAGACGAGCTTCCCCCTCCCCCTGCCCTCTGGCTGAAAGTCGACTGAAAGAAATTCGAATTTATAGAGCCGACGATCAGCTTTCCGTAAATAGAATAAATTCCGAAAGTTTCGGCATCGGGCCGAGTCGATTTTATTCGAGAAGACGCATAATACGATCCCGTCGTCTCGGGGAACGGCTACGCGAAAGTTCGGGGGGGTGGGGGAGGGGGTGGGGGACGAACGGAATGAAATTTGAATAAAAATACCGTCTCCCTCCGGATGGGTTCCCCGAGAGGGAAAATAAAGCTCGGCCTTAGCCTCCGTCGGGGTCAACCAACGTCGATCCTCCGGACCGACGTCCCATCTCTCGACTAGATTCCCGGTTAGGCGGGATCATGTTTTTATTTTTCATAAAATAAGGAGTTCTATCCGGTGGGAGGGCGGGAGGGGAGTGGAAGGGCCAGATGATGAAACGATCGAGGCAAAGGGCCGGAAGGCGAGCAGGAGAAGGTCTTCCCAGCAGAGCCTCCGCCTCCGTCGAACGAGACGGAACGAGGAAATTGGTTTTGCATTACAAAGCCGGTGGCCCGTGATAATAGGGCGTCTCATAGGCGCAAGTACGGCCGCTTAGCTTCCATGAATCGTCCAATTATATTATTATCCGTAACGAGGTCCGGCCTACCCGGCCTTAAGGGCCTACGCTACCGCGGGGATCCCATAGGCGCCTAATTCCCCTATGAACAACAAAAACTACTAAATCTTGGATAGCCTCAAAAGACATGTCGTTTTTCCGACGCGGAATTCATATACTGTCAGAAAGATGGGAGGAAGTGGTCGCTAGTGATGGGCAATACTTTGAATGAAATGTTTTTGTTCCTTATAATTTAAATAAAGCTTTTATTTTGTAAAAGAAACAGCGAGAACTTATTCAAGGTCCTGATATTATAGTTGATTGCTAAAGTTCGCGATTGTCAGGGTCCCCGAGACGTTCGCCGTCGATTGCAGAATTTTTATGCCAATCGAAAATGTTTCTGGTCGATCGTAAAGGGTGGTTGGTCAGATGAACAATGTTCATTGAACATGCATTTCTTCCCTCGATAATAATGTGACGACTAGACAGCAGATTTCATGCGTTCACAGGAAAAATGAAGTGGTAAAACTTAAAAACGGTAAAAAAATTAGAAGAATTTACGTATATCGACGCATTATTTGCAACTTATTAAAATTGCTAAAGGTGGAACGAAATTCCTCATTGGCTCCTGTCTCTCGCGATCGATGCAGAACATTTCCAATGTTCCTGTAGGTTCTTTGTCATAAATACGCGAAATAAACACATATAATTAACACGTCGAACGCCACGTCAACCATATGTGGCTGACGGAATTATTTGTGCAGGTTTCAAAATGAATTTTTACATGCAAGAAAGTTGGAGGATTACTCAGTATCGTACATTTAATTTCTTGCAACTTTTATTTCATTAAATAACTTACTTCGAGTTTATGGAATTTTTCGGGTTTCTAGTTTGGCGTTCAAACTGTTAATTAACAAACCTGTTCAGTTTTTAAACTGGACGGGAACTTTTGCAATCATCCAATATGCCGAAGTTGTGGCTTCCTGTTTAATTCTAGCTCGCTGTGAGCCAATAAATATGACCGTAAAAATTATAAAAAAAAAGTTAATGGTCCATGAACTTTTCTGTTCCGTCGTGAAGAATAGAATGGCATAGATGTCTGCAGATTTTTCTTGTTGTTTCAAGACTTTGAAATTCAGATTTTCTGTACTTTAGACTTTAAGCTATCGTTTAAGCGAGGAAGCGAATTTTCAGTAATTTTGCATTGGCGTAGCCGCAACCCTGAGAAGGAAGGTGCATCGAGGCTTCCCATGGCATTTCAATCGGGCCAGAAGCGATATCCCCTCTACTTTCGAGTCGAGGCCGACGTATCGTGAAATTCGAGAGAACGATTCACCTTTCCCACCCCCGGACGCGTTCGCCGATAAAGATTCGCGTTTCTCATAGGATTCGCGGCGGGTAGTTGATTTGTTGCGGCGCGGACGGGATGAGGTTCGAAACGAAAATCCGCAGGGTTCCGTTCGATCTCCGTCGCGCGGGCAAAAGCGTCGTTATTCCTCGTTTCGCGCTAACAAGATTCATCCAAGACGAATCTCTTCGCCGTCCACCGTGTCGCCCGAGAAACAGAATGAGGGGCGAAAAAAAGAAATATTCCGGGAATGCGAACTACTTTCGTGCACGAGGAAAAATACTTGGGAACGAGGCAGAAGGGGATGACGAAGAGAAAAGCATGGGAAAGAGGGAAAAGAATTGGGACTTTTCAATATCGAGCGGGGACGCGCTCGCTGGACCGTGATAGACATTGTCGAAGGCATAATAGACCCTGGATAAGCGAAGAACGGTCTTTGTTTAGCGGCGGATCGAAAGTTTTCGTGGTTTACACGGCTCTCCCCGTTCCTTCTCGGCGTGGATACGGGAATCGCTAATGAAAAAAACGTTTCGTTTTATACGGGACTTGAAAACTCCTATAAATACCGATTTCGGTCCTCGAAACGGCCCCCATTGTTCCGTGTCCCTGTTGCGCGCAATAAAAATTCGAATTTAATTTATATTCTCCTGCTCTCCGATTCTTCTAGAATTCAACAGAGCATTGTCTGAGAGATGGGAAAAATGTGTAGCTACCGATGGGCAATACTATGAATAAAATATTTTCTATCGTTTTCATACAATAAACGTGTCTTTTCTATACAAACATTCCGGTTGAATATTTACGTACCTGGTATTAACGTGAAAATTCTTTTTAAAACCTGGACAAATAATTCCGTCACCCACGTACATATACGAAATCAACGAGTCAACGTGTCGAAGCAAGAAATTGAAATAATGCACAAAATTCGTGCTTGCCCGATTGTTGCGGTAATTGCGAGGTCCTCGAACAACGGCGAAAACGAGGATTAATCAGGGTCTGGCGCGTCCCGTTGGATTCGTGGTCGATCTCGATGCGGAGCATGTGTGCCGAAAATGTCGAACCCGTCCCGGACGAGTCCCATTCGTCGGTCGTTCCGACGGAACGTCGTCGATCGCTATCGAAGGGAGGCAGACCCCTGTCTATCCATCCCTCTTATCCAGTATCGGCGCGAATAACGCTCGGCGTCGTTCCGCTTCCCTTCTTTATCGTTCACGGTCGCGTTCCATCCTCCGCACGGTACGTACACACGTAGAAATACGTGTACGCGTACACGTCTAACGACCCCGTATCCCGTATCCCGTTCCCGTTTAGGGACCGATCGCATCGGCTACGTCAGCGAAACGAAATTGCTCGGCATCCGCGGCGCGGCGAGCAAAATATCTTCCGCTCGGTTGCCACCGTATCGATGCGAATTACGTCTTATCGGCAATGCGACAAACGAGATCGAGGAACGACGGGGTCATCCTTTCGTCGGGACGTACTCACGGCGAACGAGACCGGACAGTGTTGCACTCGGGGATTGAAGAATGCCACTCCATCGATCTCGGTCGCTCGCGACAGTGAGAAAGCTTTATTTCGAAGCACCGTTCCGAGTGGACTGCGGATTTGATGCACTCGCGACAGGAACGAGTAGGCGAAACACAGAACAGTGATAGAATCAGTCGATTGTATTGTCCGCAATTTGTTAAAATTATTATCCAATATAATCCGAGATAAATGAGCCGCTCAGTGCACGCATCGATTAACTCCACTTTTTCAAAAATCTTAAATTTAAGTGTCAAAGCACTTGGTATGGTCATAACTTGTTATATTTATAATAACTTTCCTGAATAATAAAGATTAGCACCGTTAAACGGCAAAATTTTTTTGGCCATTGAATAACAAGTAATTTATTTCAGAAGCCATTTTGATTAACTCCATACTCTAATGTAAATCGTAACGCGAGTGTTTCAGTAACGCTGTATCTGTTCTGGCCGTGCGTCAACGCTTAATCCAAATGACCCACCAAGATTTTTTGTCAACAAAACCTTTAGAACAATCAGTCATTAACAGAAAAGTAACCGTCACGGGGCTTCCAGTCAATTGGCTTAAAATACGCTGGATAAAGTTAGAAAGGTCCAAACCCCATCGCATACAATTCAAATCTGACTATAATGAAGATACAGAATTTAAAGCCATTAATATAAGAAAATCTGCAGTAGGTAGACCGCAAAGTTTGAAAAATATAGATCAGCCTTTATTATATCCTAAAGGTAGAACTGTGACAAGGGAAAAATGAAGAGACACGATGGACCTGCTAAAATTCACTCCTCCTGTTAAACATGATTACTATAAAAACTTGACAACAAATCGAAATGACGAATCCTCACATACAGCTGATGAAGAAGACATTATTTATAATATTGCTGAATTATCCCAAAGAATAATGCTGCTAAAATAAAGCTGCTATGAATGAATCACAAAAAATATATTATAACAGAACTGTCAACATTCATTTTTATGGAAAAGCTGTAATAAAAATATATAATAACTAACTTTTTCTGTAATAAAAAACTTGAAAATGTAAAGACTGAATTTAACTTTATTACTTTTTTCAGTTGCGAAATCGATTAACTCCACCAGTCATATAAAAACTGTAACATTACTGACGATTATTTTTTGGCTATTCTTTCTTATTAATTTTATATACCGTTAGATGAAAGCTATATCTGTATTTATGCATTCTACATTGTATATTTGAATTTATATTATAACAGGAATTTTAAAAAACAATATACATTACTTCATCGCATTTCTCAACTTTTTGTTTTATGGAGTTAATCGATGCGTGCACTGAACGGCTCATAATGTCTGTCCAGTACGCTCTTATTTTGCGTGGATTTGCAGCCTAATCATGATTGGACTGTGGATGCATTTATAGTAAAAATGAGTAGGTGCACTTTAATTCAGGAGGTAGATTAAAAGAATTTAGAAGCGTCTGGTCTTAGCCTGTCAAAATTAATAAACGAAGTTTCTGCTTGGCTCCTGTTCAGCGAAATAATGCGAACAGTTTTTATTTTGCACAAAAATCCCCAGTTTAGTTACAACCAACTGAAGTATCCAACTGTTACCTATTTTTATCAAGTTTTTAGCAAAATTATTGTATGATGTCTGCAAGTCTAGTCTGCATCTGTATGATTGATATCGTTGCTGACGATATTGTGTGGTTAAAAAATTTTTTATTCCCCCCTCCCGTTAGCCAATAATCAATGTTTACCCAGCCATACTGTTTTTGCATTAAACTGCTCGAATAACGCAGCTTTTTCATATTCATACATGGATTATATGAATCGTATATGGGAGCAGACTATATTATTCAAGATGGGAGGCTAATAAATAGTGATAGTATGATTCAGCGCGAATATACGTGCTGGAACGATTCCAATGGAAATCAAATATTCAGAAAATAAGATATTTTATACATCGTCTAAAGGTGCCCACCAAAGTATTCAATTGCGAAAACTTGTATTAGTACGAATTTCATGTTTAATTTTAGTCCTGATAGTCAAAAAGAATAGAATACACCGACAGCGAGTGATAAAACTTTCACAGACACAGTACGAAAAATATACTTACTATCCTCGTGACGGATAACGTTGCCTATTCTCTCGTGGAACGTATGTTTGCTATTTAATACTTCATAACATGGTTTATAAAAGTTCGACGAATTCAGCGTAGCTCGACGTGAGCTCGTCGATGCAAGTGGCTTTGGTCATTATTGATCAGCCACCGCGTATAAATTGGTAATTCCGAAAATTCCGAAAAGTATAATCTTACCATGAAAATGTTTCTTTTTGCAGCGGATTCGTGCATTGGTGCCGCTTATACACATTGCATACAAATCATATGCTTTACATCGTCCCGGGTGAAAGAGATATTAAAATGGCTGCCACGCTTAACGAGATACTTAACACTAAACCTACCGACATTTCATGTATACCTAATCCTAGCATGAGCAGTCAAATGACCGCTTCAAAAAAAAAATGTATCCTAGTATAGAAAGACATGCTATGATATTTTTTCGGAAAGTAAACAATAAGGAAAGTTGCGAAAATTGAAAAATGGGTTGTATGTATATTATAGGAAAAGTCAATAAGTTACATGACGATACGGTAACGTTGTATACAAGAAATTCTAAACGAAATTTCAAAAACGGTCATTTGACCGCGCGTTGGTAGGTTTAGTGTTAAGGGCTAAAAAATGGTCCGATCATAAAAATGTTGTTTGCAACGTATCCCAGCATTGGCGCTGCTTATGCAAATTGCGTAGAGAATATGTTTCGTATCGCCGCTCGAGATGTTAAAATGGCCAGGTTTAGTTGGACCACCCTGTACATATCCAATTGGATCGAGCACTCGTCTGCCTTTGCTACGACCGTCTCGATTCCCTTCGGCTGACTTTGTCGGCGGAAAAAAGAGTCGAGAAACACGGGGAACGGGAGGAGGAACAGGATTAACAGGAACCGTTAACGCGGCCGGGAACGGTTCGTCTGATGCAGCGTCGAGTCTACTACTGAAAACGCTGTGGAAGGGAAAATTAGCTATGGTTTTGCCGCGATTCGCAGATTTCTAAAGGCCTGCCTTTAATCGCGGTGCATACGTAACTGTACAAACATCACGGCAAAAAAGAAAGAAAAAGAAAACTACTCAAAGTCCAGACGGTAAGGAGAAAGAGGGGAGAAACGGTCGAAAGAAAAATTTCCTCTCTCTCCCTCTTTCTGCGAGGCGGAAACGGATGAATAAATAAAAGTAACCGAAGAAACATTACCGTTTACAGAACCGACCGTACATCCCACCAGTATCCAAGCTTTGGCAGAAACTCGTTCCGCGTGTAGGTTGATGCGATTTCCGAGCGTGGGAGAATGGACTGTGTCCGGACCGATTTTGCGGCCCTCCGAGTCGTTATTGTCCACATCCGTTACCATTCCGGATGTAACGCGGGGCGAGATTAACGATTCGTCAATTAGCGAGACTAATGTATTTATGGGCTGCCGGCTCGTGATCTCCTCGGACCGCGTTTCTTTCGAAGAAACCCAACGATCCATTCGCTCGACGTTCAACGCTTCGAATCGCTTCACACCGGGAACAACTGCCATACTCGTTTCATAGCGCCTCTCGTCGACGTTAAAACCGTCTCTACGACTAAAATTACCGTCCACTGAGCAGTCCAAGTTTTCTCTTTATAACGATATCTGTAAACTTTCTGCTAGTGTCATAAGAAAATACTTATACTGCGTAAGAAACCATGTTATGGAATTTCTGCCGACGTCAAAATATGTATTAGGGGTACCCTGAATTTACTACAAAGTTTGTTTTAGATTTCAAAATAATTGATTACTTATGGGTCCCTCTAATACATTCGAAAGGAGAAGGTAGATGGAAATGGATTATCTTCCAGTATTTCTCATGATTCATATGCGCATTTTAAAACACCGACTGACCTGTCCAAAAGCATGGGCTTTAACACTAGAACGACCGAACCAGTCAAAATGACTGGTGGATGATTTTTTCTTTCACGATTAGTGAAACTATGAAAACGTTTTCATGAGAAATTTTTTAATATAAAGTGCAGTGGGGTAAATCTAAGTAAGGTGCAAACCGGAATATACGTTGCATTGTACCAACTGTAAGGTAGACATCTTCCTTTGGTTAGTATTCAATGATCAACATCAATTTTTTCTTATGTTATTTTATTACTAATAATAATTCCGCTTTTGCCCCATAATATAAGGAAATAAGATTGAATAATTTTTAAACAGGTAGGTGCAGTTTTGCCCGAGTTCCGGGGAAGTCCGCCCTAGCAGCACTGTTTTTAATGTATTAAGAAAATCATAAGTTTCAGAAGATATTTCTAATCCAAATTAATGCAACTTAAAGAATAAACCATGCGCTAAATAAAAACACTAAGATTACTAGGTTTTAGTGGAATAAATAGAAAATACATCAGTTTAAAGTAAACTTTACAATTTCTGAGTCGGTTTTACCCCACTCCACCTTATTAAGAAATTATTAACGAGGATATAATGTACTTAGCGTCCTCAGCCTGTTCGCTTAAAAATTTTATTTCGCACAAAGATCCACGGTCTACTCGTTTCAAACGTTCCAAAATCTTCCAAAATACCACTTCACTCTCGACTTACGTTTTACAGTATCGAGACATAGTAAATGGATGACTTGCTACGTGTTGAAAATGGGGGTTGTAAGAACGTCGCAATTTATGCGTTGTATCGCGCGTTCCCGATGTGCAGCGTTGCAAAGAGTGTATCGCGAATGTGTACGGAAGAGATCGCGATTATGGTGCGCGCGTTCGCCTTGAATAGGTGCGAAGAATACAGGTAGGAGAGCTGCAGTTCGCGGATAGACGTCACCTGCGGCGGTCGCGTGCGATAACAGTTCCGAGTATCGGTGCCAATGTCAGCGCTGAGTTATCGTCTCGTTGTTTGCCGAGGAGTCGAGGGCTTTCGCCAGAGGCGTTCGAGGAGGACAAAACGAGCCGGGAACCGAAGCCAAAACCGTAAAGACCGGCCCCGCGTTCTCGACGACCGAGAACACGAACGAGGCGAACGCGGTTCCCCGCAGTTTTGTAATTCTGTTCGCCGCAAAGCACCGCCGCATTCTACTCGGCCGGGTCGATAGATTCGAAAATGTTCGAACGTTGCCCGCCGGCGCGGCGCGGGCGGCTCGCTGCCGCATGCCCGACGTTCAAAACGATCATAACCGATCGGTATATCGCCAGGTATCTCGTTTCACTGTCGAATCCACCGGTAGGGCCATTCCCCTCGATCACGGGCCGTTCCGTTTTCAGAGCTTCGCAGTAGAGCACCCCTAAGGGACTCATTTTCAAAAAATCGATTCTTCTTTCCTCGCGTTTCTGAAACAAAAAAATTTCCAATAATTTCTCAGAAGAGAATATTAATTATATAGCTTGTACATTCCCCGTGTAATTTTGATTATTTTTACCTGAAGGAAATACCAATGCAAAAGCGTCAATGGTTTTTCGGAGAAAACGGCCACGAAAATCGAGACGCGCCCGTAAAGCCTCGGGAATCGGGTCCGAATGCGGACACTTAAGCGTGCACTGCTGTGTCAAGTTTGAATGGGCCCAATCAAAACTCGGAACGAGCTCCCATTTTTGGTGGAATTGGGCGAGGACAGCGGCGGACGTTTAAGTGTGCAGGTCTCGAACCCTCGAGAACCCGATTAGCAGAAAATACGAGAATTACTGTCTAATGTTAGCCGGCGGAAGGATTAGGGCGGAGCAAAGACGAGGGAAAGGCGGAGGGAAACGACGATAAGAATAAAATGAGTCGCGAGCGTTCGCTGCGAAAGTGGTCGCTGTACGAGAAGAGTTGCTAATGATTCGCTAACGAGATACGTGCTCGGTCTGTTTCGTACGGGGACGAGAGAGAAGCTAGGCTTCCTCTCGAGACTCTCGACCGTGGCCACCTCTGACGAGCTTCGTCTTTCTCTGTATCTTTGTACCTTCCTCTGTATCTTTCTCCCTGTACGGTCGGCTCCCATTTTCTCGTATTGTCCGCGGATATCGTCTCTGTGTTCTAGTACCGTGCAAGGTCCCGTTTGTCCAGCGTAAGTTCCGTGTCGCGTACGAGAATCGCCGTTTCCGAAAGCAGTCGGAGGCGTCGAGAGGCGAGCTCGATAACTAAAAATACTTTTCTGTCAGCCCCGGAAACACGAATGAAGCCCGTGTAAAAGCGAAGTGCATCTCGACAGGGCAACCTTTTGCGTATATACCAGTTTCCTCCGATACACATCGACTTTTCTCTTTCTCTCTCTCTCTCTCTCTCTCTCTCTCTTGCTCTGTCTGACGATACGAGGCAATACTTTTATTTCCAACCGCTTTACCTCCGGACTCTTATTTACGTGTCGCCGGGAAAGCGTTCCCGTGTCTCGACATCGAACGAAGCCCTTCTTGCTGACTCGGCTCGGCTCGGCTCGGCTCAGCTCCGCGGCCAGTGTTCCGATGCCGATATCGATACCGATGTCGATGTCGATGCCGATGCCAATGCCGACGTCGACGTCGATTCCGAAACTGAAGCGGAGGCCAACAAGCCGACGCTCTGTTATGCCGTGCCATTGCCATGCCACGCGATGCCATGCTCCGCTATGCCTTGGCATACCGTACCGCAACCATAGCGCCATGTCTCGTCTCGTCTCGTCTCGTCTCGTCTCCCCTCGTCCGCGTTTCCATTAAAACCCTGCCAACCAACAGAGTCTTTGCGAATTTATCGACCCGATCTTCGCCTACGAATATTTATGAGTCGCCCGGCCGACCGTGAAACTTGCCTCGAATTCGCGCGACGCTATTACACCGACTATCTCTACCCGACCCGGCCCGGCCCGGCCCGAGCAGAGAGCCACTTACACAACTCGTTCACAGAATTATTCAAATATCGACGCGATACTCCCCGAATCTAGCGAACCCGTGATTTATTCTCCGAGAGGACCGACGTTGCAATTGTAGAATTATTTTTCTTGGAACTGCGGTGGCTGGTGAACGCGAGAGATCGCTGTCTTTTACGTTTTTACCCGGAAAAATCGGCGGAGATGCGAGGAATCCTAAATTATGTGTTGTTCGAACTGTGCTTGTACGTTTCATTCTGAATTTAATGTTAGTACCGAATAAAACTTGTTAAGAACTCTGCTGGATTACTTTTGCAATTCGGTTTAATGGTAGTTAACGATCTGTTGGTAACTCTCAGGGCTGAACAAGTGTAAATTTACAGAATAGACAAGTGTAAAGAGAGATTGGAAATGCCTATTTGCCTGTTTGCCTGATAATTGGCAAACGGCGACTGCCACGGTCGATAGAGACATTTTTACGGACTTGAAAGGTACATTTTGTATTCGTTCTTCTCCCATCATTATCGACGGGCTGCCAATTAATTCTCCTGTCTCGATTTATCCTAGAAAATTTGATGAATTGATCGTTGTAGACCAATTATACTGTGGGTGACTGGAGAGTAGATGACGCAAGTTTACATATTGCTGTTTATTAAGTTGTACTCATTGTGTACCGCTCTTCGGATTTCGCCTGCCGGAAAATCTGATCCTGCCATGGGTCTGGTCACTTAGCAATCGATTTTAAATAATTAGCTCTCTGCCAATAAAATTCTGCAACTAAAAATGAAAAATAGATTATTGAGGATGAGTTGTTGGTTTATGAATGAAATTTACTGTTAAAGGATCTACGTCCTCAGCCATGGGCCAGGGACTTCGACAAATTATGGAATGATTGCCGGTAGACAGTATGTTAACGGGTCAGTATGGACCCGTGATTCGACTGTTAGAACCACGTATCTGAGAGGGAGATTGAACCGCTCGCGTGTCTTCGCAGAGTTTATTAGATTCATTTATTCTAGCGAGCTCTCTTTATACTTTGAAAGACGCGACAAAGAAGGACCGGCGACGGTAGTCCACGGGGACTTTCCAGTAACGAAGTTTAAAGATGCGGCTCTAAGCCGGAGCCCGTTGTTCCTTTTTCTCGTTTTCTTTCTCCCTGTTCCGCTGTTCTTAAAAGATCTAAAATATGGCGGAACTTTGAAGCCGTGAACCCGCCCTACGAACCAACGTAATAGTACGACTTTTACACCGCACCGGCTCGAACTCCCACGTTACCGAAGAAATCGAGCGCTCTTACCAAACTGTTCCCCTTCTCGTTCCCGAATTTATACAAAAATTCAGCGAATTTCAAATGTTACATTTACCGCTGCATTTCGAGAACGATCCTACACGTTTTGTAAAAACCGTTCAGAAATTTGAGAAAAGAAATAAATTCTCAAAACCCTATTACGTGAATAAAACATCTAAAACGACACAGTTGCTTTTGTAACTCGAACCTATTCTATTCTTTCAGGGTTCCAAATCAATATTGAAACAAATCAAAAATATTCTAATTCCTTTTTAAAAATTTTACCGTGCCCTAACGCTTTAAGACGCGGGTGCCCCGATTCGCGTGTACGGCCCTGTGGAAAGAGCACGCGAGAAAAGAAGGGACAAGTAGGGGAATTTCGACTTGACTTCACCAACGCCCTATGAATGACGTTACGCTAACAGCAGAATAAACGCGGTGATCGTGTCGCTCGAAATTCAATTTGATACAGTAGCCATGAACGCGATCGTGAGTGTGATTATTTTGTCGTTATCGTTTATGGTGATAGGTAAGCAAACTTTTGCGAATCGTAGATTAGAACGTAAAGAGAATCGTCTATGAAACACCCGACCACCGACTTGTAAACAAGTCACGCACGTTCAAATCCTTCAGCCACGACCCATTTAACCGACACCGTTCTTATTATTGATCCGATAAGAGTTAGGGTGATCGATCTTTGATCAAACTGTTGGAGCGAACGCGAGCCGCTCCACCTCTGTTCTATGGACAGTTTGAGGTTATGAAAACGGCTGCGAATAAAACTTCTCGCTTTTAGGAACCGAAGCGATCCGCTGCTATCAATGCAGCACCGACACCGATCCCAAAGGCGAGGATTTATGCGGATCGTACAAAAAGTTCGACAAGGAGAAGAACATCGCCATCGAATGCAACACCGAAGAGTCCCACATGCCCGGCACGTTCTGCGTGAAAATAACTCAACAGAGTCCCCGTGGCTTTATCTGTAAGTCGATTCATTTCTCTGTTTATTTTCTTAGGTTATGTTATTTCTGTATCACTGGGACATGGTCGATCCTTATTGTATTTACCGTGTGATTTTCAAAGGGGACGGCAGATGGCGGCATGTGATCCGTAGATGCGCGTCTGTCGCCAGTACCGGAGTCACGGGCGTTTGCAATTGGGGAGTTCACGAAAATGGTGTGTACTGGGAAGAATGTTCTTGCTCGGAAGATTCTTGCAACGGAGCTACCACGTTATCGTCGCTCTCGATGTTACTTTTACTGCTACTCAGCGTTTCGATCTATAAATTCTCTTTAACATAACCGTTGTTCATGTTAAAAGAACTTCGAATAGCACACCATATGCGCTTCTCTCATGCGTTTGCATAGGTACACGAGAAAAAGTGTCGAAACGTCCAAAGTACAATTTAATGATCTTTAGCTATATAGTGTATAGAGGAAAGTATGTTACCTTTTAGGTAACCTTGAAAACGGATTCCGTCCACAGATTTCCGTCGATTTTATATTGTTTTTATTTGTAAATAAATAATTTTGATATAATATACAATTTCGAGTTCTGCGTTTACCCATATCCTTAATATAAAATATAATATAACATATTTTGTATAATAATATTTTCAAGAGCTTCCACGGCACCAACTAATCTTTGGAGTATGCGAGAAACGAATGAAGTAATGAATTCGTGATCTACTTCAAGTATTTTTGACTGTGCGTGTACATCTTAGCACGTGAAATTGTTAGGCTAGATTGACATTGGATTTTGATCAGAATTCTATCGTGTTGGATTTTAATAATCGCGGGGATTCCGGGTACATATTAATATTGTTTATGTCTTCCATATTGCGAGCGAACTGCGCAAACTCCTGATTTACCGTCTCTCTTCATCTACTGCGACTGTTCCGTGCTCGGGGTAGCGAACATGCTAAAAGTTTGAAGGAAGTGTGGCCCAGTGGCATGCTAAATTCGCGGACACACTAATCGCTGTTTTCCGAAATCGTTGCGAGTTCGCTTTTAGCTACAGACTAGAATAAATCCATTCGAATCGAACGATGAATATTGCCGATGGAATCGGATATTCGAGATCAGAGGTATTCGTACTTGTGGCGAGAGTATCTTTTGTTGCTGCCGTTGGCTTTTTTAGCATGAAATGGATAATGAATCACCTGGATCCGACGAACAATGCGAAAAAGAAGGCCAGGAAAAAGGTAAAGCGAATATTGATTTCTGTTTCGTCAGGTTTTTTCTTACATAACCTATGCACCGTTTTTGCCGTGCAAGATCATAACCTTACTTTTCACGTGGTTGGATATTCTTTAGGCGCGCGAACAGTTGCGGAAGTTGGCCAAGACGGACAATTTGTTATGGTCGGTGGACATGGATCAATTAACGGACTATGAAATGATGATTGCCAATCACATAGTGGATCCTAAGGATATTCGAGTTTCCTGGGAGAATATCGCAGGTCTGGAGCATGTCATTCAAGAACTTAAAGAGACAGTTATATTGCCTATACAACGGAAAGAATTGTTTGAAAACTCTCAATTAACACAAGCACCGAAGGTACATATTTGATGTTCCATGGAAAAAGCAACTCTCTTTTTTCTTTTAATCCTTTGCGGTTCTATGTCGAATGTGACTCGACATCACGTTTCGTCCCTGGAACGAATCTGGAATGAAATTATGAGACTGGCATGGACTGCAAAGTGCTGATAAAAATTGTATTTCTAGGGAGTATTGTTGCACGGGCCCCCTGGTTGTGGCAAGACAATGATAGCCAAAGCAACTGCCAAAGAAACGAGAACATGCTTTATTAATTTAGATGTAAGCATTCTAACCGATAAATGGTACGGCGAGAGCCAAAAATTGACCACAGCAGTGTTCTCTTTGGCCGTGAAACTTCAGCCATGCATCATCTTTATCGACGAGATAGGTTTGTTCGAAAATCCTATCAAATGCAGTTTTGCAACGCAGATGTTTCTGGCGACAGTTTATCATGTTTGTCTTGCTCTTTTTAACAGATTCATTTTTAAGAGCACGTAATTCGCAAGATCACGAAGCAACTGCAATGATGAAGGCACAGTTTATGTCTTTGTGGGATGGATTAATCACAGACCCGTCTTGCACTGTAATAATAATGGGAGCAACCAACAGGCCGCAAGATTTAGACAGAGCGATACTCAGGCGTATGCCTGCTACATTCCATATTCCTTTACCGGTAAAGAAACTTACAACGCTATACATTTTAATTAAATAATGAACTACTATCGATTCACCGAAATTCAAGGATAATAGAAGCAGCTCTAGCAATGACTGGTATGTTTCAGAATGAGCAGCAACGAATGAAAGTAATGAAATTGATATTGGAACACGAGCCAATAGCCGATAACATGGATATTCCACGGTTGGCAAGAATGACAGATGGTTTCTCTGGATCTGATTTACAAGAACTTTGCAGGAATGCATCCGTGTACCGCGTCCGGGACTATCTACGCTCTCATCAGCAGTTAATACTTGCTTTTTTACGATTTATGAATTGTGGAACCTTCGCTGGACAGACAGTTGTTATTAACTCCTATTTTTTTGTCGTTTTCATTTCAGCGAAACAAGTACTAGCACCGACGACGAAGAATATCACGACGCTGTGCGACCTATTACAATGGAGGATCTTCTCACATCGTATAAGAAGATGAAAACATCTAAACTCCATACGGGCGCCCTCGGCTCAGTGAAACTAGAGTTAGATTAAAAACAAAAAGTACCGTTTACCTGTTCACATTGAACTTTTACATTTTCTAAAGGAAGAACTAGGAAAATATCATTTATTTTGTAATAAGGTTCTCCGCATGCAGCGTTTATACTTTTATTTTTAATGAATCGGAATGAAGTGAAATTGTTTCGGTACCAGCATCAGAAATCAAATAATTTACTCGAAGCCGTTTCAAGCGGAAAGCGTATGTAATATGAAGTTATAGCGAGTGTTCACTAGAATTGGAAATCATTTAAGAAAAAGAATTTTAAGACACTTCTGTAAAATTTTTTGTTTTGATTGGAACCAAACAATTGCTTCCATGAACTTCGTTTCGTGATTGTAACTTAATGCATTAGTTTTACTAATTTAAATTAGTGGATTTGTATTTTAGATTAAATTTTTTTATGCTGGAAATAGTAGATTACGTGCGAATTTTTGCTAAGTACGCTTCTGCGCGAGTCAATGTGCGTGTGTATAGTACGTCCTTCGAAACAACGGGAGATTATCAATATATCTTGTTTATTGTCGTGTAAATTCTATCATGCCATTGTTACATCGATGTGTTATAAGCATCCGTGTTTGTGTATGTACAGAATTAAACCGTAATCGTATTTCAAAAATAATGGGTAGTTCCGAGTGTTGTTAAGACATAACTGTTTAGCATTTTCCTCGCATCTTTCTATCGAATAAGCAAAATTTAACGGATAATAGAAGACTATTTATTTTGAAGATTTGGCATGTGATTTACTTAAACTTTGGCAGCATCGTAACAACTAATAAAATCGAACGCTTAAACTAATTAAGATCGAAATGAGAGTAGTACAACAAATTAACAACGTGTTCGTTTGTGAAATAATGTAATTAAATTGTTACAAGACGTAACCGTTGAAAACTGATGGTTGTGTAAATAATTTCGAGAACCTTATGTAATTAGTATTATAACGATGTGTGTGTGTGATGACGACTGTCAATGCGAAACGTGAAAAGAAGTACGTTTATTGCACACAAAGGTACAAGATCTATGTAATAATGTATAGTTCCGAGTACTATACGAATTTTATGTCTTATGCTAACCGTTGTTCGATATAAAAAAAAAAAATAAATATCTTGTACATACGATAAAAATTAGTCGGGAGTGAATGCGATCCTCATGTTAATAAAATGTGAAGGTATAGTTTTACAACAAACTCACCGAACTTGGAGACTATTTTCTAACAGGATTGCGGGACATGTTCGTGTTCGACAGTATAATTAAATTTGGTTCATCGACTGCAGGTAATATTTGACACTTTCTTTATTAATTATGATTACAATTTCGGTATATTAAACAATCTCTGTACACTTACTGTGACTGTGGTCACCGGTCAAAATTCTGCAATCGTTGACAACGCTAGTCGAGTTCACTAGCGGAAGTTACTTGACAAACCTATAAAAATAAATAGTTGTTGTTTAATTTGCTAACTTCTGTTGAGATCAATTGGATTTACCATTAAAATAATTATTTAATAGAAAATAACGAGCGACCATTATAGTTCTTTTCGTGATGTACATTTTCAAATTTTAGCTTGATTCGCGGCAAAATGTAAGCCGCGGGAAACTGTCCGGTTTTGAATTCATCTAGAACTGCCAATAATTTCACGAATGCATGACGCTCATTTGCTGCAATAATGACATAACTAAAAATTTGCAGTTTCCAAATTATCAATACAGAAATATTCGACACCAGAGAGGTAATTGTATACTTTTTATGGATAGAGTCCTGCAAGTGAGTTTCGAAAATTACCCGCACGAGGGCACTGATATCACCATTTGCAATATTGCGTCGATCCGATTGGATCACTTTACACTGACGTACCGTATGTTGTATATTTAAATTTGAAGTGTAAATTACAAGGAAGTTTCAAGGGAACTGTCATACTGTTATTTGCTAAATACTTCTTTCAACAACGCTATTTTATTAAATAATTCTTCGCTGAACAGCGAACTTCGCCTCGATAACGTTGCAAGTCACAGTAGAGGTTGTTTGAAGGGTAAATGGACATTCATAACATGGAATACGAATACTATATATTTCAATATTATACGAACACTCAAACACGTTTTCTTGAAAACCAAAGTTCTGTCACTGTAGCAGCAAACGGGCCGACATGTTTTTAAATTTCAGCTAAGCGACTGGAGAAGAAGCCTTCGGATACCATCGGATACGTGACGGACAGGCGCGAAAGAGGAGATCGCGTTGAACAAGGTTTAATCATGCGAGGGAAAAAGTTGCATCGATTGCAGAACTCGAGGGGAAAGAAGTTTTATCCAGGACTGCGGAGTCGGCAATCAAAATCCCCGACTGCAAATTTATCACGAATAAAGTTTTCACGAATACTGTTTACGCTCTATAAAAGACAAAATTTATGCACGCGGGGATGGCGTCGAGAAACGATAAGGGTAGTCCCCGAAATTGATTTAGCGATTTCTTCATTAATTAAGGATACGAAGTACTTCTACAAAACAAACTACAACGCGAATTTGGTTCTAACAGGGTTTTCCCCCCTCTAATACGAAAAGGAAGACGGTGAAGATCAATGATTACTTGTAGTACTTTTAATACATGAATAGTTTGATTACAAGTTTCAATTATTTTTAGGACATTTTTGATTTTTCTTCCATCGACTAAGATGGAGTCTCCAGTGATCAGAAACTCCTTCGAAACTGCTGCTCCGACACCGCAGCCGTGGTTGAATCCTTGTGATTCGGCGCGAACAATCGGTAAGTAGGAAGAAACGGCGGAAAAATATGGGGGAAAACGAGGGAACGCATGCGCAAAGAAAAGGATACTGACGGAGCGTCTCAGTAGCAGCGAAAGTTTCCGGGAATGAAACTTCTAAGAGGACAAAGCCTCCGCGAGCCTCTGTCGGTTCCCCACTTCCTTCTTTTGACCGGTGAGCTACGGCCATAAAGTCGGAGGCACACGGTGAACGGTCCGAGGGAATAACAGAAGAATATATTTTCCGGGGTAGCGGAGGTGAACGTCGTCGACCGAACGACGACGGACAGAAAAGAAGCGCAATCGGAAGAGCGAGAGAACGAGGGAGAGAAAAAGAGAGAGAGAGAGAGAGGGAGAGAAAGAGAGTGAGAGAGAGCGGTACGAACGCGTCATTGTGAATGGCGCTCCTAGTGATAAAGGTGGCTGCGGAACACTTTCGATTTCGTATCAGATGGAAATTGTGCTCGAAATGGATGTTACAATGAGTACCACCGTTCGTTGATCAAACGCGGAGCGGCTTTCACCGATTTTACCGATCGGTGCTCGTTCCGTGTCGGCTATCCGACGAAGAAATGCGAGCGAACACGAAAAGAAGAACGACGGCAGCAGCCGGATTCCGGTACGATCATCCGTAAAATCCTGCATAGAGAGCATCGTGGCGTTCGTTCGCAGAGTGGACTGTTCTCTGCAACACCTGCGGTGCATGATTCTATGCATTGTTGGTGAGTGTGCGTATCCGCGTACGCGAATACACCTATATACCTGGCGTGCTACGCTTCTACCTACGTTATCAAAAACCGAGGGACTAACGTAGGGAATCGCTGTTGTTTTTCTTTTATTATTTCTTTTTTCTTATTATTATTCTCTCTCTCTCTCTGTCTCTCCTCTCCTCTCGTTCAAGAGCGTGTACGTGAAAAATGCCACCTCTTTTGCTCGCCGCGCGATAGAAACACGGGGACAAGCTGCCGCGAGTTATTGCTTTGACACGATGACACGATTGTACCACGGGGAACGTGATCGTACTGTGAATGGAGGTCCGCTGTCGAGTTAAACACTCGTCCCGAAGTGTTTGAAACTTAGCCGACGACGAGCCGAGAGCACAAGGCTGAACAGAACGAACACGACGAAGCTCGGCCCGAGAGACGATCCTCTCCTTCTGGATGTTATTATTCTTTTGTAGAGATTCACCGTGAAACTGGGAGTGCCGTCGAACTTCTGCACAAGTCGAACATGCTCCGAAACTACTGCTCCGAATTTTACGTTACGCGCAACGAACGGCTGCTTCTTCGCTTTACCAATGTAATATGGTGTCCCGAACGATTGGTTTGAACGGCCCGTGGAAATTCACCGCGGATGTCAGACGTGCCCGCGATCCAGAAGACCGCGGACGGTGTATCAGTGGAACTGGCATGGAAATCTGGTGTTAAGTGGCCTCTGTGGTGTACTGCTAACGGTGCTTAACCTAACTTTTCCCTCGACGCTTCTGTACACGGCGTTTTCACGCGAGCAACGTTCTCTCGGCGATGCACTCCTAACCGGGAAAAACTTCGTCGTCCACTTTTCCCCGCTGTTTCTCCTCTTTCACGTGTTCACCACGACGTACTCTCACCGCTGTAATACATGTTTCTACCAGTGTCGAAAGCTCCGTGCACGATAGAGCACCTCTGCGAAACGGGGAACGCGACACTGGCACGCTTCTCAGTCGAATTTCGTCGATGAAGGACAGACCGATCGTCCCCACGACACTTCCACGAACGCATTTTCAAATCAAAATCAGATACAGATTTATGTTTCCTTTTTTCTTCCTCCTTCACCTTCCGATCATGATTTTCTTGCCGTCTGTCAGTATCTCTGTATCTTTTCGTTGTAGACGTGTAGTCCGTTGTTGTTCGTGATCGCATTTTATCCGTGACACCGGATCGGTTTTGTTTTAGTTTAGCGTAGGCGACGAATGCGGTCTTGATATTTAGTGATCGACGCGTGCTTTCTAAAGCGACAGGATTAAACGATGTAGGGAAACGTTATATCTTGCCTGGCGTTTCTACGAGCTCCATGGAAGATTGTAAAGATCGGTCGCTAAACGCGAGCGTACCTATAGCATTCGTTGGTACATTGTGACGTGTAGTGTGTTCAGACCCTTCGCGGTTGATTTTTGTGCGCATTGTACACGTGGGTAGTTACGTGGAACTGGTGAGTGCCATGGTGATACTAATGCCGAACTATAATCTAGTGGCAAATTATCGAACAGAAAGTATAAAGGCTCGATGAAATGGATAATATAAGGCACACATGCTCTGGGAATTGATGGGTGTATGCTTTTCCTGCAGGAGACCTACAGGCAGCAGGCTAAATAATAAAATCTCAGAGCATATCTCAGCACCAGTAACACCCCTCCATGTTTGTCTGGAGGAACAAAGAGGACCAGAACTGGGCTCTTGTGACGCCTCGGCTCGTAAGCCACAGGTAAATTCCACCGCTATATGTAACACAAAACTCTGGAGAATGATAACACGAACGTCTTGTCCTTTCCAGGCTAAAAAATTCTTTGAGAAGCAGGAAACACAGGAAAGGTGTAGTGAAGAAGAAGCGGAGACTGAATTCTTTAGACTCGAGGCGGAAGATTTGAAACAGAGTCATTCGAGCATGGCAAATACTATCAGTAATATGAAGATGACCAACCGCATCAAGGGACTGGTCAGCAAACGTCGCAAACGGTTTACAGAAGATGGTTTTGATCTTGATCTCACATGTATCCTTTTATCGGTGAAATATCGTCGGTGTACGTCGACTGCATCGAACGTACTGCGTGTGGCTAATTTCGTTTATGTGTTCCTTAATCACTTTCTATCGATGACAGATATCAGGGATAACTTGATAGCAATGGGTTTCCCCGCTGAAAAGCTAGAGGGGGTCTATAGGAATCACATCGACGATGTTGTTAAATTGCTGGAGTTTAGACACAAAGATCATTATAAAATTTACAATCTGTAAGTTTCGGTGTTACGGGCGTTACGTTCGATCATTTGTTCTGCAGAAAAGGAACGATCTAAAACGATTGACAAAATGATTTTCAGCTGTTCGGAGAGGTCGTACGACTTTAAGAAGTTCAAACAACGGGTAGCTACTTATGCGTTCGATGATCACAATCCGCCGATGCTGGATCAAATAAAACCGTTCTGCGAAGATGTGCACCAATGGCTTTCTGAGCACCAAGAAAACGTAGCTGTAGTTCACTGTAAAGCGGGCAAAGGTCGAACAGGCGTCATGGTTTGTTGTTACCTTCTTCACACCAAACAATTTCCCACAGCCACAGAAGCTCTTAACTATTATGGAACTAAAAGGACGCACGATAGGTAACTACTTGTAATATGAACAATATTTTGCGAGTGTCCTACAGAGTCGGGCATTGATCGATTAAATTATTTAATTTCATCAATCACGAATCATTAGCTGCACGAAATATTGCCCAACTCTGCTGGCTCTGTACTGCACGTAGGCCATCGTTTCATTTCGTTGTTTGTTCCTCGTTATTCCTACAGGAAGGGGGTAACGATACCTTCTCAGAGAAGGTACGTCGATTATTATGCAACTCTTGTTAAGGAGGGATTGAATTATCAACCGGTTAAATTGTTGTTGCGAAAAATAGAATTGGATCCAGCGCCTATATTTCACGGAGGTCAAGGATGTAAGTAAAGACAGCCTACAGTTACCTATAAGTAAGCTGCGAAATTTTTATGCGAACTCCCATTTCCATAAATCATTTTATAAAATTCCAAATTTGTTTCCTCTTGAAAAGAGTTTTTGCAGTAGAAGCTCGAAATGCATAAAATATTCGCAGTCTATTTACAAGGGAACGATAAAACGAAGCAGGATAATGCAGAGTAACATGCAGCCTTGTGTTTCAGATTTGCATTGTGTGATATCCGAGTCGAAGAAGAGGATATTTAGTTCCGATATAGTAGAAGTACGGAAAGGAATAGCGACCGTCTGCATCCCCCTGAAGCATAGCGTCGCGCTGACCGGGGACATACGAGTAGATTTTTTTAATAGGCCAAAAATGAAGCGAAAGGTAATCGAACGATTCCATTGTGTATAGAGGTGTGCGAGAACCCGAAAATGTCGGGTCGGGACTGGTCGAGAATTTTATTCGGGATAAATTTGAATTTATTCAGGATGGGTTCTCGAAAATTTCGGGATTGTCGCGAATATTAGGGATTCCCGAGAATATCAGGAATCCCAACATATTCGAGAACCCTACTCGTCTCGACCCAATAGCTCTCCGACACCTTTCCGACCATCGTGTATCCGACGGTTTCGAGTTTTCGCACACCTGTAGCTGTGAGTCCTATTGAAATTCACGATCGACCGATCCTATTGTCTGATCCGCAGGAGAAATTGTTTCATTTCTGGTTCAATACGTTCTTTGTGCGCGACTACTTCACGCCGGAATACGATAACGGAGAGTTACCGATCGATCGATCGACAAGGGCATTGAGTTGCGACGGTACAACTATGGAGTTGCCGATGGTAATGTCGCAAATGTCGCATATGAAGCCTAGGGCAGGATCGCTTGCTAGCCTCGGACCTATGCCACCTACGCTGGTCTTGAGTATAGACAAATGGGGCTTGGACGATGCACACAAGGACAAACATCACAAAGCGTACAGTGCGGACTTTAAGGTAGGCGTCCTCGACTAAATGATCCGATGAACCCACGGGACAGTAAACTATCTTCAGGTTTCGATGATTTTTGGATGCGTTATAAGTCTCAATATTTTGAACAACTGTTTCTTATCTGCTTCACTCAGTTCTCGGTAACGAAGCGAGACCGTCGCTAGAAAAGTTGTTCAAAGCAGTGATTTCTACATGTCCAAGAATCATCGAAACTAGACGGTTGGTAGCTATGCTGTAGGTTCAACAATGATCCTGTTGTCGACCGATGGGTACAGGATTTCGATTCGGTCGGGGTTTTATTGAAAGGGATTCGAATCTGTTGCAGGTTAGCTTATTTATGCACCGAGTGGGCGGTAGTATGTCGCAAACTGTACCAGCGACAGCAAACAGAACCGGGGAGTGTATTCCAATAGGGATGGGAGGACAAGAAACTCCTAGCGAGTCGAGCGAAGCGGACAGCAGTGAATGCGACACGACCGGAGATACGACCGGAGATGAAGATGGGGAATCTGGTGAGTCCTCTGCATCTCTGGTGATGAATCACCATCCCCTTACACATAGCAGTAGCCGTACACACGTTAGTACCCACCAAAGAGCTAGTCTCAGAGAAACTGCAAAAAGTTTACTCCCGCGAGGGGAAAAGAGTAGAAGTAGTCATCGACAGAGCACTAGTAACGTCAAATGTTCTTCGGCACTCGTACGTTCAGCTACCTTAGACACATAGTGACTAGCAAACTATTTACGTATGTATGTATGTACGTATGTATGTATCCTAAGTATGTATGTATGTATGTATATACACACGCGTTTCGTTGAAAGCTTTGTACTTAAAGGTTACTTTAAACAGTTCTCTGAACTGGCATTCAAGCTTTACAAGTTCACGGCAAAGGATGGATGAACCCACTTTGTACTATTAGCTTTTCGTTTATGCCAGCATGAAATGCCAAGTATTCGACCACCTGAGGACGCATTGATTTGACACATTTTGTCGTCCGGCACCGAGCAACGTTTGTAGCCCGTGGTTCCGATGCGAGAGTCGATGTCGCTTGAGAAACTAGCTCTTCTTTTCTTTCTTTTTTTCTTTTTGTTCTTTTTTAATTCAAACGAAATTACAGCGACACGTCGCTGCGCGTCGATTCGACCGAATCTGTCGGAGAAAACTCACAGCTTCCGGGTTTTCTCAAATTGTACATATTTGTAGTGCGCGAGAATGAGAGCGAGCGAGTGAGTGTGTCAGAGAGAGAGAGAGAGAGAGGGAGAGAGAGAGAGAAAAAGAGAAACAGAGTCGAGAGACTCGCTTTATTTCTGTTCAGAACAGATTTTCGGAATATGCAGTCGACATCGGTCGATTGTTTGTTTGTTTGTTTTTTTTTTTTTTTTTTTTTTTTAACTCGAAGGGCGTCGACCTGAAGGCTCACACGGCCCACATTTTCGTATTGACGCGTCATATCCCGCGATTAAAGATTCCATACAATGTTCCGAACGAAAGACGAACGGTAGCCGAGACATTGCATGTTTCTTTAGTAGCGTGTTTGCCAGAAACTATTATTTATTCTTTGCTAAACGATAAGTACTCTAGAATTCGACTGGTTGCGAGTTTCGAGCGGGAGTTATTCGGTAACCCATTTAGACACGTAATCTTACTTTTACGGTTCATCTACTTCTCATACAATCTTCCAAGTATTTCGCATCGTTGATCGTTCAGCGTTACTGTCCGTGACAGTGTAGTCGAATATTATACAAACACACAGACACACATGCACGTACACTCACACGCACACACACACACACACACACACGATATTTAGATAAGGGAAGTTATTCAGCGTCGAGATCGAGGCGCAGAGCGAGAGTTTTTTGCGTACGCGCAATTTTATACGATAATGACGTACTATGTACGAAACTAGTATTCGGTTTGGAAGCTGTGCGAGGAGAAACCAGTTTGCGGAAACCGACGCGATCGTTTGTACTACACGTTCCGATCGTTGTATTCCACGTGATCATTTTCTACACGTTGTTCATTCGTTCATCCGTTCATCGGGAAAAACGCCGGAGCCGATTTCCATATGGTTGTTCGATGTATGCGAACGGTCGTCGTCGAGCCCTGTAGCATAGCGTTCGCGGATGCGCAACGAAATTTCATCGTCTGAACGGAATCGCGCGGAAACATTAGCAGGCTGTGCAATTTTCGAAACCCTTTTTATTCCTCGATGTCTGTTTGATTGTGATTTTTTCGTACCGCGGCCCGTTTCGAATAAACGCGTCGCGTGAAATGATTGGAAAATTCGGAGGTCACGCGGCCGAACGTAACACACGGATCTATATCTCTTTGCCGTCGAAATTTTCACCGAGCATCCCCGCGAATCAGGCGGGCGGACGATCGGATCGCGATCGACGCCGTAAAATTCAGTTTTAAAGAAGCGGTCTTAAAACTGACATTTTGCGGATGACAACGGTCGTCGAGACGGCTGTCCGTTCGCCACACGCGGGGGTCGATCGTTTTTCTCGTTTCTCCGATTGCGTTTATCGTGTATTTGCAGTGCAAATTTTGCACGCGGTCGAGTAGCAGATCTCTCTTTGAATCGCAATCGGAGTCCTGATCGAGTCGATCCAAGTTCTGCATTTTTCTCTTGGCCGACTTTCCGGTCGAGTTTTCGAATTTCCGGCAAGTTCCCGCCTGATGTATTAGGCTACAAAAACTATGAAAAGAGATTTCGAAAATCTTCGGCGGGAACTCGTCGGGATGCGAAAGAATTATACGAACGCTTCGGTTTCGGGCCAGCGAGCGCGCGACATACTAATCGTGCTTTATTGTGCATACGAGAGACGGAGAACGTCGAAACGCCGGCCTCGTACTCGTCCGAAAACAGTGTCGCGTGTCTGTAGTTCCTTCTCTCGAATCTTTCAGATCCCCCCCACCCCCCTTTGTTCTTTTTTTTTTTTTAGATCGTAGCGCTTGAACACGCGTAACAATTTTTCAAACCTTGTTTCCGCAACGGAACAGTGCATGAGTATGGGGATACCGCAATGCGTGTACCCACCCACACACGTTCTGGTCGATGATAAAGACAATTCGAACACACCGCCTGTATCTTTCGTTAACTTTTCACACACACACTCCTCAACCCCCACCCCCACCCCCCACCCCTAGGAATATACGTCGAACGGATATTCGAACGCCTGTACACGTTTTTAATTTTATTCTGAGTTCTCGTATCGTTGCATGTTGATAGTTGATACTCGTAGTTTTGCAAGTTTTTATAACGTCTGAAATATGTAAAATTGATACGCACACCATCTCTATCTTGTATTGTGTAATGATTACTTTGTGATACTATTATACTTCTCATTATTAAGTGTACCGTTGTTATACATTTATTCTTATTGACTATTACGGTTATGATGATCATTATTATTATTAGCGCTACTACTATCGCTACCACCATTATTCATTAATACTACCACCAACACCACCACCACTATTACTACTACCGTTACTGTCGATATGTTTATTATTGCAAACGCTGCTGCTGTCGTTGCAACAACAGTACCACTTACAGAGACATTTTCGATATTATCATTATTATTATTATTATTATTATTATTATTACTATCATCATCCTCGTCATCATCGTCATTATTATTATTACTATTATCATTATTATTATTATTATTATTATTATTATTATTACTATTCTTATTCGCTAATAAATTGTTAGCGACTTCTAAACGTAGCTTTATGTTATGAACATATTCCTGTAACATAGATTTTAATACATACACGTTATAAACAGTAAAGTTGCACACTCGTGGTATGATTCTATTTCACGTGTCTCGGTTCTCTGTGATGGACGAGCTTCTCTCGCGATTTTCTTCGATGATTTTTAGCAAGAATAAAACTTTTGTAACGAGCAGCGCCCGCGAACCGAGGGAATCGGCACCGTTCGATAGATCGAGAGCACCGGCAGGAAGACGATTCCGCTCGGTTCGCCGGCTTTCCAGGAGCTTACGTTCAACGTTTCCGATCCGACAGTTCGCGACGCTCTTTCGCGGCCCGGGTGGAGGTGTATGCACCATTCTTTTCCTGTTGTCTTGCATGCGGGAATGCGTCGGCGTAATGCAAACTGCAACCGATACACTACGTTAACGCGTGACCAACACGAGCGCACAATGGCGGCCGTACACTCAGAAGGCAGAAGGAAACTTTATTAGCGGCCTGCTCGGGACAATAAACGGGTGCACGGAAATCGATAACTTTTATTTAGAAACGTGCCACGTTACGGTTAACAATTCAACATTTTAGAAACTGTCCGTGAACACCGGTGTCCCCGAGAAATAGTTTATGATAACAATGACTGGATCAAAGAAAGCATTTATGGAATCTAAAAATCCTACTGTGTTACCTCCAGCCAACCCCTTGCACTATGATTTATTTTACGGTCGCAGTGATTCAATCTGACATAACTTCCTAGAAGAGAAAGCAAATTTATAATTTATCGTTTTTGTACGGATTCTCTAATTGCTACCTACGGCCAATAGATATTAACACTAGGTTTATGGGTTCTAATATTTTTAATTTACGATTATTGAGATTGTGAAGATCCATCTACGTGGAATTACTCGACAAACTTATTTCCTTAGGTACATATTATTTAAAAAATGGCTGAAAACTTGGATAGACACATTCTTCTTATTTTTATAAAGTAATGTAAAATGCTCACTTTTAATGCTCCGTAAACCTAGTGTGTTAATGACCTACATATCCAGAAAATTCTGTTCGAAATCTTCGTCACGCGGCTGACTCGATATTACATCGCAAGGGGTTAAAATGATTGTAGAAATCCTTTTCTGTCTTGCAATTAACGCGGACAATTTTTATTTCGCATGAAAATCCGCAGTCTGTACAGAACGTTTCAAAGTCGAAATACGGGGCTCAGAATTCAGTCAGTGCAAGCTGAAATCTCTTCCGGGTCAAGTCTTAGAAGACTCAATTATCTCAATTCTCGTGCTCGCGAACTTAGGCTCGGCTTCTAAACCCAAAAGCCAATAAAGTGTAGGCGAGTATACGGCCGCCGATGTACGCTCGTGCGTGAACTGTACAGGGTGTCAAAAAATGATATGTCACGGCCACCATAGCGTGATTCTACACCTACGATTTGGTGGAAATTGACATAAAAAACTCCCCGCAAAATTGACCTTGACCTTGAAAATCGAGGTCAAAAAAACAAAAATTTGTCATACGGATCAACTTTGTGAAAGAAACCATGGGTCGCATCTCAACAGTTCTCTCAAAAAATGATGTTGCATTTCTTATAATTTTCGCAGTCATCTTTATTTGTAAATTTTTTACATCCAACGCCAATATATAAGTAAACAGCGTACTATCATACGGCGGGTACCATCAGCAAGCTTTCTCGTTGGGTATGAAATTATCATAATCATGATACTCCTATTTCCCTAACTACAGAATGAAAGAGAGAAGCTGCAAAAATTATAAGAAATGCAACATCATTTTTTAAGAGAACTGTTGAGACGCGACCTATGGTTTCTTTCAGAAAGTTGATCGTTATGACCAGTAGAACACGATTAAACAAAAAAACAAAATTGTTGTTTTTTGACCTTGATTCTCAAGGTCAAGGTCAATTTTGCGGGGAGTTTTTTATGTCAATTTCCACCAAATCGTAGGCGTAGAATCACGCTATGGTGGCCGCGACATATAATTTTTGGACAGCCTGTACACGGTGGAGGTAGGGGTGCCTCGAGTAGTTCATTCCTGTGTCAAACGCGCGCCATTGTCACCTGCAACCGGGGGTGGTGAAACGTTCGGTTAAGAACCAAACGTTTTGGCGCGACTCGCGAGACAGAACTGGACAGAGAATCGAACAAGAAGAGAGAGAGAGAGAGAGATACGAAGGGGAGATGAAAGTGCCGAAAAAGGAAGATCCGGAGAAAGCCTTCGTCCTCCACCGCAAAACACAAGCCACACCACCGTAGACGTAGCACTCGAGCCCCGACCAAATCTGTACCCGATAACTGACCAATTTTGTGTCTGTGTGTCTGTCTGTTCACCCATAGTGGACATGGACCAACGAGTCGGCCGGTACCGCCTTCTCTCGAACGGAGGATCGATAGATGTTTTGTGAGTTCATCGGCAGAGTCATCCATTCATGGGAACACCACCTTTCTACGTTGGTACCAAGCGAATTATCGTTTTCCAAGCCCGTCGGAGCATTGTCGGGCTGAACGATACATAGAACGCCGGGCCCCGGAGAAGAACCGGGCCCGGACCACGAACCAACCAATCGTCTCGGGGTTCGAGCACTCTTTTTTAAGAAACCACGGGCGCCCAGCAACCCCGTGCCAACCGTTTCCTTTCCGGTTCCCACTCCTTCGTCCCTGGCACGCTGCAATTTCACACAGAAACGCGCGCGCCCAAGCTTCTCCGACAATGGCGGATTTTTGCAATCCTTTGCACTCGAAGGAAGAAAGTCTCGTTTCTCAGGTCTCAGTCCGGACGATTTTCGAAAACGAGAGAAAGCAGATCTCAGCAATTTCTTAACCCTTCGTGGATAAAAATTATATCCTGAAGAGCTAACATGGAAATCAATTCGATTAAGAAAGAGACGCGTCGAGTAGAAATTTATTTAGTAGACAGCGAATTTTATGGATTTATGACAAAAATGAAGAACTTAAGAACACTGTTATACTATCTTCAACCTACTGAACATATTAAGGAAGAAAATCAATTTCCATTTCACTCCAGTTTGTTGCAATTCTGGTAGAAAATTTTGCACAAAGATCCGCCGCCTGTGCCACAGTGAATTCTCGATATATGTCAACTACACGGGTCTTGTCACTGTCATGTATCGTCCAGGAGACGAGTTACGTTTACACTCCTCGGCCGAGGCCTCTCGAGCTTAGTGGGGATAGTTCCGCGACATTTATCACCCAGGTCTTGGCGACATGTATAGAGAAATCACTGTACTTGAAAGTACAATGCGGTTAACTCAGTAATTTAATTTAATTCAGCGGTTAATTAGCGGTCAATTCAGTGCGGTGAACAAGGGGTTAAACAGAAATCTGTCAACGTGAAAATCGTCTCGGTGGCACGGTGATTCTTAGTGACTGAGTGCAAACGATTGAATTTATGGAATATTTGCCATCGCAGGCCTCGGTCATGGGTCATCGACAAATCCGCCATTGGTGAAAAAATCACTCGAGTACCCGTCGGACACGTTCTATGTAACGTTTCTTCTATTCCCTGGCGACGACGAGGAACCAGTCTTTAATCAATGTTCGGATCTCGGCAACCATGATCGGTCATCCAAAATCGTGTTGCGCCGGAAGAAGAAAAGGTATTTTCGTAACGTTAACGCTTTACCTACCGGAGGCCTGTCAATTATATAAATATATGTATATGTTTCCCAGTGACCGCGCTATATCGAGGACGTAAAGATCATTTGAGATTGGAAATTGATGGATCACGTTGCCGGGGGGTGACTGGTTGGTTCACGACTGCGATTGTTATCGATAATGAAAAATTGATTAAGAGATCGCGAATCATAGGATTTGTACAATCTGTTAACCCTTGAGTGGATTCGTTCAACTTTGTGCTGATCGTGCGTATCGACTGATTCAAACGAATATGGAACATTAGGTTGGCTGCTACAGGGTCTTTGCATTGTTTTCTTTTTAATCTACTGACGGTATTATTTGCAAGAAAGAGAAATCATCCGCGAGATGGCAGAGCGTTTTTTTTCCATGGAATAGATAAGAATTATATTTAGACTGTGGATTCTATGCATTTTTGACAAGAATGAGCAAGTCCGATTTAAAGCAGTGTGCAAATTAGAACACTTTGAAAATGTAAATGTGTCAGTTCGAACTGATTGAAATCATTAACACATTAAACGCGGAGCTAATTTTCTCTCGCTCTCTATTTTATTTTTTTATATAAATACAGGCTGTCCCAGCACTGGTGGATCTGCTTAATCTGTTCCAATCGAGTCTATTGGGACAGTGAATATATTTTTAAATAATTTATGACTTGTGTATTATTTTGCGAATTCCGTCTGTCCCCAGGGACCGACATAGCGTTTGACGCGTTAACTCTTTGGGACTAGGTGGGTTAAAAACTGTCCCACCTTTTGCTTAGCTTTTCATGCATGGTGGGATATATTTTAACCCACTTCGAAAAGTTAAAGTTACTCGTACAGTTTAATATTTTGTCAAAAGTTTTTCATTCGGTTAGTAAATGCGTAAATGAGTGGAAAGAAAAATGTATGCAAATCAAAACGCATCAGTAGGTTGTGTGTGCTGCTGTGATTAAGTTTGGCGCAGGGATTTCGCAAAATTCTGTGCAACTAAGGTTTCTATTTTCTTTAAAAGCGTGTGCCTCAAAGAGTTAAACAGCGAATAAAATTGCCATTTGGCTCCCGTTTTGTACAACTTAAATCGTTTGTATTTCGCACAAGGGTCCGCAGTTATGTTCTATTGATCCCCATTTGACGAAGCAGAGCTTACCTGTAAACTGTAAACTGTTTTCTGGTCAACCTAACGTGTTCGTCGAGCAGCTCCAAGGTCCACCCGAGGGTTAAGTAGCCGCCGGTAGGTTACGTGTTAAGAAAATTGTAAATCGACGGTGGCGACGATAAAATATCTGTTGTTAGAAAATTCTGTACTCGTTGTAACGAAGTATCCGCGTTCGTCGAACGAATAGAACAATTGTCTCGCCGTTAGGGACGTGCTTGTCCGATTTTCGAAGGAACGTTTCCACACTTTCGAACAACGGCCGATCTTTCCCGGCGTGGAATCTGGGACGGAGAGTCCCGGGGGATGCACGGGGAACACCGTTGAAAGCGTAGGAGCGCGCGAATGTTCCTAGAATGATCGAAAACGGGAGCGAGAATTGCGAAAAGAGTGCTCGTCGAGCCGATATACATATGTACCGTCGCTCGCGTTAATATTCGGACACTCGTCAAAAGACAACTCTAATGTTAAACCATACGACTATGGATTTTGTTTTTTCAGGAGTTAGAACAATCACTGCGTGGAAAAGGAATTTTGGAGAAATCGCAGTTGGTATTACGGAGAAAGTACTGGAAGCTTTTGCAACTTTCTTACGTGGGCTTATTTTGCAAATTTTGAGAATATGCTTTGTGGATGTTTGTGATTTACGTGCATTCTTAAAATTTAAAATTAAAGAAACATGTGAGAGTCCTTGGATTCGTCACCAGATTGAGGATTTTACGCATTCACGACGAAACTGAGCAATTTAACGCAGTGTACAGATTAAAAGAATTGTTATTTTGCACGAAGATCCGCAGTCTATTTGTTACAGCTGAAATCTCGATGTAAGTCACTCGCGCGGTTCTGGCGAGTGACATTTAGACGAAATCTGTGGTTCTCGCCGAACGTTGCATTTGAGATACACGCTGGAAATGTAAAAGTCGCTATCCGTGGTGGTATGGGTAGTCCCAGTGACCTTTAAACGCGAGGCTCGCACTGACTTATATCGGGAATTCACTGTCCTGGCCAGAAATCGTGAAAGAATCCTCGCCATCTGTGAACGTTTGCAGCTCGTCGCAATGTTAACAAACTTCGATTAAATTTTCAGAATGTATATTCGACATAGACATACAAAACGTATCTTTTAGAATTTCAATATTGGCCTACGTAAACTAATCGTGGAAACTTTCAGAGCATTTTCTTTGCAATTCCAACGAGTTGCAATGTTCCCAAAATTTCTTCAGAATTGTTCTAATTGTTCTAAAGAAGAATCGTACGGTCCAATATCGAAAGAGTAAATCGTCTTTTGAGCAGTGTCCGAGCGCGAACGCGAGTATCAATGAATATGTATATACACGTATGCATATATGTATATCGAAGCGAGGGCGTGTTGTAACATATGTACGTAAAATGAGCGCGACGCGCGGGATGTATCGCGAAGCGAGCGAATTCGCGACGAGCGAGCAAAGCCGGGTCGCGAGTCGCGTTTCGAGAGGACGCGGCCTTCCTAGTTCGCGTAATCTTCGGCTAAGGGATAGAGCGAAAGCTTATTTTTTCTAAGGATCCGCGTGCGTGCGTGCGTCCCGAACGATCAACGATCGCGCGATCGATCGATCGGAGAAAGTGTTTCGCGCGAACGAGAAAATAGTTTAGCCAGGACACAAGCGTAGCGAAACCGACGACGACGACTGCAAAGAAAGTGTATTTTACCAGCACGCCCCGTCCCGTCCCGCTCCGCTTCGCCTCTATCGCTTTTTATCGCTTTGCCTCGCCTCGCCTCGCTCTGCCCCGCAACGCTAAATCCTTCCGATCAAGAGGAAAAAAAAAAAAACGAAACGGATCAAATCCTCCCACGAAGAGCGGAAACGAGTCGAAAGGTGTACATTCGCTCCGCGACGAACGGTGTTTGTTCGCTCGAACGACTTTTCCGGGCGTGCCTCGTCGCTCGCAAACGTAATCTTCCCAGCGTAATTGTATGGATTTCATTAGAATTAGTTTCGCCGTACGATAAATAGCACGCGATCCTTGCGTTAAGCAAGATTCGGCATTCCCTTCGGGATTCTGTTGGAAGAATCACGGCGCGCGTATTCCTACGTTCCATTTTTCTGTTGTCGGAACGAGGTAGTATATATATATATATATATATATATACATGATCGAAGGAGAAAAGCCGAACGAGATCGGCGGACCTCGAAGAGAGAGAAGCAACGGGGAAGAAGCAGACGAAGAATCGAGTCGAACCGGGGCGCCGTTCGGTTTTTTGGGGGAAAACGGAGAACGACCCGCGAGGCGAGCGATAAGTTTTCGCGTGTAGGATGGGGCAGCGAATTACAAATCACCACCCGAGAACGGATTAGTAAATTTACCTCGTTCGAAACTGTTTTTTAGTCGTCGAATCAGCAACGATCTTAGCGATCGCGTTTCCCCACCCACCCCACCCCTCGATCGTTTCTTACCTGGTGTGGAACTGAAACGCAAGGTAAACTTACTAATACACGTTTCTTCTTTTTAACCGACCCTCACCCCACCGTGTCAAAAACGAGTAAAAAATAGCATGATGCGTGCGCGTGCCGGCGCGACATTGTTCTCGCTCGCGCGACACGTACACGCCCTCTCTCGAAACGTATTTTTTCTCCGGCACGGAGCTCACGAATACCGTTTTATAAGTGACTACAAGAACAAGAACAACAACAACAACAACAAGAACAACACCTTTTAAGATTAACTTTTATATGTTTCATTGCGGAATGTTCAAAAATATAAATAAGATGCATTATTTTCTCTGTGATATTGTATGGCGAGAAGCAGAACTATTCCAGACTTTTTGTTCCCTCCCGAATACCGTTTTTTTTTCTCTTTTTTCTTTTTTTGAACGTCGAGCATCGGAGAACTTTCGGCTTTGATTTTTTTCGTTTTTTTGAAACGGTGTACTCGGTTGTCGCGAGAAAATAGAAAATGAAACAGGGGAGAACGAAAGGTGAGAACGCGAGTCCATCGGCTAATTACCCACCTGTATATCGCACGCTCGCTCGCTCGCTCACTCACACTCTCCCCCGCCCCCCCCCCCTCCCCCTCACGATCGTTTGCGCGTTCGCAATCGAGCTCTCTCCCTTAACCCTTTGCACTCGAAGCGCCACTAAAAATTGTTGTGGCATTATTTCCAAGAGATTACAAAAATATCGCAAAATATTTGTTACATCACAAAATTTGTAACACTTTAACGACCGCACGTCTACGCAGTGAAACGTCGTCAGGGGCCGGCAGTATTTTTGAAGAATTAATTAAAAATGAAAAATAGGCAATAATTACCTAAAATCAAAGACCTGGCGATGAAATACGAAGCCAATAGCAATATCCACACTTGTTTACATTCATAAGTTATCACACAAAGAGTGTGGTACTGGCCAACAACCTTCGGCGGTAGCATCACACACGTGTTGTGTGAGCGGTCGTTAAAGTGTTAATAGACCACTAAACGTTTAAATATTATATGCAGAAATCGGATCAGTTTCGTACGAATAAGATGAAAATGTTCTAAGACGGAATTTAGCTTTGGAATTAGAATAGCGCCAAGTGCAAGGGGTTAATACCTATTTTAATTGCGGATGAAATATTCACGAGTTACTGACACGCTGGCTCTGCTTACAGGGGAGTCGACGTATTTGTGACTTTGAAACTAGCTCCGGCGGGGACCGGTCCGAGCTAAACTCCTTTCAGAAACCGTCCACCTGACAGCACGTGATACACGATATCGATCGGTAGCCAACGAATTCAGCCTGCGTCTCTGCCAGTCCATCGCTACGCACCTTTGTTAACCGCTGCGTTCCCCCTAATCGCCGGGACAGTTTCGAACATTTTTTTGCGGCTGCGCTCCATCTTATCCCCCGCCGCCCCCCCCTTTTAATTATGCTTATCGTTTGTAAGACACCCCGGCCCGAACTGGACATCCTCGATCGTCCTTTGTTTCGCTCTCGACGATCAATGTACCGCGCGCCGATTTTTCGATCGCCTTCCCCGCCCCTCCAAATTGATCTTCTTCGCTCACGACGATCAATGTACCGCGCACGCGCGCGCGTTGCCGATTCATTTTTAATTTACCGAGACATTCGTTACGATTTTATACGAAGAACGGTGATCGTGTCGCGATCGATTCCGATCCGACGTCAGCATATGTCGTTTCACCTTCGCGTTCACGTCGAGAATGATCGTTTTATACGTTTTAAACGGGACAGTGATTCGTTTTAGTAATTCCGACCGGTGAACGTCGACCGAGCACACAAAGCCCTGTGAAAAGAAGAATAGTTCGTTCGTCGAAGCGACATCTCGCGCGTCCCAGAAGCTTCGTCGGAACCAACGAATCTGCTTTTTTCTTTTCTTTTCCTTTTTTTTTTTTTTTTATAAGTTTGTCTCGCGCTCTGTTTGTCATTCGGCGGAAAATTCTCGACATTGTTATTTATGGAAATTTCAATCTTCTCAACGAACAAAGTACAAAGCAACACGAACGGATCTCAAGCGTTTGCCTTTTTGATAAGAGTATAGGAAGATGTATATTTAAGATGTTTTGTACGATCGATGCCGAGAGAGATCGGTTCGGCATACGAGTTGTTGTCACGCGATACACGCCCGCCCGACCGTTCGATGGTAGTCGTCGCCGGCGAGAATGGATTCTTCGTTTCGACTGGTTTATTGGAAACACTTTTGTATGGTTTTTGCGTTACAAAATATTACGGACAAACGTACGGACGCGTGTCGTATAACTGACGACGATACACCGAGAACGAGGATAGCAATCCGCGGTGTTGGAAGATCTTGGCGTTGTGTCGTTGCGTCTCGTTCACGGAGCTCGATCGCGTGCGTCCCTTTCTGTTGCTCTGCTCGCGAACATTCGACGCGAAAGGGACCGACGGATTATGCTGGCCGAGTCGCCTAACTCCACCACCTGAATTTACTCCGAGTCTACTTGTTGCGGCGAAAAAGGTTTCAAACAAAAGTTGTTAGACACTAACCGGTACGTACGATGTGATAATTGGTTATTTTATTATCGGGACGCGAAGGTAACCTTGAGTTTTAGTTTGATAAAGTGTCATATTCGAATGCTGAGTAGAAAAGTATTGCGGTATATATATATTCTTTAAAACTAGTGATCCCATTGCATATCTTATTCGATATAAAGAAACCTTTTGTAACGAGTAGATTACGGGTAAATTCAGATGGTGCAGTTAAGTGACTCGCCCTGTATTCGTACGAATCATGCGTGATCGTTTAGGGCCGCTCCGCTTCCGGATCGGTCCTTGGTCTCTCGAACGACGCGATGGCGCGGCGTGTCGGACGATTCCGGATACTCGAATACCGGAATACTCGGCGGAGCACGACGGTATCCTCGAAAGGAAGCGGCGTTACAACCTGTAAAGTAAGAGATATATCGTACAATACAAGAAAAGTACAAGTTCTTTTTACGGTAGAAACGAACCGCAACGGGAGAGCCGTTTCTTTTCGCACCTTGATCAGTCTGGTCGCACCGGGCCGCGTCGCACATTATACCGGTGATGCGCGCCGCCGTTTTACCTTCCTCTGCCCCGACCTCTGTTGAACCCTCCTCTTCCTCGACCGGTTACCTTGCCCTTCGGCGGTGGAGACTTCGGTCTAAGAGCCTCGATCCGCTCCGTGCACCCTGTTGTGATCTGACCGTTCGCGAAGTAGCTGGTGTAGAGGTCAGCGTTGAAGTTGGTGTTGGTCAGCTCGGGCCCTACGGTTAGCCAGCCGGGCCGAATGGTGGTGTCACGGCCGAACAGGTGCAACCTAAGCAGCAGTGTACTTGTTACAAATTCTGGTACCAACTCCTTGTCCTATGGTTTCTGTTATATTAAGTCAGTGCAAGAGTTCGTGCCCAATTTTAACATTTTAAAAGTCCATGGCTTTTATTCGATCCTTCAATAGAAACAGCAATTTCAATTGTGAAGCAACAAATCACCTCCAGTAACGTCATCTAAAAATTCGTTTCAGATTATAATGTGAGAGAAAATGTCTAAGCTTCCTTGCGGTACAGTAGCACTACTGAAAATCCGGTTATTCGAATTAAATATAATAATGAATCGGGCACGAACCTTTGCACTCGCCTAATATTTACTGTGCGTGGTTAGTCTAATGGTCAGTTGTTGCTCTGCTTTAGCTGAGGTAAATGCCTGCGATCTAACACAGCCCTGTTACCCAGAAAGACACGCTTGCCCTTCCTTAAACTCTCACATGCCTCTTAAAAATAGACGATCAATAGCCGGATGATTCAACTCGAGGAAGATGCTGTTACAATCGCCGCAGAACTTGCAATAGCCTCACCGTCGTCTGCCAAGGCAGAAGTGCTCGATTATGTGAAAGATTTCGACGGGTTTCTCTATGGAGCCGTACTCGGGCTCCTCCGATATGATTAAGTCTATGTCCACGTTCGCATGAATGAAGTCCCCGTCCGTGGATCGTCGGACGGTCCCCTTGATCCCCATTAGGCAATGCTCCTTGGTCCTCTGCAGCACAGCTTTGCTGTCCAAGTTCTTGCTGTGGCCCGGGTTGTCGATGTTGGTGCGGATCCAGCAGATGTCTTCGCATCGTCTGAAGCCCCATTTGCGGAGACAGAAGCGTCCCATGTCCAGGCCGTCGCTGCTGCCGCACCAGAGGAACACGAAGCTTCTGTTCGCTGCCACTTCACCGATGTCCAGCTCCATTATCTACGAAACGACTTGGTTCTTGAAACTAGGTTATTTTAGGAGTCGATTCTAGTTCCAAGCCCTGCTTATATTTGGAGTAAGAGCTGTACCTGATCCCAATTCCACAGTTGCACGTTGGTCGCCCCGCACGTGCGCTGATACTCCTCCAGCGGGGGTTCGATTAGTATCACGTCGAACTTGCAATTGAGCTCCTTTAAATTGTACGCGAGCAAATCCGTTTTCAGGTACATCGGCGGAGTCGCGGTCTCCGCAATCAGATCATCCTTCAGTTTGATCAGCTCCCGCAATTTCGGGTACTCCTCGAACCTGTCCGCGAGGCCTACGTCTCTGATGAAGTTCTGCGGTCGTTGGCCCGTGTCGATGAAGTGCTGGCAGTAATCGTTGTGGGGATTCGACGATTGCGTGCCCTACAATTCAATTTCAATCCCTTTTGAATCAAATCACATGGGGCATACAGCCCTTTCGCTGATCGGGTACTTCGACACGTTCGACAAATTCCGCTTCCAATTTCTATTTCAATAAAACAGTTTTTTGTGAGCCTCACACTTTAAAGCAAGCTTTCTCATTGTTGTCCTCGTCTTAACGACAAAGGTAAGTAAATTATATTAAATTACATATATATAAAAGACTACATGAATATACATAGAGCAAATAATTATATTATTTAAAATTAATATACGACTGAATATGAACGTTCCGTCATTCGTTTGTTAAATAACTAGTGGCCATACTACACCTTGAGGAACGTCGAAGAGTCTTTGTAAACGATCTCGTCCGTCGGACCCGCGTCATTCTTTGAATCTTTCGCGCCATTCACTGACCTCTCGGACACCGATTTTACACGTTTCCGTTGTGAATCGTCAACATCCGTGCCCAGAATCTGTCGCAACTCGTCCACGCTCGAAACGCCAAGCTACAACGATAAACATTGGATAATTTTGTAATTTACTTCTGTATATTACTGCTCCGTTCGGACCGCAGGAGCCATAACCTCAAGACCGTCGCAGACGACGCAGTGAACCTCTCCTCACCGTTTGCGCCAGGAGTTTCTTGCGTTTCTGAGATCGTTCACGGAGAGTCTGAAGCATAGTCTTTGTATACAAGGAACAGCTGACAGAATCTCAATTATCGTGACGGGTTCATTGGTGTCGGGATAACCCAGACGCAGCTCACGATTCGGTTCGAAATGATCGGTAAGCGCGGTCCTGTATTCTCAATTCGTAAAATCCTTGTTGCGCACCAACATCTGCCTCAAGAGTTTTGCGAGTACAAGATTATTTCTCCGACAATCAGAATGGCAACAACATACGCGTGACACGGGACTACCTTGGTCTAGTTTCGGCGCAGACAATGCAATCTAGAGAAAACGTCGCGCGGATATTCGATGTCATGTTCCTTCACGACACGAATCCGTCTAGCGGCCGTTCAGAACACTAAGACGTAAATGTCATAGACCAGAGAGGAAATGAGAGTGCTCACGCTCGGGGTTTTAGTGTCCCCAGTTTTCTGCTACATCTTTTTAGCCTGGACCAGAACCTGCATCATCTTTTAGGCTGGATCAGACCCTACATAGAAGAGCCTCTTTTAACATAGGAGTAGCATCCACTCTGGCATTATTTGGAATCCGCTGCTAATGATGCAGGTTCTGGTCTAGACTAAAAATTAGACTAGGGGGCAGCACTATACCGGGGACACTAAAATCCCGGGCGTGAGCACTCTCATTTCCTCTCTGACCGAGACGGAACGCGTCACGTGACCGGGCCGCGGCTGAGCGTAGGGAATAGCGTGATAAAAGGGGAAGTTAGAGTGGGACGCTGCACCAGAAGCCGGAGCGGAACCTCTTTAGGACACACTCTCTTTCTTACACCGTTTTCTTATCTAGTCTGTGATATAAGATGCCGCCGTTGAATGGTCTTTGAGCGCCGCTTGCGGCGAGATTGGGAAGCTCGACGAGGGGGTCCGTACAGCGCCAATTGACGTAGCGGCAAACGCTGAAAACTACTAGCCAAAATCTGTGTTACCAACTAGTTCTAAATGTATTGACAGATGGCGCCAGCAGTCATTTCCAGGAATTGACTATCAGCGCCACCATATTTCTCGACCTCTTATCGACAGTCGATAACAATTGGCTAACAGTTTGAGCGTTTTGCCGCTACGTCAATTGGCGCTGTACGGACGTTTAAACGGCGCAGATGATTCTTGCCGGAATATACATTGTGTCTTATGGCGAAAGCGGCGAGAATCATTCGCGTTGAATAAAAATTCCATTTTAACGCTTTTCAATTGAGGTTTTACAATGTCTGGAGGCTCAAAATAAAGCTAGAGGAATGTACTGAGTGATGGTAGGACAAGTCGATGGTAGAACATTATTCCATAGGAGAATTCAAACAGGGGGGTGGGACAATTTGTCACAGGATGGGATCTACGGTAGGGGAAGGGTGAAGGGGATCTAGGGAAGGGAAGGGACGGGCAGTAGGGGATCTAGGGAAGGCTGGTAAGGGATGAAGGGGATCTAGGGAAGGGTGGTAAGGGTTGGGGACACTGGGATGGAAGAGGAAGGGAATCTTTGTCGATCAGGGTCTACCAGGGTCCATCAGGGTCAACCAGGGTCCTTCGGTGACCCAAGTCGTTCTCCCTATAACTCCCTATAACTTTTTGGCAGCACTCTTCTGTACATATAGCCGTTGATCTCGCATCTATGCTTACAGATTTTTCATAATTTATTTTACAGCACCGTGCTGTCCCCTTGCGATAAATCACGCAAACAAAACAGCGCTGCTCACGTTCTACCGCGCTCACGTTCGAAATAGCGACTTTTCTGTACGAGTCGTCCACGCTTCATCTAAACGGCGCCTGCGAGAAGTAAACAATCAATCTTGATTTTTCCTCTTTTTGCCTTCCCCTGAAGCATCTCAACCGAAAGCTGTCCCGCGTAGAATTAGAATAACCGTCTACCCCATTCAAATTGAACAGCTCAGGGCAACAAACGGTCAGCCGGATTTCGACAAATATTTTCGATAGTTCGTCGCAACAAAACGGTGACCATTTCTTGCCCCGCAGGATTAAAAACTCTAATCGGGCAGTCACGTCTAAATCGAGCCGACTGTTTGTTGCCCCGAATGTTTACGGTCGGTCTGTTTGTTGCTGCGAACGATTAGGAAATCTCAGTGTACGGTCACGTCTAAATCTAAACCGTTCGTCGTCCCTCTTCGATCGATCTCGCCGGAAAATACAAAGTCCCTTCGTCGACGCGCAAACAACGTCGCCGCGCGAAGACAGTTCGAACGCGGAAACCGCGCAGAAAAATCATTTGTCCCGTTAACTTCCTGCTCCGCGATTTCTTCCGCGGGTACGCCGATCGTTTGCGGCAATTCAGAATTTCCCCGAACGGGAAGGGAACACGCGGTCGACTTTTTATTTCCCCCAACGGCTGAACACCGACGCCAGGAACAATCTCGGTAGACTCTGCTTGAAATCCTCATCACAATTCCGACTCGATATTATACGGTATGGGGTCAAACAGACAAACACATCCGGATAGGCGAGGCAGGCTCGAAGAACGCAGTAGGGTTACGACAGGAGCGACAAGCGTAGTCAACAAAGCCGATTGTTCGGAAAGAAAATAAGGGTTCCGCGAAAGGGAGCAACATTAGCACCAGTCTTACAGGGTTCGCCCGTGGCGCCACGATGAATTTCCTATTACACGATGAAATATTACCTAAACAAATAAATTACTGTAACCATGTTTACCACGTTAGTTGCCGCGGAGGTCACCGGTGATCTCACCGGTCACCGGGGTCACCATTTTCCCAAATTATTCCTAAAAATCTGGGCGCTCCGGTCACCGGAGGCCCCCACGGCGGCACCGCCGAGTTGGGTGCCGGTCCCCGGTGACCCCCGTGGCATTCAACGTGTTTAGGGTCGAGGGTCAGTCCACTGAAAGAGGAAAATCGTCTACGTGGAGTCGCGGAAACGGTTCGGATCACGGTTCGGCGAAAAGAGCCGACACGCGTCGATCGGAGCCGTGACGGCGAGCGTCTGTTGGACTGTTGGACTGTTGGACTGTTGAGCCGTTTGCGTATTTCGAACAGGAGTGGCTGGCAGGTCGGCGAGCAGAGGGAGAGAAGGCCGGGAAGCAAGGACCGCGAGCGAAAGTCGCGACAGGCGTGAAAGCGCGGCCTCCCGCGCCGTTGGAAAATGGACGAGATAAGGTGAACGGTGCCCGAGGACACCGGCTGCGGGTTACGAGGGGCAGGAGGGGCAGGGGGACAGGGGGACCGTAGACAAGGAAAGAGGGGGATTTTCGCGGTTGTACAAGCGGCGATAGCAGCAGCCGCGAACACGATAAGGAAGGACAGGGGCGGCTGGATCAGCTCCGTTAACACCGGGACGATCGGTGGAATCGGCGTGGATCGGTTGGGATCGGTGGCGATCGTTCGCCCGGAAACCGAAATCCGAATCCGAGCGGAAAGGATGTAGACAGGACAGAGGATAAGGAGTCGACTCTCCTCGGAGCAGTCTCTCGCGACCGTGTCGTGGTAACGGTTGCCGGAAGCAGGTGGCAAAGTACCGTGCCGGTGTCGCGTCGCTTCCTCGTTGTTCACCTCGTCGACGTCGTACTCTTTCTCTTTCTTCGTCTCGCGAAGTCTCTTGCGCGCGGATCCGTTCCGAGGGGAGTTCGTCGGCCGCCCAAAAAGGTTTGTACTTCTTGGCCTCTCACGGTCCTCGCGGTTTCTCTCCGAGGATCCGAGGATCGCTGAAACCTTCCGGGGAAAAACTGTCCCGGTGATCGTCGCTCGGATCGGTTGTTGTCGTTGTTACGAGACCGTTTTACGATCCGGTGGAGAGAGCGAGCGGACAACAGGAAGCGGAAAAAGGGCGAGAAATGATTTTCGCGCGGCTGGTTCGGCGCGCGCGATCGCGGGGATTCGCGAAATTGGAACGCTGACCTTGCCCGATGATCGCGAATGCATTATTTGTTCGGCGAAGCAGTTGACACGGCATTAGTCACGTACGCGTTCGCGTTTAGGCGAGAGCGCGTTGGCGAAAACAATTTTTTGCTCGCGCTCGCGCCTGGCAAACGTGTTGGTTTAGGCGGTAGACAAGGACGAGGGAAGCGGCTGAGGATTGGTGAGAGAGAGAGAGAGAGAGAGAGAGAGGAAAGGTGTACAGGCGCGAGAAGGGGGAGGAGAGAGAGGGAGAGGGAGAGGGAGAGAGAGAGAGAGAGAGTAAGTCGCGAGAGAAAGCTAGACGACGGACGCGGTCTCGCGGTTCGTCAGGGGGTTAAGAAAAACCGCGTTCGAGTGAATCGTCGCCGTGCTGGACGGCCTCCGATTGGTCGGCACACGGCGGGGTCCTCTTCTCCGAAATTCGGCTGAAATTCCGAGAAATCGGCGACGGCGCCACGCTCACCGGCATCCCTTCGCGCGCTCGCCGCTGCTAACGTGCCAACGACCGTCCATCTCCTTCAGTCGTCGCATCCGTCGCACCCGTGCGTCGCGTCGCGTCGGGGCAACGCACACGGTCACGCAGACAGGAAGCATTCGGAAAAACGTACGAAGAGAGGGACGGAGAGGAGAGACCCGAGACCGGACCGGAGAAAGAGCGTGCGTGTGCGTGCGTGCGATCGAAACAGCAAGAGTTGGAGAGAACCGACGCGCCGAAGCCGTTTCGAGCGACGGTCGCTCGCGATCGAAATTCGTTCGATCGACCCTCCTCCGGGTCGCGGCCGCGATTCGCAGGATGCACCGGGCCTCCGGAAACGATCCCCTCGAACTTTCCGCTAGTATTCTCGATTTGGTTTCGACCCGGCTCGGCGCGTCGTTTCTCTTTGCCAGGAAAATCTGTTCTCCCGTTCCGGCTGAACGTTCGCACCGTTTCTCTGTTTTCTCCGCAGGGTATCGGCTCGCATCGGATAGGATCGCATCGAGGGTGACCCACTGAGAGAGGAAGAGAGTCAAGATGAGACCCGACGAGGTGATACAGCACGAGAGAAGAACGACGGAGACGATGTCCGAGACATCGGAAGGGACCGCGGCGACCAGCGTGTCCGGGAAATCGGGCGAGGAACTGAGAGACATCGCGGCCGTGCTGGGCATCGGCAATCCGGACGACCTGCACCAAGACCGATTTCGCGTTGACCGCCGAAAATTGGAGCAGATGCTGTTAGGTGAGTGTCTCTGTACGCGTGCCGCGGTGCGGCGCCTTGTTACCGCAAGACCTCGATACAGTTTCGTTCTCTTCGTCGACGGCGTGGTTTGACCTCTGGTCGCGTTTACACGAGGTCCCCCTCCCCCCCAACCCCGGTTCTGGCGACAGCCGAGAACGCCGCACGCGAAACGTCGGATTACGATTTAAATAGATTGCCTCTCTGGCTGTTTGTAAACGGAATTAGAGCGACTACTGTCAAACGGGGCCCGCTGCCGCTTAACGTTTATTTTGATCGGGTCTCTGCGTCGCGTGTACACCGTTTATCCCGATTTTCGATCTAGATCGCCGCCTTGCAGCGATAAACATCCTCGATCCGGGAGATACCGTGTACACGGTCGTTCTGCCCGCCATTCTTCGCCGCGGCGCGAGAGGACGTTTGACAAGATCGAAACACGATTGGGCGAATTCGAACAGCAAATTCGATTTCCGTTAGCCGCGTCTATTTTCCGTCTCTGCGTGTCCGTGTGTATGTAACGTACGAACCCTCAGCGGTCGAATACACGCCGGTACGAACGCGACGACGAACAACCGTTCCGCGAAAGGGATCAACGATCCGATTCCGATGTCCTTCGAAAAAGCCCCGCGACACGTTGAACGTCCGCGCGTGCACGACCCTCCGTCGAAAGAATGTGTCGAAAAATACGGGCGAAAGAAGGAGAAAAAAAAAAAGCGAAAAAGACCTGCCGCAGAGTTCGTTGTACCCTGACCATACACTTTCATTTTGTTTACAGGTGATAATGACGCACCCAAGCCAGCGGACGCGTTTTTTCATAACGTAAGTTACGTTTCCATCCACCTTGAGTACATTTCGTTCGCTTATCGATCTAATCCAGAATGAATACGATCTCTCTCGCGACACTCTCTCTCTCTCTTTCTCTCTGTGTGTATAAACCTCTGGCCGATCGATCGACGCATTTTTCATCGATCGAGCGGGGAAGATTCGCCGGCGCGAGTCGGAAGGAATGTGTTTCGAACCGTTTCGAGGGAAATTCGCGAGGAAGCGGGGTCAACGATCCGGCGGGTTCGAAGCGGGGACGACGAGCGGACAGCCAGCCACGGTAAACCGATTCCCTTCTCGAAACCGCTGCCGTCGCGTTCCGAACTTCTCGCGGGTACACCGTCGCGACCTTGCGATTATACCAAGCCAAACAAGACTATTTTTGCGCGATTTCCCCTTCCCAGCGACGCACGGCCGATAATTCCTTTCGGACGGGGACTCTGCTCGCGCGTTCCTCCACCGTATCTTCTTCGAGCCGTGTTTTCATCTCGCCGGAACGATTTCCTATCTGGCGTTCTCGCTCGGTTCACGGACGATACCGATCTCTCTCTCTCTCTCTCTCTCTCTCTCTCGAAAACAAACGGCGAAGCCCCCGGGTACCGAAGAAATCACTCTCGACGACGTAGTATAGTTCGCGTAACGAATGCAGCGAACCGTGCGCTCCGACAAGTTGGAAGGCAACGTTCACGCTTATCCTTATCGTTGACACGTTGCGTAAAAGGGGCCTGGAAATACTCCACTCGATTATTTATAGACCGACTTTACTCGCAACGTTCGCGCCACGTATTCGATTCCCGTTCGCCGCGCCTCCCCGGTATCCGAATCGAGCCGAGCCGATCCGATCCGATTCGAGCGAATTCCGGTCGCGTTGCTGCTCTCGAAAAACGAGTCCCTTTTTTCGGAACAGAGGAAAACCAGGAGTACCAAGAGACAAAAGGATTATTTTTGCCAGCGAGTCTCGTCTCGCGGATCGGGGATCAGGGATCGGAGTTCGCGGTCTTCCCGAAATACCTTGTTACACGCGACACGTAATTTTAGCAAGAGTCACTGGACCTCGAGCTCTCGATTTATCCCCGCGCCGCCGTTCTTGCCGCCAACTTTTCCGGATCCTCGGCCAGAACGACGCATTCGAGCCAGTCGATCCGTTGATCCGATCGAAAAGATCGAGCCAGACGGCTGGGAGGAGGCGCGGTAGTTTTCCGCGCGACGCCTCGCCGCACAGCGAGCGACCAAACGATCCGACAGAAATCAAAACTCGAGTTTTTTAATATTGCAAATTTGGGAAAAAATTATTTGCGGGGGAATCGGTTGCAGTATAATATGGCACACTCCATTTTCTAATAGTTTCTTTCGTTTTTCTTTCGTTATTATGATTCCACAACTTTTTCTTTCCATTTTCTTTTCCAATCATTTTCTTTCTTTTTCTTTTTCAACCATTTTCTTTCGTTTCTCTTTCGTTTTTCTTTCGATATTATGATTCCATAACTTTTTCTTTCCATTTTCTTTCATTTTCTCTTTCAACCATTTTCTTTCATTTTCTCTTTCAACCATTTTCTTTCATTTTCTTTTTCAACCATTTTCTTTCGTTATTATGATTCTATAACTTTTTCTTTCCATTTCCTTTTTCAATAATTTTCTCTCTTTTTCTTTTTCAACCATTTTCTTTCGTTTTCCTTTCGTTTTTCTTTCGATATTATGATTCCATAACTTTTTCTTTCATTTTCTTTTTCAACCATTTTCTTTCGTTTATCTTTCGTTATTATAATTCCATAACTTGTTCTTTCCAACTTCTTTCATTTTCTTTTTCAACCATTTTCTTTCGTTTTTCTTTCGTTATTATGATTCCATAACTTATCCTTTTCAACTTCTTGCATTTTCTTTGTACAACCATTTTGTTTCGTTTTTCTTTCGTGATTACGATTCCATAATTTGAATTCATGGTTTAAGATATTTTACTTTGAAAGATGCAGTTTAAATAGCTCATTGTATATATTACCGATCGTATTAGGTACATAAATTGGGATAGAATGTTAATAACTTCCTTAACCTCTTAAGTTAAAAGAGAATACTCGGGTATTATATATACACACATTTTCAATAATACACACTTTCACAAAATAATTGTTAAGTTAAGAGGTTAACCCCCTGTACTAGGATTTATTTGACAATTGCAGTGATCTGATGTTGTTTCTGTCGTTCATAATTTCTTAGAAGAAGTATTTTGTTTTTATTCTATAACAATATCTCCTCCGATGGCACTATATCGACAAAGTAGAATTATAATTCGATTCGTAGCGAATTAACCCCTTGCCCTACAGTATCAAGTCATACTCGTGACGAAGATTCTGAACAGAGTCTAATATAAATATGTTAGTTATTAATAGACTGTGGATATTTATGCATTTATGGCTTCAGAAAATCTTAAAAAAATATTACAATATAAAATTCCACAGAATTTAGCTCGATTTTTATTTATTCCAGATCTACAAAGATTACTACCACTACAAATTCGCTTCTATTTGTTTCCTAAAATTTGCCTAAAAAAATTGAAAATTGCACAAACATCCGCAGTCTAGTTGTTCATTTCCTTTATGACGTTATTAATATTCAGCTATCGGAGGACATATAGGCATACAATAGATATAAATTTTCTCCTTCTTTTTTTTTTAGGAAATTACGAATTACAAGAAAGTTCTAATCACTGAAACCGTGAAATAAATCGCAGTGCAATAGGTTAACTAGGTTTACGGAGCACTAAAAATGACTACTTTGCATTACTTTATAAAAATAACAAGAATGTGCTACCCACATTTTTAGCAATATTTAAAAAATAATATATACCCAAAGAAATAAATTTGCTAAATAATTTCTCATGTATGCATCCATAGAATCTTAACAATTTTAAATTAAAAAAATTAGAACCCGTCATTTTGACGGGTCCCGTAAACCTAGTGTTAATAACATATTTAGTAGATCCGATGATGTTAGAGACTCGACGTTACAGCGAAGGAATTATTAACAGCGTATTTTATAATAGCGTTCGAGGCAAATGAGTTATTTCAGTACTTTTGAAGAGTTGCAATCATTTGCGATGAATCGATACCATTATCAGAAACTGAACCATACCTCTTGGAAACGAAAAGCCTCGAGTGCTATGTTGCGCTACTGTTACCGAAAATGACTGTTTAAGCAAACTCCTGCTCAACAGAGACAATACGATGGAAATATTGTATATTGCAGTGAAAATATTCTATACGATACATGTCAACGACACGGGTCTTGCGAGCGTCGTGAATCGTCCAGGAGACATACCCGAGTTATGTTTACACTCCTCGGCGTCCGAGGCCACTCGATCTTCGTGGCGGTAGTGGGGATGATTCCTCGACGTTTATCATCCAGGCCTCGGCGACATATAGACACAAAAATCACTCTACAGATTTGTGATCTAGGTCCCGCTGCGCGCCGCTCGAACTCTCCACCGAATCGATTAGGTCTCCCGGAGTCTCGCGACGACTCTAGCTGCCATAGTGTGACAGAGATAGGTATAGTGACCGGAGACGGAACGGGGCGGAAGTCGTGGAAAGCGAGACGGTACGCGGAAACGGAGTTCAATGAAACGATGGGCGAACCTCGGGGCATTAGTGCGATTCGCCTAGCACCGAGCTATCGTGTCTTTAGCCTGGCAAATCGCCTTACCCACGGTTTACCTGTAGTCTTACCTGTGCGCATAGAGAAGAGCAGCGTGCGCCTCTTGTTGTCAGGTAGAGCATACTTTCGTGGGACAGGTCCAACGACTCGTTGTTCGGAATCGTCGTCGTTCAGGACTCGAATTTACCATAATTTTGTTTAGCGTGACTGGGCCGTTCGCGAGGAGAGTTTCGACCAATCGATCGAGGGCCGTAACGACTTGGTAGGGCACGATCGGGTACGGGCCGGGTTCGGGACAATTGCGAGGTCTGCACCTGTCCGGAGGGAATTCCGCGCGGTTCGCAGGTGGCGGGAGGCCACGGCGGCGAAACAAGGGAACTACCTGTTCGGTGCGGAGCGGTGCAGAGCGGTGCGGAGCGGTGCGGAGCGTTGCAGCGCCCGGGACTTTAAATCGTGCGGGTTCGAAGGCTCGCGTTCACGCCGGTACAGTCTGGTCGTGGATACTTGTGTGTGCCGTGGTCTCTCGTTCGTTTCTCGGTTCGTCGACGGCTACGGGGAAGCTAAGAGGGAGAGACAGAGAGAGAGAGAGGGAGAGAGAAAGGGAGATCGGGAAAGAGAGCGGGACTGGGGAAGGTGGGACGAAGACGGGAGCCCGGAGACGGAGACCGAGACGGCTCTAGCGATGACGGTGGCGAGTGGGAGGCGGTTCACCGAGCCGTCCCGTTACATTATCTGCTGTTAGTCAGTCAGTCGTGCCAGCGATCCCGACGCGAACGGTAAAAACGAGAGCCGACGCGGCCGTTCCGCGGACCCATTCTGCCCATTCCGACAGACCGCTCGGAGAACCGGTCACCGTTCGTGCGTGCGTGCGCGCGCGCTCGCTCGCGAAACATACCGTCGTGATCCGTCACGGGATCGGAGTGATCGAGAAAGACGGCGGCCGCGCGAAACTCGTTCGAATATCGACGACCGGCTATACGTGTACGTTGACCAAGAGTAACCCGGAGGTGTGAAAAGTGTGCGCGAAAGTAGAACTCTCTCGGTTCGAGACCGCGAGCCAACCGATCCCCCGGAATATAACGCCGGTGGCGGAACCCGATCGCGATCCGGTAAAAACTCGAGTCGAAACCTCCTCGAGAGATCTCGTTGGTGTTTCGGGTGAAAGGAGAAAGAGAGAGAGAGAGAGAGAGAGAGAGAGGAGGCTGTTGCGCGACAAGGATCTCGGATAAATTGTCCTAGTCGGGCAAAAGAGAAGTCGCAGCGGAAAATACTGACGCGATCGCGCGTATCGGCGACCAGTCGCGAGCGACCGTGTGCGCGATCATCGGCCCACCAGCCGGTGGGATGTTACGACGGTTTGCATAGCCGCGTCGCGTCGCGTCGGTGAAAGTAAATCGTCATCGCCCGACGAGAACCTCTCTTCGTCTCGTTCTTCGAGTATTCGCGTTCACGATCGACAGACCGCGCGATCAAAAATCATGCCCAGGCTGCTCGCCGTCTGATCGACGACGCGCCGCGCGGATCGCTCGATTCCTCCACTCGATTCCCACCGACTCGTTCGCGACTCATCGACGACGACTCACCGCGACCCAGGCTAGCCAACGAATCGGCCACACATACACACAGAGAGAGAGATAGATAGAGAGAGAGAATATCGGACTCGAGCGACGAGATATCTCCGACAGCCGACAACGATGACCGTGGTAATGTCGAGTGACCGATCGCGATCGCGACCGGGATCGAAAGAGAGCTCCGTGATCCTCGCGAGTTGTCCCCGCGATTCAATCGACACCGTTCGCTTTGTTGTTGCAGGTTATGGAGGAGACGAACACCTTTGTTACGTGGCCGGCCCGCCTCAAGATCGGAGCGAAGTCGAAGAAAGGTAAGCGTTGAAATTGACTTCTGTCGGGTTATAGATCGGTACTATCGGGGGATCGGTCTCGAGAGATCGAGAGCACCTTTCGCGACGGCGCTCTGTCGCCGAGAAAGTTTCTGCTCGGCGAGAACGTCCACCCGGAAACGCGAGCTACCAACCCGGTGACGTGTCCTAGCTGTCTCGAAGTTCGACGACTTTTGCGACCTTGGGAGGACAGCGGCGAAGCCGAGCCAAACATGATCGCGTTTGCTCTACTGCTCCGGCCCGTCGTTTATCGAGCGAAGCTCGTCGTTACATGTACCGCGTCAGTCGATTACGTCAATCCTAGGTTGCGTCGCCCGGTTTCGACCGCTGACGTTTGATTTGTATCGCGTATTTTCTTACGACGACTATTTACGGCTCGTTCGCCGCGAAATCCGCGGCGCGCGGCGCTCCTCTTCTGGCCTCGGACACCGATCGCCGGCAGAGTTTCGATTTCCACGAACCTGTTACCCCGTTCTGCCAGTCGTTGTCTCGGTTCTCCGTCGATCGATCGATCCGCGTCACCCCTACGGGATTTAAATCGTTCCGGAGGCCGGAATCCGCGACGCGACGCGTCGGGTCGAAGAAATCGCATGGGGCCGCGCGCGCTCGCGCTCGCGGGATTAATTAGAGCGCACCCATTAATCGAAAGTGATTACGAAACGACTCGCATGCCTGCTCTGGCGCAGCAGCGCGTGTCGCGTCGGTGAAATAAAACGCGGCTCGACCGGCTATGCCCACGGAACAACCGATCCGCCTGCCGTTGCCGCGATTCCCGACGAAGCGACTGGCAAAAGAGCCTCGAGAGAGAGAGAGACAGCACAACACCACGGTCGTCCAGCGGAAACGTTTCTCCGTTCGCCAAGCAGTTTCTCGCCTCGATTTCCGATTCGTCGTGTTGTTCTCCCGTTCGCCGACCGTGGAAATTTTTCGGTGATTCATCCCTTCCTCGTGACCCGAACAGCTGTTACGTTCCTCCTCCTCCTTCTCCTCCTGTCCCGCTCCGCCCCTCTTCCTCGGCCACTTCCTCTTTCGCTCGTCCGGCTCTCCGCGCCCATCGCACGCGAACGGGGGCCGATCGCGCGCGACAATGCTACTCGTCGTAATCCGGTATAAATAGGACCCACCTCCTACCGATCTGCTACACGGCCGCCGCGGCGCGAGCCTCGGGGCTCCCTCGAAGGCGAAAACGCCGAAACGTCTCCGAGAACACGCTTCTCGAAACCGAGAGACCTCTCGAGCGGTTTTTCCATCGGCGAGCGGTCTCCCGCCGCGGCCCGGCCTCAGTTCGAGGACCGTTTTTGCCGCGAGAACGCCGCCGTACCGTTATCTCCGCGCAAACCATCGACCAGGTGAATTAATCAGCCCGGACGAGACCGCAGTGACGCGCAGTGCGCCGAAATCGCAGGAAGCTCGGCAAAATTCATGCTGACCCGTCGGCAACCCGAGTCGCTTATGTCCCGAGACGATCTCTTTTCGATATCTATCTTGTCCCGTTAACACTAGGTTTGCGGAGCACCAAAAGTGACTGTTTTACATTGATTTGTAAAAAAATAATACTTTTTCGATACTTTTCATCTTCTCGCTGCTGCTTCAAATTGCAGCTACCCATTTCTGATGCGTTTAGAACGAAAATGGGCAGATCAAATGCAAAACAGTGAACGCGATTAAGGGATTTAACGCTAGGTTTACCGAGCACTAAAAGCGACTATGTTGCATCACTTCGTAAAAATAACGAGAATGTGTCTATCTAAGTTTTTAGCCATTTTAAAAATAACATATACCCAAAGAAATAAGTTTGTTGAATAATTCTTCATTAATGCATCTTTATAATCTCGATAATCGTAAATTAAAGATATCAGAACGTGTCATTTTGACGCGTCTCGTAAACCGATTGTTAATGCTTCAACCCTTTGCACTCTCGGCGCTGTTTACATTCTGAAACGAAATTTTTCTTTTCCGTCTTGGAATATTGCCATTTTATTCGTACGAAACTGATCCGATTTCCACGTATAATATTTAAATGTTTAGGGATCTATTGAATACAAATTTTGTAGTGTAACAATTATTTTGTAATAATTTTGTAATACTTTTTGTAATTTCTTTGAAATAATGCCACAACAATTTGTAGTGGTGCTTCACCACTCGAGTGCAAAGGGTTAATTATTACGTTTCAACAATTTTATAGTCAAACGGGGACTTTGATACGTGTTTCAGATTTATTTTTTAGACTTTTAGGAAGCCTAGAACAGTCGAAAAATTAATCGTTAATGACCTAATACGCAGACTGCGTCGGTCAACGTGCAGACGGAGAGCGAAGTATACATTATTAATTGCTAGACTGCGGATTTTATGCATTTCTGACAAAAACGAGTGCGCGAAAGAAATTAACAGTAAAGATGGGTGTTAGTGTGGGCTGATTAAAGTCGTTAAAGGAAGAATGGAATTTTTATTTGGCTCCAGCTTTGTATAATTTATGCGATATTCAGTTTGCATACAGATCCGCATGCCTATGATCCGCTGTGCCTATAGTAATTACAGTTATTTTTAAAGCATAAGGAATAGTGAAAAAGAGATATGTAACAGCTGTGTTAACTGATTTTACTGAAAAAATTGAATATCTCTTTTTTAATATTCATTATGCAGTAAAAAGAAGTGTAATTAATATACGTGCAGTAATTGGTACCCCCGCAGTAATTGGGTCCCTTCGAACGGAACGGTTTCAGGGATTTTTGGACTCGCAGAATCCTATTTTCCAAAACTGAGAAACTGCCTTCATAAAATTGCCCTTAAAAGGGGTGCTTCGATCTGAAAAATTGAAACTTTGTCTCTGATTGACAATACTTTGATTGACATTTTTACTGCTTCTGAGTTCTTCACGCCCAAACGAATTTTAAACTAATAGAGACTTAAAATTAAGAAAAAGAAAAACAAAATATAATTTAAACGAAAAAGTTAACATTGTGTTCTCGACGACTTCTCTTTTGCCGTGTAAAATGAGAAAATTTGTTAACTTCGCTTCGTGGAGAGTGGCCTAACTCCATAAACAAAAACGGCACAGCGGGCCTAAATTCCGAGAGTCGCGCGGACGGGCGTGACATTCGACGATAGAATCATTCTACTTTCGATTCCTTAAAAGGTCGAGCGCAAACCGAACGGTATCCGTATCTCCTCTCGACGATCAGTGAAATTATGCAACTGTTTCTTTTTCACCATGACTTTCCTCCAGACCGTTGTGCTGCGACCGACTCCCCTCCCGCGATTCTTCGATCTCGATCCCGATGTCGATCGCACTGTGTGCAAGGCTCGCGTACCACCGATACATCAGCGAGAAATATCAGCGTAATCGCGTTCCTCCTTCGATCGCCAGTTGCGTTGTTTTCGTCGAGATTGAGGATCGGCAAACAGAGCACTCCAGCGCGGCTGCGTATCGATTGTATCGACGTTTCTGCCGATATCTCGAGGTCGAGGCCCGAAAAAGAGCGTACGCCTATCGGGTTTGACCCATGCACGGACATCGGAGTACCTGTGCATACTTCTCTCCATTTATGGCCCCTTGCACTACGGTTTCAGTGATTAGAGCTTTTTTGTAATTCGTGATTTCCTGAAACAGGGAGAAAATTTACATCTATGGTAAAAATAAAAACAAGATAGAATTTTAGATAGAATTTAGATATCAAAAATAGAATTTTATTTCGGTCTAAAGGAAATTAATAACTAGACTGCGGCTGTTTATGCAATTTTCAATTTTTGTAAACAAATTTTAGGGAATAAAATCTAATTTTTAGTGGTAGCAATCTTTGTAGATCTGGAATAAATAAAAATCTGTGGAATTTTATATTATATTTTTTGAAAATTTTCAGAAGCCATAGATGCATAGAGATCCGCAGTCTATTAATAACTAACATATTTATCAGACTCTGTCCATCACGAGTATGACTCGATATTGTAGGGCAAGGGGTCACCAGCGACGGTCAAATCGACCTGGCCCAGATTATTTATTTTAGAACTGTTCAAATTAGAAGGACTCTTCCGTAGAAAATGACCGAATCAATTTCTTGAATCGAGCATATACTATAAGAAAAATAGCAGAAAATTTAGATGAACTCGATACTTGTCAGTCTTATAAAGCAACGCGTGCCAGTCACTTTTTTTATTCCTAAAATTTTTATTCGCGACACCCTGCTGCTCTTTAACTGTTTCATATTTCACAATTATTGAACCTATAAAAACTCATTTATGGAAAATAGTGGAATTTCCTCGTCCAAGCATTTATTATATTAAAAATTACAAACAATCTCAATAAATTTAGGGTTGCCATTTTACAAGGCAATAGTTACCAGATAGTGTTAGTGCTTGGCAGGTATAGTGTTAATCGACCATCTGGAAGACTAGCAAGTTGCGTCAAGTTGCTAAACAAGTTTGCGTCTGTTATTGATAAAAAAAGAAGAATCAACGTCCAACTTTAGTGCATAATAAATTCTGGTTTTCTCAGTCTTTTCTACGTCTACTTGCTTGTAAATGAACAAAGTCAAAGGTCACACGACTGGTTCACGTTGAATCGAATTCTCCGCTATTTATTTTATTAATGAATTCTCTGCAAAACAGGCTGATTTACAGATCACCTTTTTCTTCATCTATCTGCTTCCAAAAGAAAATGTCAGAAATCACTGGGTTTGATTAAATTACCAAAGGCAGACTCGTTTATTTGGTTCAGTTAACTATTTCTTTGCCTGTCTGCTAACAGGAAACGCCAACAATCGCATGACTGATTACGGTTTAACCAAATATCTGCAAAACAGACTCGTTTCTACAGTTCGGTTGGCCGGGGTGGTGGTTGAACGGAACAAAACAACGCGATCGAATCGAATCGAATCGAGTCGAATTGCTGGCAATATTGTCAGGCAACGAAAGTTGGTGCTCGCGATACGCGCGACGGGCTTTATCGTCGCCTGCATAGGCCGCGATACGTTGTACATTGCGCGATAACTCGATCGCCGCGAAACGGCGCGGCGTATCATCTGGAATAACCGCGGAGTCGCGTCCTCCTTTCGCCTTTCGAAAATAGGCGTAGCTGTTATCTTTCCGAAGGAAGCGTTCCGCTCGGGCCTCGAGAGCACCGCTCGATTACGCTCGCGATTCTCTGGATCCGGAGAAATCGGATCGAGGCGCGAGCGCGCTCGTGACTGCGATCGATAAACGGCCGAGGTCTTCGAGTGCGCACGGGAGGGCCGCGCGCCGCGCAGCGCTGCGCAGCGCTGCACAGTGGTCCGAGAACGCGATTTTACTGGCCAAAAATCAAAATGTCATTGAAATTTTCTAAAAGTTGGTAATCGCGTGTTTCTGAGGTCACTGATAACGAAAAATCACCATCTGATACCAAAAATTCAAAATTCGAAATGGCCGATTCAATACTGCGCACATATAGTCTGGAAATTCGCTTTTTGCGGTCAAAATTAAAGAGACACACATATCTACAGTTTTTAACATTTTTTTCAATATATTTTAGTTATTCAGTTTAACTAATATAACTGATATGTGTAATATAATTATACGATTTATTTTATAATTATAATTATGTAATCATAAATAAATATGCTATTTAGTTTATGTATGTATGTATATATATATATATATATATATGCATAAGCACATAAAACTCAGTAAAATCCTTCTGTATCGATAGTTCGACTCGAATATTCGGTTGAATACTAACGCGATCGAAAAGAATTATGCTAGAAGAAAACCAATTACTATGGTAACAAACAGGTTGCTCTGTTAAAACATCTTAATTATCGTACAAGGTGGCAGGAGGTGGCAGCTAAAATTCATATGCTCTTCTTCGCAATTGTTTAAACTTTCGTATAAAACAAGTCTAATGCTTATAACTCTTAATACTTTCTTTTAAAACCCTTCTCAAAGTTTAAATTGTTAATAATATTTCAGCATTCGCACATGTACTAAATAATGCTTAGAAACAAATTAAATACTGAAAGTACGCCTATTAATATATATATATAAAACATTCATTCAAACCTGTTATATCATGTTCTATAATGAGTTCTTAGAATAATTAGTTTCACTTTGAATTTCAGAATTTTCTATTCAAAACGTTACCCTCGATTCCACAATTATCTGAAATGAATATTTTGGATTTTTAAGGTTCGAAGTGTTTTGTTACCGTGTAGCAAAAAAGTTTCTCAAAATCTTGAACTTCGAAAATTGATTTTCGGCCAGTAAAATCGCGTTCTCAGACCACTGTGCGCTGTTGCCCTTAAATCTTTTTAGTATGTCTACAGCTTTGAATTGGGCTTACCCATATTTGTTATAAATGCATAAAATTCGCAGTCTAGTGATTACAGTAATCGAAAATTCTGTGTCACATCTGGTGCACTATTAAAACTTTACCTACAAGATCTCCGTTAATATATTTCTAAATGGATGTATCTAAAATTCGATTAATAGTTGTCTTGCAGATAACAGTCCCAAAGAAAATTATTAGTCCGTATATGTGTTTATCTCTTCTTCTGTGTATAACTTCGAAAATTGATTTTCGGCCAGTAAAATCGCGTTCTCAGACCACTGTGGCGCAGCGCCGGTTTCCTCGCGGAGAAAATGCCGGTCCCGTCCTGTCGAGGGCAACTTTCGCGTCGACCAGACCCCACGGAAAGCGGAATCGGCGATCGGGCTTACGCAACACGGCCAATTACGCGGACGAAAATGGTCCGCGTCCGTATCGTCGCGCGCCGAGCCGCTTTTACCGACCTATCGATCGCGATCATGGCGGAGCGATCTCTCCGCTCTGGTTGTTCGTCAGGGAAAATTCGGGAACGTCGATGGTTTCGAAGAATTTTCGAATTCGCTCGATCGACGAGCAGTCGGAAGGCGTGGCAACGCTCCGAAATTCGATCTGCGGTTACCAGACACGTTCTAACTATGTAACAGTGCTCGGTTGTTTAACTAAAATCTGTACGAGCCAATTTACACGAGTCAGTCCCCCTCCTCTTCCACTTGTCAGTGGCTTGAGCTCGGCGCGCAAGTGGTTTAAATCGCGATACTAATTGAGCGAAATGATTTTTGTCGTTATCTTTTCGAAATCCGCGGTGTAATAACAATAGTCGGCGCGGATCAGAGCAGGCCTGAAGGGAACGGAAGTGGTCTTAATTGTTAGAAAAAAGAGGAGAATGTCCTGCTCGCTAAACAATCAGCTACCGAATTGTAAATTGAACCGTGCAGACGGTTCGAAATACAGGAAGTGCGCTCGGTTTGCCAGCCTCGATTCTCGCCGAGATCGGTATCCTTCGGTCGAAGGGCGAGCGCGCTCGGAATCGGAGATTTTCCGGCGTCGATCGGGGATCGTTCACCTGGTCCTCGATCGATCGCGCCGTTGTCCTCGAGGCTCTCCGCGTGTTTGCCGCGCGTCGTTCCGTATCTTCTCGCTCAAGGGCGAGAAGAAAACCGCGCGCAATCGACGCTTCGCGAATATTAAAAGCTGTTTGTGCCGATCCGCAGTAGCGATCCCGATGCGGTTCGGTTGCACGGAAAAATAACTGCCGATCGACGTTCCGATTTCGCGGCGTTGCATAATTTTCTGTTTCGTCGGTGTTTTTGCAGATCCGCATATAAAGGTCGCTGGTCGACCCGATGACGTGCGAGCCGCTAAGGAGAAGATAATGGAAATTTTGGACACGAGGGTAAGCAAGCGATCGAGAGTCGAGTGCTCGTTGTTTCGTCTCTTTCCTCGACACGGTATCTCCTCCACCGTCTCCTCCCCTCCCCTCCCCTCCCCTCGCCAAGCTAGTTCTCTGTCGCAGTTTGCACGCGAGAATCGCTCTCGCGACCACTGTCAACTCTCGGCGGCGCGATTCGCTGGCCGACACTCTTTACCGGAGAACGTTACGTCATTTTGCGCGAGCACGAGATTAGCGGTGACCTCGCCGATCGGATTTTGACTTTCAGCGAGCCGAATTGATCGGCCCCGAACAGCGCGGCGGCGGCGGCGGTGGCGGTGTACAAACATTTCACCGGGAGCGTTATCAAGCCCGATAATCTATCGGCCGATAAAAAAAAGCTGCTGTGGCATGTTGCGCGCAACGAAGGCGAAACCTTTGTAACAATGTGCTCGCGGAATCGATATCGCGATATTGATTTTCTCTTTTTCTTTTTTCGTACTCATTGCTTTTTTCCGTCGACCGAACCCGCCGCGGCTCCCGGTAAAATTCCATTATTCTCCGCGGCGCGCGACGAGTCACCGTTGTCGTCGAGAACTCCCGCGATTCCGCGCGCGGATTCCGCTTTTTCTTCCCGGCTCGATGTCCTTCTTGCGCTCCGCGTTCCCGTAGGTGGATCGCGCGCGAGACCAACGAGGATAGAAGGATAGTGGGCCGACAACGCGCAACGCCGCGCAGGAAGAAGCGGCCGCCGCGGTGCTATTTATACGCGCGCTCGCGCCTGTTGTCTCGCGAATTCCCAGCCGAGAAAGCGAGACGCGGCGCGCCGTGACGAACACCAGCCTCGCGCGAACACCATCTACTCGCGCAGCCGACTCGCCAGACGACCAGCCGGTTCATCCGTCCGCCGACCGACAGACCGACCGACCCGCTACCCGCCGCACGGCTACCCGTCCTTGCCTCGTATTTCCTTCGTACCGTTATCTCCGACGGGACGAGACCGGACCAGACGCTGCCTTCCTACGTTGGCCCACGCAAGCCTCTCTTCCATCTTCCGTCTTCTACCATCCACCTGTCTCTTCTTCGTTTTCTTCGTCTCTTCAGTCTACCCCCTCTCACCTTTGCTCGCGAGCAAAGCGTTCGCCGATCGGCACGCCGTCGATCACTGGGATGTTCGATTCTCCAGGAAGAATGGATTCTGTGTTGCCATCTAAAAAAAAATCACAATCAATCAACTAGGCTGAAAAGGATCTCTTTTTAAAGTAAGAACATACTGTACATCGCGATTCGTTCGTGTGCCACCGATTCCATTATTTTTGAGAATCGTATTCCGCTAAAAGAAAATGGAGGTGCAGTCTTTTTTGGTCAGAAGAGTCGAATCGGACTCGAGCATCCCTAACTTCGTTTTCTTCGTCTCTTCAGTTCGCCGATCGGCTCGCCGTCGAACACTGGGATGTTCGATTCTCCAGGAAGAATAGATTCTGTATCGCCATCTAAAAACAATCGCAATTAATCAATTAGGCTGAAAAGGGTCTCTTTTCAAAGTGAGAACATACTGTACGTCGCGACTCGTTCGTGTGCCACCGATTCCATTATTTTTGAGAATCGTATTCCGTCTAGAAATGATCTACCCTTATCAGACCGAGTCTTCTGCAAGGAGTCGATTCTCTAAAAGAAAATGGAGGTGCAGTCTTGTTTGGTCAGAAGAGTCGCATCGGACTCGAGCATCCCTAACTTCGTTTTCTTCGTCTCTTCAGTCTACCCCCTCTCACTTTGCTCGCGAGCAAAGCGTTCGCCGATCGGCTCGCCGTCGAACACTGGGATATTCGATTCTCCAGGAAGAATAGATTCTGTATCGCCATCTAAAAACAATCGCAATCAATCAATTAGGCTGAAAAGGGTCTCTTTTTAAAGCAAGAACATACTGTACATCACGATTCGTTCGTGTGCCACCGATTCCATTATTTTTGAGAATCGTATTCCGTCTAGAAAAAGATCTACCCTTACCAGACCGAGTCTTCTGCAAGGAATCGATTCTCTAAAAGAAAATGGAGGTGCAGTCTTTTATGGTCAGAAGAGTCGAATCGGAATCGAGCATCCCCAATGACGAGTTTTCTGCTCGCACTACCGGCCAATGTGTATGGTGAAATGTTCGCAACTATGGCGGCGACTGATGAAGGGGGTTTCTATCGCAGCAGAGCAACAGAGTCACCATGAAGCTGGACGTCAGCTACACCGACCACTCGCACATCATCGGCAAGGGTGGTCTGACGATCAAGCGGGTCATGGAGGAGACTGGCTGCCATATTCACTTTCCCGACAGCAACCGTAGCAACCACCAGGAGAAGAGCAACCAAGTGTCCATCGCTGGAGAGATGGAGGGCGTTGAGCGAGCTCGCGCTCGAGTCAGGGTGAGTCCCGGAGTCTTTGAAATTCAATGATTGATTTCCCGAGATTCGATCACCATTGGTTCGCTTGTTCTCCCCTCGCAGAATCTGACGCCGTTGATCTTCTCGTTCGAGTTGCCGATCATGGGCTCCTCGCAGACCGTCCCCGATTCCACGTCGCCTTACGTAGTCAAGATCCAGGAGAAGTACAACGTGCAGGTGATGTTCCGAACGCGGCCGAAGCTGCACGCTACACTGGTCGTGGTGAAGGGATGCGAGTGGGAGGTGTCGCAGGTCAAGGAGGCCACGGTCTTGCTGATCCAGTACATGTGTCAAAATCTGGCTGTGAGTAGGGCCACACGTATCCAGTAGAGGTGTGTGCGAGGGCCCGGGAAAGATCGGGTCGGGTTCTCGAAAATTTCGGGATTCTGCAATACATCAGGATTCCTGGTTCTCGAAAATTTAGGGAATAATTGAGAACTCGACTTAAATATTATTTGAGTCTCGACGCACCTCTGGTATCCACTCGCCGGCTCCTCGACGATCGTCCGCGAGCAATGATTCACTTCCGGTTCGCAGAGTCAAATACAAGTACAAATGTCGATGGAGATCTCGCCGCAGCATCACAGCATCGTGTTGGGGAAGCAGAGCAGCAACCTGAAGATGATCATGCAACGCACGGCCACGCAGATCATGTTCCCCGACGCCGGCGACCCGAACATTCCCAGCCTGAAGAAGAGCAACGTGACGATCACCGGGAGCATCCACAGCGTTTACTTGGCCCGGCAACAGTTGGTGGTAGGTCAACAGTTCCGACACGGTTCGTCGATCTTCCTTTCGAACGTGAATCGAGGATCCTTTCTGATTCAGGGTTCGCTGCCGCTGGTCCTGATGTTCGACCTGCCCGAGGACTCGATGTCCTCCGTCGACACGGAGAACATCTCTCAGCTGATGCAGTCGCTCGACGTGTTCATCAACGTCAGACACAAGCCGAAGCAGAGCACGCTGTCCGTGATCATCAAGGGGATCGAACGGAATGCTGGGAATATTTACGAGGCGAGGATGCAGCTCCTAGGATTGGACGAGCCGCGAGTGCATGCCGACATCCCGGCGACGTATCACGTCCCCAATGCTGGGAACATCTTTCAAACGAACTCGAGCAACGGTGCTACTACTGGTGAGTCTTGGACACTATGGCTGTTGACATTGAGACTTAAAAATAGTCCTACGGTCCCAATGCTGTCCGTTGGTCCCCCCAAACGATTCAGTCCCGAGACATTCGCTCGGCGTCCTTGTCAGCGATGGCCGCTGCGTGTGGCCTTCGGTCGTAACCCTTAACGGTCCGGAAGTGTCTCGAGTTCACTTCCCGCCAGGTCCAAGCTATTTTTTGTACGAGGAGAAACTGTGGAGTCGACATTTTTGTATCAAGCATGGAAAGGAAAAGATTTCTATTATTAATTAATTCGATTTTTGCTCCTTAACACTACAACTACCGAACCAGTACCGAACATATCTCTTCTTTGGAGTACATGTTACCATAAAAATCGTATGAAACCTGAGGAAATTCAATCTTGCTGTTATTATAAAGGGATAAGTCTAAGTCACGTTTAGGGCTCGGTAGTTCTAGCGTTAAGTAAAAGTGCCATGCCACTTCTATGGCGGCATTGGTCCGTTAAGGGTTAACCCTTTTGCTCGACTGAAAAATACCTGTGCACAATCATAAATAAATTGTGCGCCATCAATAATAGATCCTTGGGATCTCGATCTACGTTTCGCAGGTAGCAACAACAACCTGATCGGCAGCCTGTCGGACAACCTGTCGAACATGCTGACGGTGAACACGCAGAATCCGCCGTACTGCGTGTCCCCCGTGCCTCATTCGCCGAGTCCTATGGGGTTGTCGCCCCATTGGGGACTGTCCTCGTTGTCGTCCATGTTCTCACCGCTGCCGTTGCACCACGCCTACCCGTACCCGCACCTTAATCATCTGCTGACGACGCAGCACGTGATGCACAACAATTCAACGATGCCTCCGCACACCCACGGATTACAGAATCACGCGTACAGCGGCATCGGGCAGATGCACGCGAACATGTCTGTCGCTGGCCTCCACGGCATGCACGGGCTGAACGGCAGCTCGTTGGCCGACAGAAAAGAGGGTAGCGGTAAGTGACCGTGAGAATAATTAGTTTGATCGAACCGAATCGGAAATCGGAAATCGGAAATCCTACGAGCAGTTCTGGTCTTCTGGAGCTTGGAATCCTGCGCAAAAAGATTTTAAAATTTACAAATTTTCTGTATCTCAAGAAATAGGAAAGATTTTACTTCTTTCTTCAAGTTAGCAGATGACAAAGACTGTATCGATACTCTTCGATACTTTTAATCTTCTCGCTGCTTCAAATTGCAGCTACCCATTTCTGATGCGTTTAGAACGAAAATGGGTAGATCAAATGCAAAACAGTAAACGCGTTTAACTATTTTGCATTACTTCATAAAAGTAACAAGAACGTGCTACTCACATTTATTACCAATATTTTAAAAATAATATATATCCAAAGAAATAAATTTGCTAAATAATTCCTGCATTATCCTACAATAATGTATGCAGCCTTAGAGCCAATTCTGTGAAAAATGCAAGTCTCTCGTAGCAATTTTCTCCAAGTCGGGTTTCAGAATAGTATCATTCAGTATTTCTGTTTGCAGCCTACTCGTCGCTGAGCAGCGTCTCCAGTTCCCTGTCCAGTCCAGCAATCAGTCCTCGGAACGTGTCCCCGGTGAACCCGGCCGAAACCAGTCCGAATTTAGGTAGGCGTCGGTTTAGGTGTAACACCTTCAGCAATTTCTTTAGGGTTCTGACCGTTTTCAATTTCTGCAGATTTATCTGGAATGCTGTCCGAGCTGTCGGACCGACGAGCCCCTGGCTGCGAGAAGAAATCGTTGGAGATGGTGCAGCAGAATCTCGGTCCTTTCGACTACGAGCAGAAGAAGCTACTGGCAGCGAAGGCGATGCAATCGAAACCGACTCCCGGCGAGTACCGGGTCCCCACATCGGCCTGGTCCGGCTACGGACTCAGTCAAACCATTCCTCCGATTAGCGCCGCAGAACTGAGCAAGGTAAATTAGCTCCCCCATCAAAGAGAATTTGCCTTCTCTATGTAAATCCACATTGCGAAGTACAGAGAACACAGTTATGTATTGTTAGATAGCTTTGCGACTTTGGAGCCCAGATATGGGACCCTTGAATTTTAAATTAAATCTACATCCACATTGCGAAGGAAGTATAGGAGACACAGTTGTTTATTGTTAGATAGCTTTGCAATTTTGGAGCCAAGATATGGGACCCTTGAATTTTAAATTAAATCTAAGTCCACATTGCGAAGGAAGTATAGGAGACACAGTTGTTTATTGTTAGAAAGCTTTGCAATTTTGGAGCCAAGATATGGGACCCTTGAATTTTAAATTAAATCTAAGTCCACATTGCGATGGAAGTATAGAAGATACAGTTATTTATTTTTAGATAGATTTGCGATTTTGGAGCCAAGAAGATATGGGCCCTTTGGATTTTAAAATAAATCTAAATCCACATTGCGATGGAAGTACAGAGAACACAGTTGTTTATTGTTAGATAGCTTTGCAATTTTGGAGCCAAGATATGGGACCCTTGAATTTTAAATTAAATCTAAGTCCACATTGTGATGGAAGTACAGAGAACACAGTTGATTATTGTTAGATAGCTTTGCGATTTAGCAGCCAAGATATGGGACCCTTGAATTTTAAAATAAATCTAAATCTTGGATTTTTCTGAAATCCTTGAATTTTAAAATTAATCTTGGATTTTAAAATAAGTCTAAATTCACATAGCGAAAGAAGTACAGAGAATATAGTTATTTCTTGTTAGATAGCTTTGCGATTTTGGAGCCAAGAAGATATATGGGACCCTTGAATTTTAAAATTAATCTAAATCTTGAATTTTAAAATAAATCTTGAATTTTAAAATAAATCTAAATCCACATAGCGATAGAAGTACAGAGAATACAGTTATTTCTTGTTAGGTAGCTTTGCGATTTTGGAGCCAAGACGATATGGAACCCTTGAATCTGAAAATAAAAATGATTCCCATTAGAATAAATCGATATAAATGAAATGGGTGTCCCATTGGACCACCCATAGGTGGTTCTGCTGTATTTAGGGGATTGTGTTTTTACCGATCTCGTTGGCGTGTTGCGCAGGAAATGACCAACACCGGCAGCAGTAGCAACGGTAGTAGCAGCTTGACATCCACGACCACCACCACCAACGCTGCCACTAGCCATCCGTCCGACTTGTGGAAAGAACCAACGACGCCGGTGTTCAGCAGAGACATTGACTTCGGAATAGTATCCGGCAAAGATCGCGTTGGACAGATCGGCATCAGCTCGTCGAACTACATGGAACACACGCCGACCTCGCATCTGAGCTTAATCACGTCGCACAGATACAACGACTTGACCACCATGCTGACCAGTGTCGGACTGGAAAAATATATTCGTAAGTGCTAATCTGCTTTTCATGCTGATTCTCGCTTTTTAACGATCACGCTTGCTTTGCTTTAACAGGGTGTCCACTAAGCTGCCAGCTTTCGACTAATTTACCGTTCTAAAAGTTTTATACTGTGGTCTGATTGAATGTCGAAAATCCTTGTTGACTAGGAGCGTGCCAAAATATCGGGAACTCGATGGGACAACCTTACCGTACCTTACAAAATATGTAAACACAGTCTTTTCTCGATATATGTCCCAAATATCCGATAAAAGCCCCTGAAGTACCGAGTCCCAGAATCGAGGGCTCCAGCTTTGCCGTCCTTTTCTATGTTCGTCGTGGATCAAAGAATCTCCTGGACGATATTTGTCACTGGGTAGACCCGTCTTGTGGACATATATCGAGAAATCACTGTACTAGGGGTGTCAATAAAATTCCTCTGAAATTCAAGTTACAATTAAAATATGAGAATTTCTCTTAATTTATTGTCTGTATGGAAATTTTTTAAAAATTCAATTTAGTCTTCAAATTCCCCTGAAGTTTAAGTTAAAGTTAAAGTAATATAAGAATTTCTCTTGATTTATTTTCACTATAAAAATTCTTTTAAAATTTAATTTAATCTTGAAATTCCCCTGAAGTTTAAGTTAAAGTTGAAATAATATGAGAATTTCTCTTGATTTTTTGTCTCTATAGAAATTCTTTTAAAATTTAATTTAATCTTGAAATTCCCCTGAAGTTTAAGTTAAAGTTGAAATAATATGAGAATTTCTCCTAGTTTATTGTCTCTATAGAAATTCTTTTATAATTTACTCTTCAAATTCCCCTGAAATTCAAGTTAAAGCTAAAGTAATATAAGAATTTCTCTTAATTTATATTCACTGTAGTAATTCTTTTAAAATCCAACTCAGTCAATTTCATATAAAAATAAATGGTTAGCGGGTTCTCGAAATTTTCGTGAATCCCGACTTTGTCGTCAATTTCGAAATTTCCTGGTACCCGACCGATATTTTGGGTTCTCGCACGCTCCAGCTATCGTCCAACAAATTCACATGGAATATAGATCATTCCGTGGTCCCATTGGAATAAACAATGCGCGTGATGCGGTAACTTCGGATCGGCGTTAACGATTTGATTGCCGTGCGACGTTCAATTAGGCCACGGACAAGAGGAAACGCTGTAAGCACCGTTTGCTATACATTTCGGCGACGTTGTTTCGCATTTTCGCGAACCTGCCGGTGTTCTCTTTGTGTTCCCTTATCCCGGCTTTTGCGAACTGACTTATGAATACGGGAATTTGCATGAAAATGGCTGGTGAACACCCTCAGTATGTACACACAGAGTCTCTCTACTCTGTACCGCTTTCGCTATACACGTTGCTTCACGTTGTTTGTCCGCCAGGCCTGTTCACGTCGCACGAAGTGGACATGGCTACGTTCCCCTCGCTGACGGATAAGGATTTGTGCGAGATTGGCATAAACGCTTGGGGCGCTAGGCGCAAAATAATGCTGTTGATCGCTGGTACGTAAGTCCCGCTCACTTGCTTCGAATAATTAACAAAAAAAAAAAAACAAAATAAGTAAAAATGAAGTAAAAATAAGTAAAAATGTGTAAAAATGAAAAATCGCCGTTTGCAGAAATGAACAAACGGAGTAGTCCATTTTGCGGGAGCGCGGCCCCGGGAGCGGAGCGCAAAGCAACCGGCCCGACGGCCTCTGTTTCGCTGGATAATTGCAGTCTGGTGGACAGCAAATGGTAAAAAACGGGACCAAGCATGAAACAACGTCTGGGTCCGGAGATGATCGCGATACTTCCGCCCTCCGGTAACACGGGTGCAACCAAAACCAATAATCATTCGGACTGTGGTACTTAACGGCTCGTACTGCGATCGGGAAAATCACTTCCCCCCCCCCCAAAAGAATAAGACACGAGAACAATCGAGAATCGAAAGCGAATCACGCGGGCTTTACCACCCCACCCCCCACCGAATCGTCGGTGGGACCAGGAAGAAGAGTAATCAGTAAGTTAATTTACGATTCTTAGGCACCGGAAGAACAGCTCGAATTGATTCTTTCTTTTGTGACCGGGGACACCGTTTCTGCTCTTCTATTTTTTTTTTTCATTTTTTTTTTCTTGTTGGTGGTTCAATTGGTCTCGCCGTCCCCGGCACACTTCGGTCGGAAGGTGCCTTAGGTTAAGAAGCTCGTTAATTACTTTCGTTTCGTTAAGTTTTTTCTACGTTGATTAGAGCGTGGTCGTTCTCTCCGGTTCGAGAGCGTAACTCGGCGAGTCGATACGAGCGTCGTGCACGACGCTTGTTCCGCGCGTCCGCGTGCATGTCGAGAACGCGTCTCCGTGTAGAAGAGAAGAAAGAGTCGCGAGCCAATCGGCGATTCCGAAAGACCTGGGGACGAGGGTTTTCCGTTTTGTTCTCGACGCGCTCGATGTTCACGCGCACGACGCGCGAGAGAGATACTTCCGCGCGTTCAGCGTGCTTTCACACACCTAGCCAAGTTAAAATATTTAATCTCGACTAAGCTCGAATTTCGACGGCCGGCCATAGTCTCGCGGGCCGCGTGCAATCGCGGCGAACGCGAGCCTTCGGCCGCGGGTTTCGAGTTTTACAAAGTAACAAAGTATTTATTATTCACTCGCGAGAGACGCTGAACGCGCGCCACGCGAGCCGACGCGACCGACCGAGAGAAAACCAAACCAAAAAGAAAACAGAAAAAAAAAAAACAAAAAACTCTTTCCTGCAAAACGGAACGAACGGAAGTCGCGCGTTCCCCCCACCCCACCCCTACCCCCTGCCAGCATGGTTCCCGAAAACTGGAGAAAAATAATTGTATCCGCGACAGAAGGGAAACACAACAAACTCGCATTTTCCCACGCACTCGAGGAAAAATTCGTTTTTTGGTTCGTTCGCACGCGGTAGCGATTTTTACGAAGCTAAGATATCTCGCTCGGTATATATAAATTATTGATATTTTAAACACTTTTTTTTTCTTTTTTTTTTTCTTCGTCCGCTCGCACAAATGCAACAGAATGAAACGTTAGGCAAAGACGAGCTCTCTCACACGCTGAGCCGACACACACCGACAAAAACCGACCAACACATTCAGGGAACAGACGTTTACGCTAGATTCCGCGAACGCGAAAAACTTGGACGTTCGTTAATTCGCATCGTGTGCGTATGTGTGCATATGTGTGTGTGTTGCGTGAGTGTGTGCGTGCATGCCCGTGTCGGGGAATAGAAATCGTTCGTTACACGATGTACATTAATTATAATATATCGATCGAGTACGATCGAGTGTCGGAGATGGATACGTCGCGGCCGAGCTTAACCCGAAAGTGCCTAGCGAACAATTTTACCGCTGAAAGTTCTTGACTAAGTCTTTTGTGAAGTCTTTTTAAGCATAAATTATTATTTTCTTGGCGAAGCGCACCGTCCCGTGTGCTCGTGAATGATCGGGAGAAAGAGAGATAGATAGAGAGAGGGAGAGAGAGAGAGAAAGAGAGACGAGTAGTGCTGCGTGGTTTTCTATACGCGTGTGTCGTCGTTGAAACAAAGGCTGTTCGATCGTCCCTGTTCCCTCGTGTTCGTTTATAACGGTGATCGTGTATCATGATTAATAAGATTCGAGCGTGTATCGTCGTTCGATCGTTGCGACTCGCTCGGGAATCCTAATTCCGGCCCCGCCGAATGATCGTTTTTGTTTTTTCGGCGATTACAGTGAAACATTGCGGAGCATAAAGGTGCGTGTCCATTTGGCGGGGGAGCGCTCACCGATTGTCTGTTCACCGCAAGGTGCGAGCACACTAGCGGATAACTTGCGAAATACGTAAACGCCTCTGAAACGGCAAACCTGTCTCAAACGGTAACTCTCTGAAAATGGTACCTATCGCAGGTCGCTTGCCAGCGTGTTCGCATCCTTAGCAACTTCGAGATTTTTTACTCTACGATAGTTGAACAGTTGAACTACACTCTCGGGGAGGGGCGGTTACCCTAAAGCGCATTGTTGTCGCGACAGTTGTCACCCTCGGATGGTACACGCGCCTTTAAATCGCAACGTCGATCGCGGGAAATCCTGATCGATGGATAGCCGCCGGCGAGACCAGTCTCCCCGCGACGGATCGATCGATCGGGATTTCTATCTTCTAGGTAGATAAATAGATAGATAGATAAATATATCACTGTTCTTCGATGTTCCTATCTAATATTATATATACATATATATATCTATACAAATATGTTAATTTTTGCACGAATTAGCGAATAAACTAGCAGAGTCACGCGAGAGTTAAAATTTAACGAAAAAAGAAAAAAAAAAAAAAGATACAGAGAGATGAAGATGAAAGTAAGAAAAAAGAAAACAAAGCGTACGACAAGATTCGAATATTCATAGCGATGTCGGACATCGACGAACGTGTTCGATATTTTATCCGGAACGGTGTTCGCGTGTCCGCGTACTCGAGTTTCCGTCGACGTAGGAAAGGTGAAAAAAAAGTGTGTACAGCTCGATCATGTGATCCGACAAGCTTTGTCGCTGCCAGTGCCTGTGTAGAGAAGCGTCGGAGTAGACGGTCTTATCGCGATCAACGAATCTTAGTATTAAAAGGAAAAGAAAAAAAAAAGAATAACGGCGAACGGGACGCGCGCACGATGTATGTACAGCGTGAATTATCTCAGGTGTGTTCGCGAGCCTAACGCGAACGAAGGAACGCGACGATATAGAGTGAAGTTTAGAGGTGCGAAAAAAGAAAAAAAAAGGGGGGAAACAGAACACACACACACACTACATAGAAAACAACACATTCCAGTGTCGGAGACACGGGACGCGCGTCGACGGGAACGCGTGTCCCGCAGATGATGAAAGAGACGACTTTCGTCGGTTCGGGTCGAATCGAATCGAATCGAATCGAATCGCATCGGATCGGATCGGATCGGATCGAGAGAGGGACGTTTCCCGCCCATCGAATCGGACAGGACCGTTGCCAACGAATTTAACGAGAGAGCAATGCGTATCGTCGCGTATCGCGTTCGATGTACGAAAATGGGAAATCGTTTTACGATAACGCGGCATCATGATATTTTTGTACGGTAATCTAGAGTAATTTCCGATAAGCGACGGATGTATAGCACACACCCGAACGAACCATTTATCGTTTGTTTCGTAAGGAACGTTGAGAAAAAATTGAAATGTTGTATCCAAGCGAATAAAGAAGATTTTGTATTGCTATTTTTTAATAAAACAAGAATGGTATCTCTATGCACACGCAACGAAACGAACGTACAAAGGCCGTACGAACGGTCAACATTATCTTCTTAATTGATCGTCATTACCTGGAAAAAAATTATTAATCTCTTCATACCGAGAAACATTAACTTTTAATAGAACAGAGTACTCAATTCCAATGTATCCAGGGGATGACCGCATCGATCGATGCATTCAAAAACATATGATTTCATTTAAAAACCATAAAGTTGATCTTCGTATGTCCTCAACGCCTCCACCGACAATAAAACTATTGAAAACATGTCCCCCTCGATACCCTCCATCTTTTTCGTTTGAAACATTTTCCGTTATCATAAATCATTTCAGAGACATTCGAGGGGGTCTACTTGATTACCTCTATGAACTAGGAACAGAAGAAACGGGTGAGTGTGTGGATTGCTTATCTCTATTGTAAAACCAAGACCGATTCCTAGCCGCGAATAAATAAAGATTACAATGATCACAGATCGTGGACGGGATCCACGAATCGCTACGACTCGTAGATCCTCGCGTTTTCGACGTGGAGTCTGGAGCCGCACTCGGTGCAGAGAAACTGATCGGTGGCTGCGAAATGAGCCATCAGACAGTAGTAGCAGAATATGTGCTCGCAGCCTGAGTGCATCGGCATGATCGGGGACTCGTTGCAGTAGGCGCATTTCGTGATCGCGGTCATGGTTGGCAGGGCTCTGATCGGGTTGCTGCGACTTCTGGTTAACAGTCGTTTGGCCGCGTGTTTCCAGTAGTGGAAGTTGATCATGGGCAGACCGACGGTGAACAACTCCATCAGACCGTGCCAGAGCAGCTCCCTGGTCATGTACGAGTAGCCGATGTTCCTCGGCTTGTGGGTGGTCGTCGAGCGACTCGAGATCCTCAACAGGTACTCGACTACGCTGGGCTGGGTGCCGCGGTGCAGAAACACCAGCAGATTGATAAACTCGAGCAGCTTCGCCGCGTCCGCGATACGATCGAAATGAAGAGCGAGCTGCCTCGAGCGATCGTCCCTGCCGTTGTCAATCTTATCGCGAACGTACGCCGGCAACACGGTCAAAATCAAGTAGAGGACAGACTTTGCGCGGTCGATGTTTTCGTAATGCAGGTTGAGCAGCTGCTGGCCAAAGGTCGACTTCCCGCGGTACAACGAGAACCTCCACACCAGGAACTTGAGGAGACCGTCGATCTCCGGTTGCCACCGATCGATCCCCTCCACCGGACGGTACTCCGTGATCCGTTTCACCTGGTCCCGCAACACCTTGTAGATCTCGCCGTCCAGCTGGGCCGCGTCGATCTGATTGATCCGCGACACGTACGGGGACGACGGCATGTTTACTGAAACACACACAATGCAAAATCTGGCTTGTTGTCGGATCCGACGGTCTTTGCAAATGAAGAAATTTGCAATTCGTTGACAGAATATGTTAATTAGAACAGTGTTTGCCGCGATCGATAGGCTTTATTTAGGAAAAAAGTTCTGAACGTTTCATATGCAACAACCTCTAACGCATGGCTTTCATTACGAGAACAAGCGAGCTACTGTAGCGATGATAATGGTACATTGTTGCAAAGAAATAACGTAGACGAAGCCCAGAGTACGGTAGATAAAAGGTCAAGGACTAAGGTTACGTATGATGGAAATTAATGTTCCCAGATTTCGGTATGTATTCTGGTCAAATGTACAGGGTGCGGCGCGAATTAGTCCCCACGATTTTTCAGCCCCTTCGGATGGTCGGGCAGAAAAATGTTTCTTACCAAAGTTAATCAGTATTTAACCGACAAGAAATTGCAATATTTTAAAATAAAAAAAAAACCATTTTCAACCAAAAATCAAGGTCGCTGTCATATCTTTTAATGGAACTGGGTACTTTTAACTTGATAATATTGTAGGCGACGTCGAAACAAATTCAACGACCTGCTGTACAATGACTTTCGGATGACCTTGAAAGATAATATCGCCATGAATCAATTGCCAGAATATTTGAAATATTTCGACGGTACGCAATAGCAACGCCTCGCATTTGGAGGTAAACAAATGAACGGCTGCCTAATCGGACCATATTTTTACGATTGAATATTAACAGCAAATTTAATTTTTAAAATTAAAATTTCTCGTGAGAAATTGTGAACATTATGCTACGCTGTTCGATTTGAAAGTTTGTCGAACGCGCGGGCTACCGAACGGAATCAGCTGACGCGTCTGACCATGACTCGCCGGTTCTACTTGCCGGAAATAATGCACGCGAGCCCGAGATAAACACACATACAGACTAATAATTTTCTTTGGGATTGTTATCTGGAAGACAACTATTACCCTAATTTTAGATATATCCATTTAGAAATTTATTAACGGAGATCTTGTAGGTAAAGTTTTAATAGTGCACCAGATTTGACAGAGAATTTTGACAGATGATCACAACTATACAGAAACGTATTGTTCGATTACTATAATCACTAGACAGCGAATTTGATGCATTTATGACAAAAATGGGTAAGCCCAATTTAAAGCTGTAGACATATTAAAAAGACTTAACACGTTCCCGCCTGCGGTCTTATTTGTAGTTCTCGGCATCTGACGGCTATATATATTTGTATGTTCAAATCGTTTAAATTTAAAGAATTGTTTTGATTCAGTTCAATCGCAAATTTTTCTCTCTTTTTATTAAGGAAAAAGACATAAAATTGATTGCTTCATTTGTACCACTGGTGGTACATGCCGTCCCATGGGACAGCCCTCTATGTACCACTGGTGGTACATGCCGGCGGGAACGTGTTAAGGGCACCAGCGCATTGGTTTCAGCTTACTAAAATAATTTAAAGAAATTTTTATTTCGCTCCTGTGCCCTGCAATCAATGCAAATTTTGCATAAAGATCTGCAGTGTAATAATCGCATACAGCAAGGAAGGGAAATTGAGTGTCACCGCGGTTCGTCGGCCTCTCGTCTTTGTTTACGTTCCGAGTAGTTTACCAGTTATTATATACGTCGTATCAAACGGAGACAGACATCGTTTTGTACCTGCGTTTTCGACGGACGAATCGATACGAAAGATCGACGCGGTCGTATATCGAGAGTGCACCCGGTCGGTTGGCAACGGGTCGATTCCTCGAAGGATGAGCCAGGTGCCGTGCTTTTAGACAACGCGATCGAGCCAGAACTGAGTGCGCGGAAAGCTAGGTTAGGGGATCGTAGATGGCGCTTCGATCGAGGCGGCGTGCCTGGTTCGGCGAGGTTCCGCGAGGAGTCGCGGCGAGACGCGACGAAACCCGAGCCACGCCGATCAGCGTCGAGAGTTGTCGACGCGGGGCTCGGTCGATCTCGGGCACGTTCGGCGCGGCTCGAGCCGAGTCGACTCGGGACTCGGGGCTTCGACGGGTGTCCTCTGTAGGAAGCGGAGGAGGCATCGCCGACCGCGACGCGCAGCTTCGATTTCGAATATCGGGATTCCCGCAGTGAAGGAATCGCAGTCGCGGGGCGCGCGCGCGCGACCGCCCTCTGTTAGCGTTCCCTCGGAAATCACGTGGAGAAAAAACAGGAGCGGATTCGAGTCGAGTCCCCGCAAAACAAGAGCCGAACAGAGCTAGAGAAGAGAGAGGTATATCATCGGGCGGGTGTCGCTCGTTGTCAGTCGTGGTCGAGAGAGGGTTCGCGCGGTGACCAGCGCGAGTGCAGCAGCCGAGCGAGACCGAGAGACACCGAGAGAGAGAGAGAGAGAGAGAGAGAGAAAGAGAGGGAGAGAGTGTGTGTGTCTCTCTGTCTGTGTGCGTGTATGTGTGTGGCGTGCGTGTGAGTGCGTGCGCGAGAGAAAGAGAGAGATAGACCGTACGGTAGAGACAGACAGACAGACGACCGAGCGAGAGTCAAGCAGCGCAGGCCAGCCGTGCGCCGATTTGAGGTTAGCTCGGGGGACAGCTGTCGTGTACGAACGGAGAAGCCGACCCGACTCGACTCGAACCTCTCGAGCCCGCGTCCTATCGCGTTTCGGGCTCCATGTTGCCGCTGGTGGAATGACGTCATCGAGTGTTGGTGCTTCGACAGTGGGCTCTATCCTCGCCCGTTCCATCACAGTTCGACGATCATGTTTTCGTGATAAATTCTGAGGTTTCGTTTTTGGTGCGGCGGACGGTGAACCGAGTGAACCCGACGTTTCGAGGTCGCCGACTAACGCTACCGTCCGTGGCCTGCCACGCATCCATCCACCATCCCAGGTGAGTACTCCAAATTATATAATGTCCGTCTTTTTTCTCTCTTTCTCTCTCTCTCTCTATATATATACATATATATGTCTCTTTCTGTCTAACTGTCCGTGAATCCAGCCATCGCCGTCACCGCCACCGCCGCCGCCGCGAACCAACGGTCTCTCGGATCATCGATCCGCCAACTGACAGGTTAACCTCCGATCCGACGTCGTCAGTTCTCTATCTCCCTCTTTCTACTTGGTTTCGTCCCGTTTGGCACGCACACACAGAGAGAGAGAGAGAGAGAGAGAGTGCACACAAGCTTGGCCGGTCTCTCTCTCTCTCTCTCTCTCTCTCTCTCTCGCCCTGTTCGATTCGGTCTCGTCTCGTTCTCTTTCCGGTTCTCGGGCGACGGGCATATTTCGTCGACGGAAAACCGACAGATTCGTAACCTGTTATGGTGCGGCGCGGTGCGAGCGAGCCGTGCATTGCCTTAAAACGCATCGCCGGCCGGGTGCCACTGGCACACGCGTTATTTTCGCTTTCGCGTCGGCCACTTGTTCGCGACCACCTTTCGTCTCCCTATCGTCTCCTTCTCTCGCCGCATTCCCGTTGCGGAGCGTTGCGGGAAAACCGCGTTCGACTCCCTTTATTTGGACGGGCGAGAGACCGGCACCGATACGCGAACGCGATCGATATCCGAGGCGCTTCCATTTAACCGTGCGCTCGCTCGTGTCGTTAACCTATCCGCTCCGCGCCGCCGGATCGGTCCACCTAACCGGAATCTGCGTCTAGCATTTTCACTCTTTTCTTCTCCTCGTCTGGCATTCTTGTATTCTCCGATTCCGCGTTCCTCCTGGTCTCCTGCGTTCTCGCGACGTCCGATAACCCCGTCTGCCTTCTCCCGTGTTTCGAGCAACGTCGATTTATCGTGCGCTGCCGCGAAATCCCTGCTCGCGTGTCGATTTCGACGCGCGTGACGACTGGGCGTGGCGAGGAAAAATTTCGCTCGTGCACGTGTCTTCGCCGGATCGAACGCCACGAGCCCCGGACTCGCGCTCTTCAGCTCCGAGAGGAAAACCGCTAACGAGCACAGCCCCATCGATCGCGATCCATCCGCGAGATCCTACGTTTTCCTCGCTCCGAATCGAGCGACGGTTGATGCGAACGTTCGCCGGGTTCCCATCGCTCGGCCATCACCGGTGTTTCATTGAAAGTATTAATTATCTGCTCGGCGACGTCCAAATGACGCTTCCCGTTTCGATCGACGAGGCTGTGACCACGCTTTCGGAGAACCTCTTCGCGACCTTGTTCACTCCATTGCTCGTGTTTATGAGAAACACACGTGGAATGAATATAAACCTGTGAGAACGTCCCCGTGAATTTAAGAATGCTTCTGTGTTCTGGTTTTGCGACAGAGGAAAGAATTAGTAAGAGAAGGAATACGCGTTTGTATTTAATTTCTTCCAAGTAACTCGTGCAATTTTTATTTCGCAGACCCGCAGTCTAATCATTGTCGCCTCCCGTTGGTTATTACTCTGAAACCTGTAAATTGGCCAAGGGAATCCGCGAGGGTAGAGTCTGTCTACGGAGAAAGGAGGTCCGTTTTCTTTGAATCGTGAACCAGAGGCCGGTCCCCGGGTCCATCGAACAAAGTCAAGGCCTTTTAAGGCCGCTTATCGGTGCTGCGAAAAGCGCGAAAGACACCCGGAACCCGTTCCTTTGATCGTACCGTGCTGCCATCTCGTGTTTTCGCGTTTTCCCGTATCGTGACCCCGCGGAACGGGGTCACGCGCACCTAGCTGCTCTTCCCGACGCTTTATCGCGTCCGTCCAGACGGAATTCCATTTTCCTCGCGACGGAGACGATCGCCGGGGATTCCGATGCCAGGTTTCGGAATCGAGGTTCGGTGAATCGACGATGTACTCATCTCTCCACGGTTTCCGGAAAGCGGGGACGCGACGGCGACGGCGGCGTCGGCGGCGTCGGCGGTCAGTCCGCGGACGGAAGCCGGCGCGTCGTCGTCGCGACAGCTCGAAAGCGGAAAGAAGACGGTCGGCATTGTTGACCGACGGACAAAATGCTCGGGAAAGTCAAGTTTTGCCCCGGCAGGGTAGGTGGTGGCGCGAGGCGTGGCGAAGTATTGATCGCCGTTGCGATTTCCCTTGGTTCTCCACCCCCGCCGACCAACGTCATCCACCGTTTCGAGCCCTCTCGCTCGGCCCGTCTCCGTGACGCGTGCGCCCCGCGCGCTCTCCCACCCCCGCTTCGTCTCTCTCCACCCTCGTTCTCTCTCTCTCTCTCTCTCTCTCTCTTTCTCTCTTCTGGTTCTCTCGTTGCCTCTCACGCTCGACCCACCTTCTTCACCCTTCGGCTCGTCCCTCCGCTACCGTTATCGTTGCTACTTTCACCTCCGTACCTACCTTCGCTATTGCCACCGACATTCGCCCTTCGCTCCGGCCATCGAATCTGCTCGCTCTCTCTCTCCCTCTCTCTCTCTCTCTCTCTCCCTCTCTCGCTCTATCCAACCTGGAGAGCTGGAGGCTCTCTTTCTCTCTCTCTCTCCCCTCTGCCCCGCTCTGTTCTACTCCCGTCTACCCGCCCCTACTCACCCCTGCGCGCACAACACCACCTTCCCATTCGCGTCTCGCTAGTCACGCGGTCTTTTAACTACCCTTTACTCGTGTCGCTTCTCCCCTGTGCCCCCAAGACCCGCTGCGTTGTCGCGAAAATCAATCAACCTTACGGAAAAACCGAGATTCGCTGCCCTTCGAGCGCCTCCTCTGACCGTCCGAAACACGCTGGATCAACCCCCGTTTCGAAACAACTCGATTTGCCCCTTGGTATCGAGTGGACGGGATAGTAAAGGATCAATACGCTCGAAAGATAAACAATCGGATCACGGAATTCTTAACTCGGAATTGGGAAACTGCGACGCGACGGGAGATCAATCGCTTCGGCGAAATACTCGGGTTGCCGCATTTGTAGTTCGGAAGATTTTTATTGTATGTCACGACTAAGTCCGCGGTACGACCTAACGCGGTCTTGGCACTCGAATAGCGACTGAGAATTGTTGTATCTTTATTCAGAATATTTTCTAGATTATTAAATTTGTTTGCATTTCATTCATCCGTCTGCTTCTTGCAATTGATCCGAAGAATTTCTATTTTGCACACAGATCCGCAGTCTAGATATACTCTATAAGTGCAAGGAGTAGAATGGGTACTGTTTTATACATATTTACAGATTGCGAATATTTATGCAAAATTGACCGGAACAATAGCGGAAAATGAGAAGTTCCTTCAATGATGTTTATAAGCTACTATTTAATTTTTTTAGGCTGTATACTGCTCTAAATTGCACTACTCACTTTTGTGTCATGAATGCATAAAATCCGCAGTGTACACATTTAATATTGAGAGATGGGAAATGACGTGCGACGTGGAGGAATCATCGGTATAAGATCAATAATAAAGCCCCATTTAAATAAACATGTACATATATAGCTTACGCTTTGACCCAATAATTCGATTTGTCCGTGTAATAATAACACAGTGAATTCTCATTACGAGTCAGTGCCAACCTTGCAATTTGGAGTCAATGAAACTACCCACACCACCGCGGTGAGGGGCGGTACGTGCAACATTGTATCGGAGAAAGACATTTTCTCTTCTTGTCACTACCGCTTAATAGTCATAGGCTTTTGTGACTTGTAGACGGATATGGCTCTTAGGTTTCCTGTATGTTTCAAATGCGACAACCTCGGATTTCGTCTAAGAGCCAGCAACGGACTCCTAACGGGAATTCACTGTACAACTTAAGATCCGTCGATTCGACGCAAGGGATGGTCGAGGTTAATTGATCAAACTCTGTCCTCTCCAATCATCCACTTGCCCGCGTTCGATTCCACGCGGCCACCTCGATAATCCTCGCATATCGATGCACAAGTCGATGCGGATAACCGACGAGTTTCGATAACAGAGCTCCGACAAGAAGTCTTGTATTCCCCGGTGTTGCGCGCTTCTCGAAGTTTCGCAGAAGTTATGCGAGGAAGTTGGGAATCCGCGATTCTCGTCATAACGTTATGCTCTCGAATCGCGAGGAAAATCGAGACGGGTTCTCTCGATACGCCTCCGTAACCGATACTCGCGGCACGGAAATCGCAAACGGGTATCCCTTTTCCTGATCGTGATTCCGTGATCTATCCTCGCGATCGACTTCGTTTTTTTTTTTCTTTTGCCCCCCCGGAGCGTACCCGGGGCAGGACGCCTCGCAGACAGGAAATTAACTGCAGCTTCCTTCCGCCGTCCGTTCGTTCTTATATTCCAGGCTGTGCCTTCCCAGCGCCGTTTTAATCCGTTCGCTTACCGAGCCATCCGTCTCCCGAACGATCGTTTTATCCCCGTAGTCGCCGGTCGTTCCTGTCGATCCTATTTCCGATCGATCCGTTTCGAATGTGGATCCACCGAGACTCGGCAAAATCATTGACGAAGTTTAACTACGCGGAACGGTTGCGGGACCGTTGCACAGCCGGCTGCACCAAAACTAACGGAACCGACGGACAATGTGTGGACACAGAGACAACTCGGTGATTTTCGATGCAGTTGCACTTTGTGCTTCGCGCACGGCTTCGAAACTTTCCTGGCTTGCAAGGATCGGTTTCGTGATCCTACGTTTCGGTGATGTTTAGCACAGGTCCACTGCGTTAGTTCAGTTACGATCAACAATGGAAAGAACCTTGAAAAATTCTGTTTTAACAGATTCATCAATAAAACAGTGAACGGTTCTGTTCATGGTCAATTACATGAGTGGACTACGGATCTTTATGCGAAATTTTGCACGTGCAACTCCCGTATACAGTGAACTCTCGATATACAGTAACGAGCAAAACTGAGTCTACGCTATTCGAAGCAACATAACTTTTTAAAAAATAGATCAAATGACTTGAATTTTATTAAGAAGCTAGAAGGATTGGTTTATTAGACGAGGTGTAAAAGATTTTTGACAAAAATTCGAATTGGTGGGAATCGCAAAAGAAATAGTAAAAGTTGATTTCTTCAGCTTTTTTATCTGAGCCTGTATTGCAAATTTAAAGAATGTATTTGATTCGCTCGAATAAATGATATCCATGCTGAACATTCCACCGATATTGGTTAATTCGTTTACGAGTTATTATGGCAATTTTTCCGCTTTCCACTTTCCATCCGCGGTGGTGGGGATAACTCCGCGACGTTTATCGTCCAGGCCTTCGCGACACGTATAAATCACTGTACCTAATTCTGTCTTCGTAGAGGAAGGAAATCGCAGCGAAGATGATTATCGCAAAGGGTGAAATCGCATAGTGAATGAGACCGATCCCTGTCGAACAGTCAATTTTCGGACTGCTCTTCGGGGCTGCTGTTCGCCTACTCCCCCCGGGGTCGAGCGCAGCGGGCACGCGAGACGGAAGAGCGCGTGCAGAGAGACGGGCGCAGCTGTGTTTGCGTGCGCACTCGGAAATAACAAGGGAATCCTTGACGCGCGCCAATCTAAACAATTATTGCGAACCGGATAGCTCTCTCGGCCTCGCGAGAGGGTGCGCTTCTTTTCGCGAACCGGTGCAATTGCACAAACATCTCTGCTGCGTGCACGCGTGCACCGAACCGCGTGTCAACCCTTTGCGGACGGGATCCCGTCCGGAGAACTTTATTTAGACTCATTTACCCGTGGAAATTGCGCGACGATTGGGCAGAATTTATGGCAAAAATTGGTAGGCGCAAAGAATGCGATTGAAAGAATGTATCGTATTTCTGAGGTTATTAACGCTAGGTTTACGGAGCACTGAAAGTGACTATTTTGCATTACTTTATAAAAATAACAAGAACGCGCAACCCACATTTTTAGCAGTATTTTAAAAATAATATATATATCCAAAGAAATAAATTTGCTAAATAATTTCTCGTGTATGCATCCTTAGAGTCTTAATAATTTTAAATTAAAAATATTAGAACCCGTCGAAGGAGAGAAATTTCTGCTTGGTGGCAATAAAAATTGATGACAATTTTTATTCTGCTTGGAGATCCGCAGTCCAGTGACGATTCACCTGCGAATTGTATTTTTCTTCTGCTTCGTAACATTGTTTCTTAATATTGCTGATATCTCCTGTACACGTACAGTGCCCGCGAGCACGCATAATCGTGTGCACGTTTAATTCTAATCTCTCGCGATCCACGTCGGACACTTTTATTAGAGAACGTGCTGCAATGTCGCATAATTCAATCGCTAGGACACGTTCTATGTTTTAGAACTTGCCGCGGCATCGTATAATTCAATCGCATGCCGATTGTACATGCACTTTCCGAACTTGCTGCAGGCTTCGTATAATGCAATCACGTGTCACTTGTACATCCACTACATTTCAGAACTAGTTACAACATTGTACATTGTATAATTCAATCGCATGCGTACTGTGTATAATACTTTTGCCAACCTATCTGGAACAGCTGAGAAATGCTACGATTGTTCTTCACTATATCGATAACATGAGTAAACTATTGGTGCAGACAGAAAGGATTAAAGCAAGATTAGACAAGGTTATGACTGCTAATTTTCGTGCAAAATAAAAATTGCATTAATTGCAAGATATAGAAGTATTCGTTTTCTACATAAGTATTCGTTTCATTTTAAGGTGATTGTAGCGAGCTGAAAATGATAGCAATTTTTATTTCTTCCCGTTTTGCACTTGATCTACACCTTTTTGTCGTAAATGCATAAAATCTGGTTATGATGTTGTTGCCATAATAGACTATTTGATATTTTCCATAGCTGTCTTCAAGATCTGGTAGATTTAACATGAACACTAGGTTTACGGAGCATTAAAACCGAGTATTTTACATTACTTTATAAAAAGAAGAAGAATGTGTCTATCCAAGTTTCCAGCAATTATTTAAATAATATATACCCAAGGAAATAAGTTTGTCGAGTAATGCCACGTAGATGGATCTTCGCAATCTCAATAATCGTAAATTAAAAATATTAGAATCCGTCATTTCGACGTGCCCCGTAAACCAAGTGTTAGATAGCACGAATGTTCTTATTTCACTGTTTCATTGTCTGTTCCTGCAGTGGATCCCACGTTGCGCATAAAATAGTAATATCTTTTCATACTGAAAACCAGCAAGAGCCTACTAGCTCCACAGTGAGAGACTCTCTAATGAAAAAGATCCTATTCCGAGCCTCTAATAAAAGTGATCGGACACGATCGGACTGTCTCACGAAGAAAACATAAGCGCAGTGCACTCGCGCACCTGCCTTGCCGCCTCGAACGCTAGGGACGCCCTCTCAAAGGGTTAATTGCATCGACCAGCGGTTCGTTTCCATCGACTTGAAGACGACTTAAAGCCGACGCTTTAGAAAGAAAGAAAAAAAGAAAGAATGGAAGCGTCAGTGACGCGACTAGATCGCGGAAACGCGCGGAAAACAGGATCGCGGCACGGGGCGTGAAGGATTCGATGTCTGCCGGTTGGCTTGCGATGCGCGGTGACACGTATACGCGAATATTATGAACGAGTGCTCGATAGCGGTCCCAGAACGGCGAGAGGCGCGAGAACGGGGGCGCGTCGCGACGCTTTCAATTAGGGGATGCACCGAGACGCCCGTTGTCGAAGGGCAACGACGAAACCACACTCTCGCATCCCTGTGGAGCGACTCTCCTCCCAATCTGAATCCCGCTCCGACGATCGAACACTCGCGATAACAACTCCGGCTTCCACGTTCTAATGCGCACTGGTCTTAACCCTTTCGGAGCTGTTTCAACTTCGACACCGAGACGCTTCTTCTGACCTAGAATCTCTCCATTGTGCACGATTTACTCCGTTTCGTGGAGACGGAGCACCGACAACACTTTCATCGATTTCTTAGGTATGATTTTTGGTGAAAATGTGGTGCTTCATCATCGTACTATGCGTCGATGATAGAAAAGCTATGGAGTAGAGACGACAATCTTGTGAATCAAGAACGTGAATGACAAAAAAAAAAAGTATTAATATTAACGGATCTTTATGGAAAATAAAAATGTTCTGAATGATCTGCAAGAAACGACAATCTTGTAAATCAAGAACGTGAATGACAAAAAAAAATAAGATTAGGTATTGACGGATCTTTATGCAAAATAAAAATGTTCTGAATGATCTGCAAGAAACGACAATCTTGTAAATCAAGAACGTGAATGACAAAAAAAAAAATAAGTTTAGGTATTGACGGATCTTTATGGAAAATAAAAATGTTCTGAATGATCTGCAAGAAACGACAATCTTGTAAATCAAGAACGTGAATGACAAAAAAAAAAATAAGATTAGGTATTGACGGATCTTTAGGCAAAATAAAAATGTTCTGAATGATCTGCAAGAAACGACAATCTTGTAAATCAAGAACGTGAATGACAAAAAATAAATAAGTTTAGGTATTGACGGATCTTTATGCAAAATAAAAATGTTCTGAATGATCTGCAAGAAACGACAATCTTGTAAATCAAGAACGTGAATGACAAAAAAAAATAAGTTTAGGTATTGACGGATCTTTATGCAAAATAAAAATGTTCTGAATGATCTGCAAGAAACAAGAGCTAAATAGACAATTGTTTCTTTCTTTAATGATTGTGACATATCATAAAAGCAGTACAGTGTTTTCTCGATGTATGTCAACAACACGGGTCATGCCAGCGACATATATCGTTTAGGAGATACTATTCTTTGATCCACGCTGAAGGTCGTAGCCGACCCGTATTAGGGTATACTCCGCGATAGTGGGGATAGTTCTGCGACTTTTATCAACCAGGTATTCGCGACATATACCGAGAAGAGACTGTATTGATACTCTTAAATTAATACGTTTACTGTTTCAAACTTCACCGTCTCATAAATGCATAAAATGCGCCTAGTTATTGTAATATTAAATTTGTCTGGATCCAATAAACTGCTAAAAATTGATGTGTTGCATAGAAAAATCGGTCTAATTTCACGTATACGATGTGAGAAAGATCATGAAAGTATTCTACCTCAATTTTTTGCTTGCGGGGTTAAAATAGCTTTGCTTCGCAAAGTGTTAATAGCAACAAAAGGTGCCCTAAAACCCGTGGCATCGAATAAGTAGAACGAAACGCGATGAAGTTTAAAAGCAACCCTTAGCAGCTTCGTTCGAACCACCTCGGAGGCTTTCATTTTGCCGCCAAAGAAACAGCCCGAGCAATTTGACAAAGATCGGGCTCCGAATAAAAACCGTGGAACGTGACCGTAAATAAGCAGATGTAAAAAGTAATATTGCATAGGGCCGTGTCGCGTGTCGAGCCCTAGTGCATCGGCGAATCCAGGGTAATTCCTGCCAGTCGAGAAACAAAACGGAAGTCTTCTCCGCTCGATACGTCTGCTCGACGAAGGGTGACGACGAACACAGAGATCCGGAGCACCCTTCCACACCGATGAATCTTCCCCTTCCTGGATCCCGCGATCCCCCTCGCCCTCGCCACAATTATACGATTTCGTAGCTCCCGCGCTTCGAGGATCTCGTTAATTATATTGTTTCGCCTTGACTTTTTCTCTCTTTTTTGTTTATATTGCTGGGGAACGTCCCCGTGCCGTGGCCTCTTGATCCCCCGAGTGCTTCGAACCCTTTCATTTTGCCGATGCGACCAGCCCCGAACGCGTTCGTTTCCTCGGATCGATCCGGTCGTTTAGGGAAGATCGCTTTCCGACGCTGCCCTCCGCGAGAGATCATACCTGTGACTCGCGCCGATTACTGCCCCCATTAGTTTCCCATTAGTTTGCTTATCTGCTGGCTTGTTCGTTCTAGGGGACAGGAAGCAGCTCCCTCTTATCGCGGAGAGCCATAGACGGTCATTCCCGTGCGATTTTCTTTGCTTACTTAGAACCGCTTGAATATGTCCTGGAATTCTTATTCGTTTATGACAAGAATGAGTAGATTTGAAAACGACGTTCAAAAATACGCGTACATTATTTTCAACTGACTGATGCTTCTATCTGGGTTCTGTTTGTCGTAATTATCAGGGGAGCCGGAAAGTAAACATTTATTTATGAAAGAAATCGTAAATGCTAATCAACAAAATAATTCCCATCATTTTCTAACGCTTTTTGCCAGCGTGAAGGCAAGTGTTCGATGCCCTTTTTAGAAAAGCCCTTCGATTTTTCATTGAAAAACTTTTCCGAGTGCGTTTCCACTTCTCCAACATTGGTAAACTTTCGACCTCTTAATGTATGCTCTGACGATCCGAAAAAAAAGTTCCAAACCAAGCTCCCTTATTTTTCCTGTGTGATTAGCAAATTTTCCTGTGCGACGAAGACGATGAAAAATAAAATTGACAACCAAGCTTGAACGTAACAACAAAACTTCCGCGGGACCGTGTCTCCACACAAACTAACTGTGAATCAGCTCATCGAAGAAATTTTGATTACATTTCGATCCACCTAATAATTTTCTTTTCATAGTTGTTTTTATCGATTTCAATTGAGCAGAAAGCTGCAGCCACCAATTAGTCTGTACATAATTACTTCCAAATTGCCAGCAGACCCGAAGAATCAGTTCAGAGATGCTCGAGCAGCCGAGCTTGAAAGAAAAATAGACGATTGATAAATCATGCTAGACGACCGCAGTTTCACGCGCGCGCAGAGACAGTTCTTGAGGACAGTTGGCGAAGGGGTGGCAAGGGACGGTTCGAAACTGTCCCTAACCTCTCCCCCGTTGTTCGAGGGAGCACTGTAATCGTTGGAAAATGTATCGGAACGGAGCATTAGCCGGGGTTTCCTTGATACCGAGGTCTAGCGAGCGCAAGCGCAACACTTGCTATTGTAAACGTAACGGGAGGGGGGTGGTTATGGATTTTCGGGCCGTGCGACCTTCGCGTGCCGCATCCCACGCTTTTCCCGCTCCGGACATCGTCCTACCGGTTCCCATCGTGTTTCGCGTTTGCTTATGGTATCCGCCGACGCGCCGAGTTTCTTCCGCGAACTATGTCGACGCGATCGGGAAAGAGAGAGAGAGAGAGAGAGGTCGACGGACCTGTCGTTGACGAGAGAAGATGCTGCTCGTCTTTGACCCTTTGCGGTCGCAACTTTTCTTTCAACTGCCACGCGTTTGACCGTCGGTCAGCGTTCTATGGTTTCGCTGCGTTTCAGTAATTTGAGAGCTCGGGAACGAGAGTGCGCTCGCATACTTGTTGTTTTTGATCCACTCGCTCCTGTCGCACTCGAATTCTTGCGGCCAGTTCACTGTGCTGGAATTTATACCTGAATTTGGAAATGCCGGACCGTGGAATAAGAATTATTGCCCTTTTTAGGTTCCCTCCAAAACTTGGAGTCTTTCAAAAGAGATTTTAACCCTTTGCACTCGGTGCTAGTTTTATTCTAAAACTAAATTTTTCTTCCATCTTGGAATATTTTCATTTTATTCGTACGAAACTGATCCGATTTCCACGTATAATATTTAAATGTTTAGTGATCTATTAAATACAAATTTTGTAACGTAACAAATATTTTGTAATACTTGTTGCAATTTCTTTGAAACAATGCCACAATAATTTCTAGTGGTGCTTCAGAGTCACCACTCGAGTGCAAAGGGTTAAAATCGTTTCAGCAAATTCAAGAAGAATCATTTTTCGGGATTTTGCATAATTTACGGGAATCAATTCTACGCTATTCACGGAACCAATTATCCGCGTTCTTCGAGGGTTTCTCGTAAACAAATTCAGTCTTCATGTTGTATATCTTTCCGTACCCGGTAGATACATGTAAATGTATGCAGAAATCTTCGATGAACACATTTGTCCTGTTGGTGATAAATGTACGACTCATTTCGGGACTGAATACTAAATGCGATAAGGCACCGTTCACAGCGTGTTAATTAGCGATCGGTTCCCGTTGCGAAACCTTTCGAGTTCCTCTCTGTCTTGTGAAGCGAATCGCGCGACTTTCGAAGTTTCCGAGCGAGGTGAGGCGTGATCGATTCGGTATAAGGAAAGTCTGCGACCGAATACCAAAAGTAACGCGTCGCGGGTCTAATAATACGCTGCGGATCGTTATCACGGCTCGGGACGGTGCTGTCTCGCTTCGAACCGACATTCCTCGGCAATTACGCGCTGATAAAAATACCCGGGTTACATGTACGAGATCTCGTATCGCGATCCTCTCGCTGGAAAACGAGATGCTGACGACGATACACGGAGAAAAGCCGAAGGAAACGTTCACCGGCCCGAGGTTTTCCTCCGGTCGCGGTCTCGGTCAATGTCGTTGCCGGTCGACGTTGCATTTCGAGGACGAAACGTCCGGGGAAATTGCATTTGCAGTTTTCTCGTTTCCGATAGGAACCTCGCTGCGATATCTTTCCGGAATTGTTGCGAACAAAGGCCCGAATGTGTGCCGTCACGTGACCGCGAGGCATCGAACGCCCACGAACGATTCTCACGATCATTTGGTCGGATGTTCCCTAATTTTATGAAAGAAACTTCGTTGTTTGCATCGCTTTGCTTCCTTCTGAGATGGACGGCGATTTCATGAATTGCCGATGAAAGAGAATGTTTAGAACCGTAAACGGAGACTGCGGATTTATAAATTATATTCACGTGCGCAAAGTGTGCGCGCCGTTGAACAGGAATCGGCTCGCGCGTCTGATCATGGTCAGCCTGTTCTACTTCCTGCGCGCGCGAGAAACCTGACGCACTTTGGAAACCGATTTTTTTCTCGAAATTGAAGTCCCGCAAATTTGATTCTACATTTTCGAGTTATTTCTTTCCGCAGAATCATCCCCTTTCCTGCCGTGCCAACGGATTCTAAACACCTCGTATAAATGATCTAAACATCGACAGTTTGTATAGGTATGACACGCGTGAGGTTGGAACTAAAATTTTTTCCAGAATCTTTTAGAAGGAAGAGAAAATTTACATTTATGCCTTTTATATATTCTCCGGTGGCTAAATATCGACGATAACAAAATGTGACTTTATTTATAACGCGAGGGGTTAATATCATGCGTAGACTGCGGATCTCTATGCACTTATGGCTCGCGGAAATTTTCACAAAATGCTGCAATACAAAATTCCACAGAATTCAGTACGATTTTTCTTTATTCCAGATCTGCAAGGCTCACTACCACCAAAAATTCGATTCTGTTTCCACTTTCCCAAAATTTGATACAAAAATTGAAAATCCCGTAAACACCCGCAGTCTAATCACGAAGGATCAGTGACACGAGACGACTAATGTAAACCAAGTTCCATTTCTTTCCCTCGCGATTGGAACTCGACTCGAATTCTCCTGCAGAGCTCGCGAGGGTTAACAAACGTCGCGATCCGGTTATCGGCCGGAGAGATTCCTCAAAGAATTTGTAGAAACTCGTGAACCGAGGAACCGGATGTAACGTGGACGATCGGGGACGAGAGTAACGTGTCTACGGGATCCGTCGAAGCGGCAATTGCGATAAGTGACCGTTCCCAGTAAAAAGACACGTCGAGGCGGAGGGCAAAAGGGAGGAAAGAAAACACGGACAAGTCGGAAGTCCAAGGGAGAAGGTAGAGGGGTAGGGGTCGGAATCGATAAAGCAAGATGGCGGCGTACAGTACCGCAGAGTACCGCAGCCTAGCTACCACGAGATTAACCTCCGCTGCCTACTACACCTACCACCTTTCTACCTACCAACCTACCTGCCTACACAGCTATCTACCTATCTACCTACCTACCTACCTACCTACCAACCTACCTACCTACCTACCCACCAACCTACCTAAACGCCGGTTACGTGTACACGCGGCCAGTATCGGCGCAATCACGAAACTAGTCGTGCCGTGTGCCGTCGCCTATGAACGTTGCCAACCTATAGAAACACGTGGCCGCGATTACGCCAACCGGAGGACGATCCGAGCAGTCCGAATTGTCCAAGCTCGCCGGATCGCTCCGGGCTGCCATTGGTCCGAGATATTAACCCTTTAACTGCGCAACACGAACGCCCGAAGAGTCCCCCGATGCGAATAGATGGAGGATGTTGCTTTGAGGTTGTTCGCTTTGCAACAAAAGCTTGACTGTGTCGCTCTGCTTCTGCTTCAATATTATTTGCTAACCCTTGGAACGGCGACCCTAAGGCGCCATTAAAAACGACCGCACTGTTATTTAACGCTAGGTTTACGGAGCGCTAAAAGTGACTATTTTGCATTAGGGTTCGCAAATCGGGTCCCCATGCAGAGACACTTAGGAAGGAGCCGTCCTTATTTTTCTTGGTAAAAATTGCAGAGTTTGTAACGTTTCTACGACAGCTCGGCTTTCGTTATAGTCGAATCCCGTAGGGACAGAGTTCAACGTGGTCCTGAGACCTCGGTGCTTTCTTTGGGCACAGCAGAATGATCGAGAATTCTATCAACCCTTAGCACTCGAAGGGCGACTGTAAGACGCCACTAAAAATTGCTGTATCATTATTCAAAATATTTTCTACATTATTAAATTTGTTCGTATTTAATAAATGACTAAACACTTCAGTAGTGTACAAGTAAATTCCACCATTTTTGTATGTGTAACCTGAAAGAAATCTATAGAAGGGAAATATTCTAGGTCGGAAGAAATGTTTCGTTTTGGAGTTGAAATGGCTCCGAGTGCAAAGGGTTAATAGGATAGATAAAGCGTTAACGCATCGTAGAGTGATATATTCAAAATTTTTGGGGGACGTTTCGACAGATCCTTGAATCACAATGGCAACTTCGGTCGTGAACGAGTCACCGCCAGTAATTGATATAATCGCCTTCGGTATTGTTATGCAAAAGAGGAGTTCTAAGCTCGGCATCGGTGCAGCAGAATTATTGAACACGCTGTTAATAAGCTTCCGGTAGAGCAAGTGTTACACAAACTGTTGTCCCGTTAATAGACCCTCGTCGTTTCCTGCCGCCTTATTGGCCAAATGGTCATTGGCCGCCGCGTGGCGAAGATAGGAACGCTTCAGGATTGAATTGAGTTTTTAGGGTCGACAATTTAGGACATAGGACTGCCCTCCACACGTCGGTACACCGTCTCCGGTGCCAATTCCAACCTACCATTTCGTATCTCGCGCAGACCAGCGGGGATCGACCAGCCTCGGGACAGTCTCGACGGTGCTTGGCTCTTTTGGAAATGCGGCGAAGATCGGATCTGGCGAGAGAGAGAGAGAGAGAGGGAGAGGAGGGTCGCTCGGTTAGGGGAAAATCGTTATCGTTATACGCGGTGCTCGAGGAACAGTCGATCCGATCCAGCGAACACGGTTGTTCCCTCCCTTGTGCGTTGCGCGATTCGCCCCCTCTCTCCTGTTCTACGGTGTTCACCCGGCGACCCTCGTTGCGACTACCTTTTTTGTTCATCCGTATTCACCCTCAAGTCCTCTTCTTGCTCGACTCTTACCTACCTTCCTCCCCCTCTCCCTCTCTCTCCCTTTCTTTCTTTCTTTCTTTCTTTCTTTCTTTCTCCGGTTTGTGTCGAAAGCGACGACCGCCGCGCGCCGTACCGAGAGGAGACCCAACATCGATTCTTTTCTCGATACTCGGCCGAATCCTATTTCTCTTCTATTCTCGACGCGTGCACGATCGACTTCGACGAGACGCGGCCGTTCTACCTCGAACCGGACAATGCAGAAGCTGCTCGGACGGCGTCGGAACACGCTTCGGTTCTCGCCGGTGCTAATGCACTCGGTCACGCGAACACGTTAACCCTTTGGCTGCTTCACAGTTTCCAAAAAATTGCGAGATCTATCGCCGAATGTTAACGACCTCGAGGCGCTGCCAATTTTGATACGGTTGCCGAAACTTGCCCGGAATTTAACCTGGAATGCCGCGATTCTCCGTTACACGTGTGAAAGGCAACATCTGTGTTCAGTAGGGTTCAATGAAACGCCACTATAGTGGTTTCCGTGGAAAGCATCAGTTTGAACAGTACGAACCACTATAGTGGCTTCCGTGGAAAGCATCAGTTTGAACAGTACGAACCACTATAGTGGCTTCCGTGAAACGCTTCAGTTTGAACCGTACGAACCACTATAGTGGCTTCCGTGGAAAGCATCAGTTTGAACAGTACGAACCACTATAGTGGCTTTCCGTGTAACGCTTCAGTTTGAACCGTACGAACCACTATATTGGCTTCCGTGGAAAGCATTAGTTTGCACGACACGCCACTATAGTGGTTTCCGTGGAAAGCATCAGGTTGAACCGTGCGAACCACTATAGTGGTTTCCGTGGAAAGCATCAGTTTGAACGACACGAACCATCAGTTTGAACAGTACGAACCACTATAGTGGCTTCCGTGGAAAGCATCAGTTTGAACAGTACGAACCACTATAGTGGCTTCCGTGGAAAGCATCAGTTTGAACAGTACGAACCACTATAGTGGCTTCCGTGGAAAGCATCAGTTTGAACAGTACGAGCCACTATAGTGGCTTTTATTCCCTTCGTGGCCAAGCCCGCCGTACCTGGGAGACAGAGTTGCGGACGAACGCGCCGTACCTGGGAGATAGATTTGCGGACGAACGCGCCGTGTTAAACAGGTTAATTATTGTATGAATTATACAATTTACTTTTTAGAGATACTGCCGTCTCTAGCATCAGACTTCCGTGCATCCACTATTTGTTCAGTTAAAATCACACGTTGAAGTCCTGTACGGCGTCGTCCAATCACGACGTGGCAGAGGGGGAGCCTGATCTGAACCGTCGAAAATTAACGAAATTTTGAGAATTAATTGCAACTATTGGGTGGAAGCAATCCTTTTGAAATTTTGGAACTATTTTACTATACTGTTGAAGTAACTGAACAAATTTTTTTTAGACGAAAAGAAGTTTGCATAAAGGAGTTATCACGACTTGTGTGCAGTCTATCATTTGAAAAGATGTTTGACGCCTTGCAATGCAGCACTTGCTGCATTCGTTTTTATTTTCAAAAACTGAATATATTCGTTTACTTGAAAAGTAGAGAACTGTGGAAATGGTGCCATTTCTGTGTCTGTGTGTGTTTGCTGTAGAAATGGCGCCATTTCGAACGAAACAGTTCTACTCCAAGGTCCTGCAGTAAAAGAACGAATCATAACAATATTTAAATGCCCCTGATGATCAGGAGACATCAACAAACACGTGTACAAATAAATGCACGGTGCATTTACCCTGCATCTGCCTCCCGAGGCTGATGCCTCTCAGCAACAAGAATGTCAAAGGGCGTCTCATTTTTCCGAATTTCATTAAACGTCTCCAGGAGGGTATTCTCGAAGGGTCGTATAATCGATTTATGCTAATAAATTTGACATTCCCCGACCCCTTACGTGACATTCCCGCTATACCCTTATATCTATAATTGGCTACCTGCGTATCAACTTTCGATTTCTTTTTCAAACTTCTTGAATGTCTTTGTTGACCAAGATTATCGTAGATTTTTATGATCTGGAGCGATCGGAAATTAATTTACATTTAATGCATAAAAATATTGATGAAGTATAAACTGCTACGTCGTTAACCCCTTGTGCTACGATTTCTATTACGGTAGGTGTGATACGAATTTGTTGTTCGATATTTCCTAGAAGAAAAAAAAAATTATCTACTGGATGCCTCTGTCTTTTTTAATGGCAATGTTGACAACGTAAAATTTTATTTTGATTTAGAAGAAATCAGTAACACACTTGTTTACTAGATTTTATGCGAAACTTGCATCACGAGTATCTGGATGTTATTATGGAAGGGATTAACCCCTTGCTCTAGAAGAGTCTAACAAATACGTTATTAATTTCCCTTAAACCGAGATAAAATTCTATTTTGGCATCGTTAATGTTCCGAAGAACATGCAGACCATACGATGGACACAAATTTTCTCCTTTTCCTAGGAAATTACGAATCGCAAAGAACTTCTAATCACCGAAACCGTAAAATAAACCGTATCTTAAGGGGTTAAACATCGCATGAAATTTCAGTTATTGACATAAAGGGTCAAAGTGCCGCATCTCGCCGCGTGTTGTCGCGCCAATTCGAGGGAGAGCTCTGCCGGCCAGGAAGAGATCGCGACGCGTCCTCGACGGTCGGATCGGATCGGATCGTCTCGGAGGGGTGGATGGCCGTGATGGTGGGGGTGCTTTGACCGCGTGAGGGGGAGCAGATTGCGAGCGAGGTAGACTTGGAGAGGGTAAAAAGGGAAGACCGAGATGGGCCAGAGCGCGGGAGAAGGAGGAGCGAGAGCCAGCGCCGTAGGAAAATAGGAGAAAACCGATAGGGGGAGGGAGAGAGTGGGGGTGGGTATGGTCGCGCAAGCGTCAGCCCCGAATTTCCCTCGGGTTGATCAGTCGTGCGTGGCACTCGACGCGCGCGGTGTCTCGTCCCTTTCGGAGTGTTCTGTTCTCTCTCTCTCTCTCTCTCCCTCTCTCTCTCTCTCTCCTTCTCTCTCTCTCTCTTTCTCTCTATTCTGCGAATCGTTCGGTTCCTTTCTCCCTCGGTGCTACTGTACCAATTTCTTTTCTCCTGATCTTAGACGCTCGTCTAAGGACGTTCGGCATGGAAGGCCTCGAGGATAGCGATCGCGAGCGATTCGCGAACCGTCGGTGACTCGGTGACCCAGTGGAAACCCGTGGCAGGTGCAAACAGGTGCGAACAGGTGCGTCGCCTCGAGTCTTCGCCTCGTGTCCGCGACATTAGGTGTGGTTTATTATCTTTCTCTCTCTCTCTCTCTCTCGCTCTCTCTCTGTGATGCTTGGAGGCGTGCTCGATGTGTGCCGTTGATTGCGTGTGACACAGGGGGCCCGAGTGTCGAAGGAGTACTCGAAGAGGTGTAGTAGTCGTCGTCCGACCGTAACCAACCACGTGTCTCGATCGAACGTCAAAAGCTCCGAGCCGGAGCAGGAAAAGCTACGAGGCCAAGTTCAACCGTCCTCGTCGCACTTCGTCGTCTTCGTCGTCTTCGTCGTCGTCGTCGTCGCGCGTTTCTCCGTTTTCCGACCTCGGGGCTCTGCTGGCTTTACCTCTTGGTTCCGTCGCTGCCGACGTCGACTCGATACCTCGATACCTCGATGCGAATGCCGCTCCTACGAGGGAAACCGGGATCGATATTTACGAGGTAGGACGAGTGCTCCCGTTCTATGAGACATTCCGGATCCAGGGATCCACGCTACTAGCGGATAAATCGAGGAAAGATCGGCCAAATTGAATCTCCGATATCCTGGATGTCCGCCGATATCCGGCTGGAATCGCACGCGCGCGAAAATATCGCCGGTCGTTTATCCGACTGGGACAGCGACTCCGTGTGGTTTTTTATTGGAAAGTCTCAGAGGGTTCTAGAATTTTCTGCCCGGGCTGATTGATGGGCTGCGGGTTTTGCAGGGAAAATGAAAATTCTCTGCGTTAGTCGTGAAACACGGAAGCTGCTAAACAATGCTAGACAATGCAACGGTATTTTTAACCCTTTGCACTCGAAGCTGTTTTAACTCCAGAACGAAACATTTCTTTCGATCTAGAATAGTTCTCTTCTATATATATTTCTTTTCGTGTTGTACATACGTGCAATTTACTCGTACAATACTTAGTAATTTATTAAATATAAAGATATTTAATAATGTACAAGATATATTTGGATAATGATACAGCAATTTTTAGTGGCGCCTTACAGTCGCCATTCGAGTGCTAATGGTTAATTCGTCCGAGGCATCACTAAAAATTATTATACTGTAAAACAAAGCAATTCTTGCATTATTAAATGTCTTTCAATAAATCGTTTAAACATTCAGCTGTGGGTACGAGTAGGTAAATTCACACAAGTTTCAGGAAGGCGTCGTATGTGAGGAAAATATTTTGGATCGAGTGTCCAAATTTCGGAGTCAAAATAGCTTGGACTGTTTTAATGTTTCAGTGATTTCACTTTTCATTCTTGTCAGAGACGCGTGAAACTCGCAGTCTGATAATCAAGCTGTCGTCCGGGATAGAATAATTACGATAAATATTTCAGACACGGTTGAAGTGAAACAATTTGATATTGAATGTATTGTAACGTTGCCGGATCGTCCGATATCGCGAGATTCAAGTGTTCCTATCGCCGTTTTCACGAAAGATTAGTTATCTAGGATTAAATGATTGGATTTCGTCGATCCGATACGATCTTCGTCGATGTAAATTAACCCTTTCAGAACGAGACGCTGTTCTACCACGTGTCCCGACAACTCGCACCAGTTTTATGCGTAGAACAAGATCGTATACTGCAGAGATCAACTGGCGGGTCCGTTTCGACCCGAATCTTCGGTAGTCAATTGAGATTGTTCGTACCAATACATCGAAGAAGAAAATTGATAATAAGCAGACTGCGGATCTTTACGGCTCGTGTAATTTCGTGAAATGCAAGAAAGCATTGACATTAAAATATACAAAATATTTTCAGTTTAATCTTTCAATCTATTCTACTCGATGCAGTTTCTAGAAATTATAGCAATGGGAACTTCCATAAAGGTGTCCGCAGTTTAATAATAAGAGTGTCAATGGACCTATTTGTCAAGGGTCGTTGCAAGATTTAAATCGAAGAAAACGCGCGTTTAATGACAGTTCGTTGGACACTATTGGAGAACAATTCTTGTCGAACAATATTTGTCGAACGATCTCAGCGTTAGAGTTGATCGGGGAAGGGTCAGGCGATCGGCTGGAGATCGAAAATATCCGGGACATCCTCGGCGTCGATTAATCGAGAGTTTCGTCGGAGCGGCTGTCCACTCGAGTCGCGCGGAATGCTCGTTTTCGCGGCGACACGATCCGCGCTGCGTCCAAGAAGGGAAGCGTGTGTGGGAGCGATGCCGGGAACGCGGCCACCCGCCTCGAATAATACTAACACACATACTTGGCTATCGATTTTTCAGAGCCCTACGTAACCTCCCCCCGTAGCGGCGCGTTCGTCCGAGTTGCCGCGTTTCACCGCGGCAAAATTCCTCTAGGTCCCGTGTTCCCTTTCCGGGCCACTGCACCAAAAAACAAAAACTAAAATCAGGTACCAGTACCATTTCGATGGTACAAGGTAAAATTCGATGAGTTCTTGCAGGCAGATTTTTGCAATTTCACCAAAAATCCTCGAGACTCCTCGGCTTTTGGGGATTTTATGAAACGCAAAATAACGTAACTACGTAATCCTATACAGTATAGTCTTGATCGCAGTTTGCATGCGCTTCCAGTAAAAGTTACCGGGGCACGTACACATTGTTCGTCCTTTCGATTTCCCGCGTCCGCAGTTATTAATGTGCCAGCCGAGTACGTGTATACAGATTGCACTCTGCATAATTTATCAACCGGATTCGCATTAACAATAACGGCTAGAAGGAGCACGGCAATTGAGGGCTCAAAGGGGTAACGGTCCAGCAACGTTACAAAGTACTGCGGAACGATTCGGTGTGTATTCTGGGTGCGTAACTTGCCGGGGCCGACCGTTAGATCTGTCCTCGGTTAATAATGACTGGACCGTTTGATTTAACGGCGTCATTAGACCCGGCGCGTCGCCGTACGAAAGACATAGGAGTTTCGGGAGCTGTTACGACTCCATCCCGCGGGACAGACTCGGCGCTTCACATCGTGTCGCGGTCGGTGCGTAAACCTCGAGTAATTGGCCGTATTAAATTTAATAATCTAACCGCGGCCCGTATTTCACCCGTTTCCGGTTCTCGCCGGACGATCTCTCCGGAGGATCGCGCTTCCGCGAGGCGTCGCGACGCTCTCCGCGCGCGTCGATCAAAGGCCCCGACGAGTCCAGAACCCCGTGGAACTTCTATGCAGGTTTAGCCGCCCCCGGCGATGCTCGATCCCCTTGTCGCAGCTGCTCCGAGCTATAGCTCGCGTTCTTAATAGCGCGTGATGTCGGAACGAGCCCCGACAGGCACCGTTGCGCTCGGACTCGCACGCTATGCGCGTCAAGCGCGGATGCATAGCGAGCCGTTTTTATTACACAAGCGGCGCAGAAGATCGGCCGCTCTCTGTCCGACCACCTGCGCGTTATGCGGAAACGGAGATCGCGATCGGAACGTCGTCGCGTGTCCATCGGCGATCAACGGGACGCCAGCCCCGTCGATACCGAACGGTTCCACGATCATGCGCGCGGGACGCGTCGTCCACCTACTTTGCATTTCGATGTTTGGGAAATTCCATCATTTTTCCGCGCAGAACATTTCATTTCCAAGGCGGGGGCACTGCTTCGACTTTCGGAATTTTCTATGCTTGAACGGCGAGAGCGACGGGAATGATTTTTGTGCGGGATGATGCCGTAGACTCTACTGAATACGACAGTATTTTTACTTTGACGGTATAAACATTTTGAGTTGTTTAAACGGTGTGCAGAGAGAGTATCCATTTTAGTTTGAATATAGGGACATATTTTTGACTTTGGGGATTTTTCTGTCTCAACAGTGGGGGCTATGGGAATGATTTTTGTGCCGGATGATGCTGTAGGCTTTCCCGAATATGGCCGTATTTTTTGTTTAGTGTTATAAACATTTTAAGTTGTTTGAACGGTGTTCGAAGAGAGCATCCATTTTATTTTGAATATAGGGCCACATTTTTGACTTTGGGAATTTTTTCTGTCTTAACAGTGAGGGCTGTGGGAATGATTTTTGTGCCGGATGATGCTGTAGACTCTACTCAATACTACAATATTTTTTCTTTAACGTTATAAACATTTTTAATTGTTTAAACTGTGTTCAGAGTGAACGTCCATTTTATTTTGAATTTAGGGCCATATTTTTGACTTGGGGAATTTTTTCTGCCTAAACAGTGAGGGCTACGGGAATGATTTTTGTGCGGGATGATGCTGCAGACTCTACTGAATACGACAGTATTTTTACTTTGACGGTATAAACATTTTGACTTGTTTAAACGGTGTGCAAAGAGAGTATCCATTTTAGTTTGAATATAGGGCCACATTTTTGACTTTAGGAATTTTCTCTGCCTCAACAGTGAGGACTATGGGAATGATTTTTGTGCGGGACGATGCTTTGGACTTTCCCGAATATGACCGTATTTTTTGTTTAGTGTAATAAACATTTTAAGTTGTTTGAACGGTGTTCAAATAGAGCATGTTTGGTAGATTTTGTTTGAGCATCTACGTGACGGGGCTGATCTCGGATATCGAGTTTAGCTCACGCTAATCCGGGGAACGAACGCAGGGCATTTCGATGTGGAAAAGGTTGTAAACTGGTCGATGCTACGATTCGACGCACCTTCCTCTGGCAGCGTTTAATCCTGATTAATAGAGGCGTCGACGAGCTTGATTTATAGCGGGGGTTGCGCGAATCGCGTTCGATTTAAACGTAAAGACTTAACTTAGGGTTAGCTTAGGGTGATCGGATCCGCGCGACTGAGGATCGAGGCACACGGTGTCACAGCTAAACGAGAAGTAATTAACAAGCAAAATTCTCCTGCTGCGCTAAATTATGGACGCCTGCAACGAGTACACTTTTTCCGTACAACGTTGCAAACGTTTCACCAAAATAGAATCTGGTATTTGCGTCGTATGGGGATAGAGGATGATGCAAATGTTGCAATATTTAACCGGCTGGGTGCCGATGAAAAAATGAGTGAAAAAGAGGGAATAATATTTTTCCGTTTTCGAGAAAATAAAACGGAAAATCCGTAAAGCTCGTGTGCCGTACAATTAGTAGGCTGCAGGAAGTACAGTGATTTCTCTATATATGTCGCCAAGGCCTGGATGATATATGTCGCGGAATTACCCCCACTATCCCCACTATCTCTAGCCGAGGAGTGTAAACATAACACGACTCGAGTATGTCTCCTGAACGATACATGTCGCTGGCGAGACCCGTGTTGTTGACATATATCGAGAACGCACTGTAGAATGAGGTGGCCATGATCAGACGCATCAGCCGATACTGCACGATCGCATTACTCAATTAATACTGGGTTTACGGAGCACTAAAAATGACTATTTTACATTTCTTTATAAAAATAACATGAATATATCTATCACAATCTGTAGCCATTTTTGTAATAATATATACCTAGAGAAATCAATTTGTGAAATAATTCCTCATGGATCCATGTTTGCAATCTCAATATTCGTGAATTGAAAATATTTGAATCCGTCATTTTGACGGGTCCCGTAAATCTAGTGTTAATCGAGTCTCCGAGCTGTTGTTAACCAGTTAGCTGTGTTTGACGAGTGTACTCGTCACGAAGAAATGGCAATATTTCGAGTCATGACGAGTATACTCGTCAAAACAGCTATACGGTTAATGTTTGCGACGCAACTTAGGTACACATTTTTCAAAGGGGTCGCAACAGCTACCTGGATACAAAATATGAATCACGTTAAATATTTTACTGGAAAATTGTCGTGCAGCGAAAAACAAGTATATCATGTTTTGGTTAATAGTGTTGGCAGGGTGCACACAAGTAATTCTTCGAAAAAGAAAAATCTAAAAATCGATTCGACCGGTGACGTTTCCACTGTACAAAATTCCAAGTCCTTCACAGAGTCCAACCCAGATCCGTTTCCACAAAAGGCACCGGATATCGAGTTGGTCCACAAGCCTAAGCGATCGTTTCCATCGTCCGTATTGAATATCTCCATCCAGGTTGGACCGTCGGTTTGCCGAATGGTCGAAAGGCCGTATCGTCGCGTAATCGGCGGTTAATTGAATCGAGAACGGAGCGCGAGTCGAGGGTCGTAAGGCATTCACGGAATTCGGGTAATGTCTGCTCGGTTCGGGACAGCCACCTTTATCGATCCAACCCGCCGTCTTCGTCGTCGTCGCTGCTCCTGCAGCGCACCGATTTTCGGCTCTCCCCGCGCCAAAGCCACCCTGCGAAAAAACCGGGAAACACTTGGACCCGGGGGTTGGAACTACCCCCGTTGCCACTGCGAAATTGAAGAGGGTCCTTTGATTTATGGCGGAACTGTTCTCCGGGACCTCCGCTTTTCGCGCTCGAATTTCGTAAACTCGCGTTTCTTGCCATTCCCCCGAAAATGCTTCTCCCTCTCTCTCTCTCTCTCTCTCTCTCCCCTCTCTCTCTCTCTTTTTCTCTGAAAGAACGGCCCTCTCTCTTCATCTCGTTTCCCTAGTGAAACTTTTCAACGACGCCCACGAATCGATTTCTTCCAATCACCGAAACTATCCCCCTCTCGGTGCTCGATGAAAATACGAGACTATTTTATCGTTCACGACTTTGCCTCGAGGAACAATGAAAACCTAACAAATTGTCCGTATCACCTTGATCCTTCAGGGACCACGCTCCACGGACTCTCGGTTTATTTCTACATTGAAATAATTGATCGACTCTGTCCAGTGCTGCGGACGTGATACGTTGATCAGTTAAATTTCTTCTCGCTTTTCATTGCATCATGCACGCACATAATCGATTTTCGATTATTCGAATTCAGGCCGAGGGTCCAGGAAAAATTCGCTTTAGAATACATTTATAGATGTCTTCGTACGATAAATGCTGATTTTATATTGAAATATGTAGTAGTAACTTCAGATGCAAGTTCCGTAGTAAAACTTTAGAAATTCGATTAACACTGACTGCCAAACTAGAAACCCCAAAAAGGTAAGTTATTTAATGAAATAAAAATTGAAAAAAATTAAATATATGATATTGAGTAGTCCTCCAACTTTCTAGAATTGTACAGATCCTAATCGGTGCAATGAATATATTAACGTAAAAATTCATTTTAAAACCTGGGCAAATAATTCCGTCACATATGGGTGACGTGGCAGTCAACGTGTTAAACGTATATATATATATTAATAAATTTAGTAGGAAAAATTGAATTTAATCAGATATATATAAATTCTCCGATCGGACAGGCCATATTAATGAATGTAGTAGGAAAAATTAAATTTAATCAGATATACATAAATTCTCCGATCGGACAGGCCATATTAATAAATTTAGTAGGAAAAATTAAATTTAATCAGATACATAAATTCTCCGATCGGAGAGGCCAATCGAGAATTTTTATTTGATCTAATTCGAACACTCTCCGAGTGATTTTCGCTTCAAGCTTACGGTCAGAGTCATGAACCTGTTGACATACGGAATCGTTTCAGCGAGTCGATGAAATCGCGCCGATTCGCACGGAGCTTCGAATTACTGGCGAAAAGGGAACTCGAATTATTTTTGAATCGAGAACGGATGCTCCCGCTGGAAACCGAGCGGCTCTTCCTCGTTCTGGTGTCTCGCGACCTTTTGCCAAAATTACGCAAATCGTCTGCACCAACGAGGGATGTTTCGGGTTCTTTCGTTCGCCATCGGATTCGCGCGAATAAGCCGAGATTCCCGATAAAAAGTGCCCCCGGGTTTGCGTCTCATGCAAAGACGATAATTAGCGTTCGCCGATGAACGAAACGAGATTCGGCGGGTCGTCCGAGCGCATATAGGACGCATCGTTCGTTTCCTGATTAATGGACGCGTCCCCGATGCAACAACGCGGATTTCCACACAGTGGGTGGCCTCTCGCGAAATATTATTATTGCTATCGATCGTCGCGAGAACCTTATTTTCAATTGACGCGAATAATTGACGAATTTATTGACCCTCGGCCGTCCCTCGCGATTTAATTTGCCCGTTCGCATCTAATTGGCACGGTGATGAATGGACTTGCGGATGTTTTTGCAAAATAAAAAATGTTCGCTTGATTGCAAGACTCGGGAGCGAAGTGAAAATTTCTTTCTTGTTATTTTAATTATTTAAAACCGATACGCTGGTGCCCTTAAATCTTTTTAATATGTCCACTGATTTAGATTGTGCTTACCCATTTTTGTCATAAATGCATAAAATGCGCAGTCTATAGTGATAAAACATCGATCAGATGGAGAATGATAAGTATTAGAAAATCCAAAGAAAATGATAAATATTAGATCGCCCCACAAGTTTTTTTTTTGTTTCGATCAACGTGTACATCGAAAATTTAGAGTAATTTTTTTAAAGAAAGCAAATGCCATGGTAAAGTGAGAGGAAGCTTGGGCAATAGAAAAACATTAACAAATGATGGCGCTGTTTTACTTGTGACATTACGAAAGAAATTTTCAGGGGAATCCGATAATTAGATTTCTTCGGACCTTTATGCCAAATAAAAATTGTCTACCCGAATTTCAACAAACTGGAGCGAAATGAAAATTAATTTTCTTTCTTAATATGTTTGATAGGTCGAAAATAATATAACACTATTTTCAAATTCTTATATATCTTTACTGTCTTCAATTACACCTACTCGCGAGTGTCGCTATATGAATGTACACTAATAATTAGATTGAATTAACAGAATGAAACGAACGAAAGGCGTAGAAGGGACAGGGAATGCTCGGCAAGGGAGCATAATCTCGAGGAGCGAACAATAATGAAACAGAAGCTCGGTCCTCGCTTTGAAGTTCTAATCGAGCAATTATCTCGTTACTCCTCGTTGAAGAATCTCGATGCTCGTCGAACAGCGTCGCGCGTCCCTTCCAATGAATTTGCTTCGCGCTGGATATTTCGGTGAATGAATATTCATCGGCAATCAACGGATGCAGCGGGTGCATAGCGTGTGTCGCTCGTGTGCGTTACGTTGCGTGGCAGGCAATCCGGAAGAAGACAGAAAACCACAAACCGCTCCGACGGAGCCGATCGAGAAGATGTCGCGGGAATCTATTGGGTAACCAAGAAAGTTCGCGTCGCTCTGATCGATACAGATAAACTATACGCAAACTGGATCAGGGAGTACCTTGCGGAAAGGTGATGGCCACCTTCGGCTTCTGTTGTGCGCATTCCATTAAACAATTTTCTATTCCCTTCCTTCGCACTAGGCTTACTCCATTATTCTTAATCCACGATTATCGATAATGGTAAAGATTCAAACAAAAATTTATTTCTTTGGATACACAGCGAGTTATATGTCAACAACACGGCCGTCTTGTATCGTCAAGGAGACATACTCGAGCCGTGTTATGCTCACGAGGTATACCTAGTGGTGGGGATAATTCCGCGGACGTTTATCATCCAGGCCTTGGTGACATATACAGAGAAATCACCGTATACTGTAAAAGAAATGGCTGAAAATTTGGATAGATAGAATTTCGTTGTTTTTGTAAAGTAGAATAAGCACATTTAGCGCCCCGTAAACCTAGTGTTAATTAAAGCTTCTTCGTAAGCGTTTCAACGTGTAACTTTGTTTGTAATTATAATCATTTTGAATCTGAAACGAGACTCATTTCGCAACGAGCTCGCTTCCAATCAACATACTGTGCTCCCCCTTGAAATTTCATCACGACAAAACCTAGAAGCGGCACGTACCTTCTTGGTTACCTGTTAATTGGTTCGAGGGCAGCCATTGTCGCGAGGAAAATCGCATTGGGTAGCTTCGTATCGCGAATTCGGTGCAGTGAAGGGCGAAAGGGAGAGAAAAGGGCGTGCAGAAACGGAAGACAAAGGGCCGACGAGCGTCGAGGGTCGTCGCGGCGCACCGGGACAGGAAACCAGGGCTTGAAAACTGTTATGATATCGATCTCTGCTTTGAAGAAGCGAAATTTTCGCCTTCAATCTAATAAGCTCAACTATCAAAGAAAAAATAGATAAAATAAACTGTATGATACTGATCACTGCGAATCGTAACCAATACAGAACAGAAAATATTTAGAAGAAGACAGCCCTGAAGAAGCGAAATTTTCGCCTTTAATCTAATAACCTCAACTATCAAAGAAAAAATAATAAAATAAATTGTATGATACTGATCACTGCGAATCGTAACCAATACAGAACAGAAAATATTTAGAAGAAGAAAGCCCTGAAGAATCGAAATTTTCGCGTTCAATGTAATAACCTCAACTATCAAAGAAAAAATAATAAAATAAACCGTATGATACTGATCACTGCGAATCGTAACCAATACAAAACAGAAAATATTTAGAAATTGTTAAGGAAAGAGAAGGATATCTGTATAGTCGCTGTATCTTCAATTTTTATTTCTATTCAATTTTTATTTTTACTTCTTCAACCTTCCTGAATTTTCTGAAGCCCAAACAAATTTGTTACGGCGACCACATTAGCACAAAAATTAATTCTTAAATCTGTCCAAGAATAATTCCCATGCACAGATGAAACGGTGGTGTTAATTTTCCTGTTGGTTCAGACCCTAATTCGATGGGTTCGAAAAATCTATTAGCGCAAAAGTTTACTTCTTAAGTCCAGAGAATTTGAAACTTTCCGCTGACTGAAAATCCAGGCTTGTTACAGATGCGTGATCGCGACGTTTATATGACAGTTTCGAACGGTCATTTTCGTAGGCGTTTCCCGCAGGAAACAGGGAGACGGAAGTCGGACGCGACGTCGAATTGGATTCCGTCGGGAGAAAACTCATTCGATTAATTACTGGACATCGAAGATCGGCCGGAGGTCGGTCGACCTCGACCTCGGCAGGATCCCCGGGGACAATCGCGTTAAATCGGCTTTTGTTTGCGGACAAGCACCCGCAGGACTCGTCCGGACAGACCCTTCGTTACACGAAAGCCCGAATTTCGTTCCGCTCGTTATCGCCGCGGACGTCTGCCTCGAACGAAATTAATCGCGCGCTATCCCCCGAAAGGAAAATCACGCAGACGAGAAAGAGAGAGAGAGAGAGAGAAAGAAAGAGAGAGAGGAGAGAGAGAGAGAGACGGCTCGTTATTTCTTCCCCTTGTTCGTTTACGTATTCTCTCCGGCGTTCTCCAATTTCTTCGTCCAGCCCGTGTATCGGCGACGAGATCGATACGTCCGAGAGCTTTTTCAATGTTCCCCTTGGAAAAATATCCTTGCACGCTCGCTGGCTATCTCCCCAGAGGACGCAAAGGCGGCGCGAACGACGCAAGCGCAGCCTGGAAATTAGGTGCCTCGTGTTGGGGCACTCTCGCGCGTGTTTACTCATCGGAATTCGCATTAGCCTGGGCCTCCGAGCTCTCGCAACCCTCAACTAACCGTTGGTCACGCGCTATCTGGAACGCTGGGAAATTTTCTGGCTTTCAAACGAGGACCCAACGATTTACATATGAATCTTTCAGTTCAGTGTGCAACAAACTCTGAGATGTCTTACTTTGCTTCTAAAAAGGGAGGCCAGCAATCATAATAATGGTTAACGGTTAATATCTATGGTATTATTCGTTTAGACGATTGAAGTTGTTCGTCAGGAGCTTCGATGCCTGTTACATTGTAACAACGAATAAATTGTTCGAACTGAGAATGTTCAGAATTACTTGCGACCTACCAACGAGTCCTTTATACCATAATCCTGAATGGTACATGTGTGCATTCATACCTGCGCTCGTCGTCTCTAATTAGTTGTGTTCTCCCTTTCCCTTCTACTAAATGCGATGGTAAAGTAGAATAAATTAGAGTAAGGGTGCGTTGACGTCAGCTGCTATAAAAGTTACAAGACAGTAGAAAATCGAAACTTTCGGTTACTTTTTCTCCGGGATACTGGAAATGATTCAGAAAAAGGTAGCGCAAAATGCGAGAGAAACGCTCTATGCATACACATGCTATGTGTAAATATATGTGTATGTTAGGGAGCCCAGTGACGACAGGTGTAGAGTTTCTATCTGGCGGAAGCGAAATAACTAGAAAACGGCGAGGAGGGTAAAAAGATTTACTATTTCCGAAGACGGTCGGGCAAAGGGTGGGCCGCGATACGTCGGGCTACGTGACACGTTTCTCGATAGGGCGGTTTCCAACGCTGACCAAATGTTCGAAAATGTACAGTTTCCAGCGGAGGCGACCAGCAACGCAAGGAAATTGAGTGTCGTCGAACGCTGAAGTGATCGGCGGACATCTCGCAACGTCCCGAATCGAAGGACCGGCGAAACCACTCTTTTCTATCAACATATTAGGTCGTCCCATAAGTTCGTGCCGTTTACTCTTGTACCATTTAACCGGTTAGCTGTTGCGACCTCTTTGAAAAATGTGTACCTAAGTTGCGTCGCAAAGATTAACCGCTGTTTGAATTACAGCTGTTTTGACGAGTATACTCTCCATGAGACAAAATATTGCCATTTCTTCGTGACGAGTGTACTCGTCAAACACAGTTAACTGGTTAAGTTCTAAAAATCAAATATGTAATCACCCTTTTAATCCACAATCTCTTCTGACCTTTTTGGCAAAGACATCGTCACTATAAAATTTCTGCGGTTTTTCATTAAAGTACCTTTCAATGGTGAATAATATAAACATATCCACGGCACGAACTTATGGCACGACCTGATGTTTGTGACATGATTTCGTAAATCTTGAGAATCAATGGCCCACGGCTCGCGACTTCCTAATAATAATAATAAGTTCAATAATAATTCCGGCGAATAATTTCATTTGGGATTATTATACAAAACACATTATACAATTTTTAACCTTTCCCCTGGAGATGACAGAGTTAACCGTTCGCCATCCTTTGCCGAAAATTGTTCACCTTCTCCTTCTATAAATAATTTTCGCACTTTATTGTATCGGAATATATTAGTATAAACTGTACTGATTTATTTTGGGAACTACATTGATTTTGGGAAAATTGTATACCAACTTTATCCATCTCAGGCGAAGTCTCTATAAACGTTCATTGAAAGTCAGTTAACAAGTTAAGCTTTCTTTTAGTATAGCACAATCACTGAAAATCGCATTAATAGTCTCCAGGTAAATAAAAATCAATCACAACGCTCCCGTTCCTCTTAGGCTCCTCTTAGTTAGACTACTGAATCTTTCTGCAAAATCTTTCCTCATTGAAATAGTTCTAACAAATTAAAAATAATATAATGTCGACAATTTCCAGGTTACCATAGTTATTACTCCTGGTTACCCGGTTATTCCAGGACCCCATTTTCGCCACAATTGCATAAACTATTTATCTGAACATCCGACTCTTCAAGTACGGAGAATAACAAAAATCAAGATCGATTTGCAACGAGTTTTATTATCCTCTTAACCAATAAAGTACAGTACCCACAAAGATACACTATCAACTATTATCTGAACACTATTTCTCTGAACACCTGGCTCTTCAAGTACGGAGAACAAGAAGAATCAATATCGATTTGCAACAACTTTTATCATCCTCTTAACCAACAAAGTACAGTACCCACAAAGATACACTATCAACTATTATCTGAAAACTATTTCTCTGAACACCTGCCTCTTCAAGTACGGAGAATAAGTAGAATCGAGTTCGATTTGCAACATGTGGTCGCTAATGACCACTGTGATTGTTGTTAATGGGACCACTTTAGAATAAACGATAAATAAAAGAAAAAAGTTTTATTATCCTCTTAACCAATAAAGTACAGCACACACAAAGATACACTATTAACTATTATCTGAAAAAACTATTATCTGAACGCCTGGCTCTTCAAGTACGGAGAATAAGAAGAATCAATATCGATTTGCAACAACTTTTATCATCCTCTTAACCAACAAAGTACAGTACCCACAAAGATACACTATTAACTATTATCTGAACGCCTGGCTCTTCGAGTACGGAGAACAAGAAGAATCAATATCGATTTGCAACAACTTTTATCATCCTGTTAACCAACAAAGTACAGTACCCACAAAGATACACTATTAACTATTATCTGAAAAAACTATTTCTCTGAACGCCTGGCTCTTCAAGTACGGAGAACAAGAAGAATCAATATCGATTTGCAACAACTTTTATCATCCTCTTAACCAACAAAGTACAGTACCCACGAAGATACACTATTAACTATTATCTGAACGCCTGGCTCTTCGAGTACGGAGAATAAGAAGAATCAAGATCGATTTGCAACAAGTTTTATTATCCTCTTAACGAATAAAGTACAGTACACGCAAAAGATACAGAAAGACACGTGTGCCTGTCAAATGGTTAGTGACGCGTTCGAACGCGGTGACTTGTGAAAGGGTATGTCATAGATCGTGCATCTCGATCGGATCAGGACAGCTCGCGGATAGCTCGAGCTGTCTAGATATCGGGTTGCAGTCGTCGTCGTCGTTCGGCTTAGCTTAGGTGGACAGTCCTTGGTAGATGAAGTGGTCGATGTCAGACTGGATGGTCCGGTTGGATCGGTTTAGACGACATAGTACGGCGAGGAGTATGCAGAGGCGTAGTAGGGGTAGCCGCTGTAGGCCGCGTACGGATAACTATAGGCAGCGGGGGCTGTGTACGCAACCGGGGCTGTGTACGCGCTGTAGGCTACGGGGGCGGTGTAAGCCGCGCCCACCAACAGCCCTCGTTTGTTCCTCAAGTTCTCAGCCTCCGCCGGTACCGATTCCGCGTTCGCCGGTTGCTCGATCGACTCGGTCTCCAATGGTTTCGACAGGGCCAGGCTGACCAGGCCGAGCAAAACGAGAGCCTGCAATCAAACATCGCGTCGTTTCCATCAGTAACTCGTTAATGTCAACGATCTTCTTCAGCGAGATCGGTTTGTCGTTTAGACCCGATCCGCAGCCCGCAATTAGACTTCTCACGAGCGAGCGGTTCGTTCAAGTATACCCGCTTTGGTGCCGATCATGTTCTCAACCCATTTGCATCATAAGGAAATATGGAAAGAAGGCCCTTATCACCAAACTTTTTTCAGCACTCCAGGAAACTTCTGAACTTCGTATTTCAGCGTTATGAGAGAAAATCAGAAAGTCAGCAACACCCTCCGTTTCTATTTTTCAGCTAACGAATATATACGCTAATGATGCAAATGGGTTGAGGGAAATCGGGGATCGATTTAAGCTGAACCCAAACGCTGCAATTAGGTGTGCTGGGTTGCGAGCAAATCTCTTGTCTAGTTTGAGAGAAACATGCGTGTCGGCTTCATTTCATTTTTAACACTAGGTTTACGGGACCCATTTGACGGGTTCTGATATTTTTAATTTACTATTGTTGGGATTGTCAAGATCCACGTGGAATTGCTCAACCGATTGGAAGCCCTCGATACTTTGATCTTTTTGACATTGCAATACCTGCCTTTTTAATACTGCCTTTTTGACATTTTGTTCCCATTTTGCATATATTTTTACGTTTGACTGCATTCGCTATATTTTCAATTTACTGAGATTTTAGATTACTGAGATTGCAACGAGGAGGGATTATTCAACAAATTTATTTCTCTGGGTGTACAATATTACGAAAAAGATGTCTAAAAACTAGGCTTGACACATTCTTCTTATTTTTATGAAGTACACTTTATGAAGTAAAATGCTTTTAGTGCTCTGTGAAACTAGTGTTAAGGGAATATTAAATCAAAGTCGCTGACAATTCGAAATTTGGTGGTACTCGCAATAATGAAGATAGCTAAAGGTGGACACGGCAAGCAGCCCAATATTATTTAAATATTATCTAAACTAATTTCCGGTCTAACTGATCCCAAAATGTTGAGACTCCTTCTGTCAGTTAAAGCGATTAAAATTGCTAATTGCTTCTTAACCCCCAGTTTTAACTACTACAGTAAACACACGTAACCACTGCTTTGATAGCTCAGTTTAATGGCGGAAACCGTATCTCAAGATCAGAATTCTTTCGAAAGTTCCGACCAAGTGAAAAGAACTTTAAAGATCCGCCAGTTTGAAAAGCTTAAAGATCGCAACTGGGGCCGAACCTCATTTGACCACTGAAGAACTAGCGTACGCGTACGACGTAGCGAACTGCATTCGGGGAATGAGCATTCGGCCTCATTGCTTGAAAAGCAGGCATCGTGGAAACGTTTTTACCAAGAATAACCGGGCGGCAAAGAAAGCGAAAGAATACCTGTCGACTGAGTCTTTAGAAACGATTTGAACCGACGCGTTACTGCACAGTGCATGCATTAATTGAATGGGTCTCTTGTAAAAGGGCGTTTCGCGAAATTCACAAAAATACGTAAAAATAATTCGTCGCTCTATTCTATATTTCAGAACCAAGTGCTCGAATACTAAAAACTTTCCCAAAGTAATCTGCACGAGTGAGCTTTCTCTCCCAAAGATCGTTCGTATAACCAATTTCGACTCTGCAGTTTTCAAAGAATCTGCTTCGACTTCCCAGGAACGCGTCTCGATATTCAATATTTCAAATGTTCGCGGAGAACGTGTCGCACAGAGCGTGTTTTCCGAAGAGAAGAGTGCGTGTACAGCGGAGAGGCGATCGTATGCACGGGTTAAATGCGTTGAAGCGTGTACTCACTGCGATGCACTTCATGTTGTACGTTGAGGAGTAGGTGTGACAAGCTTGGAAGCACGTTGGAAATCGATTGATGCTCGAAACTCCGGACCAGCAGTCTTTTATACTTGTGCGATCGCGTTGTCGTCGGCGTTACGTGCATCGACTGGTAAACTTTACCTCGCGTAATCGCGCATAATTATTAACCTCTTGGCGTTATTCGTCCAGGGTTGCATCGCGAACAAGCAACCTCGCCGTCGACGAACGCACGGCTAAAGGTTGAGCAACGCGTCCTTGGCCGTTGTCCAAATCCGGACTGCGTGAATACGTTTCTTCGATTTTCGGCTTTCGCGTCGCGATATTTTCCCGCGGCGAAGTCAACCGTGGCCATGGGTCCTCGAAAATCCTTGGAAAAACCATGTTCCGCCACGGGGATGAAAAATAATAGGTTGATGCGATACGGATTATTAGGCGTGGAAATATTAGGTACGCCGGACGTGTCCGGTCGCATAACAACCGCCGCGACAATGATCTACGGGTCAAGAGTGGGGAACAGCTCCCCCATTGAAATTCTGTTTGGGCGACTAACGCGCAACCTCGTCGCTCGTAATAATTTTCACGACGACGATTTAGCTATTCCGTCCTTGTAACCAATTGAACCTCGCTCGCGGCCACGATACCTAAATGGTCCTTCTGTCGATCGCTACGGTGACCCTGTGCGGCAACCCTTTCGGAGCCAACGCACTCGAAATTAAACAGAGGGGTCTCGAGATCGCGGAAGACAAATCGATTGACTTGTTCTGTTTGCGATAACTGAGCTGAACAGACCACTCGAATTCGTTGCTATTGATAGTCGTGACAGTGCCCCATAGGGCAATCTGTGTCCACGTCTAACTCGGACTCTCTACATTCTTGAAATGTTCAGCTCCGAGAATACCAAACTTTCCAATTTGCTTTTCTTCCAAATTTTTAAGAGACCCAACTAGGCACTGCTTTGTTCCCCTCGATTTCGGAGCCGGGACAGTGCCCCAGAGGGCAATTTATGTCTATACCTAATCTGGACTCTGGAAACCCTAATCTTCTCCCCCCTCTCAAATTTTAAGGACACCTAACCGGGGGTTGCTCCGTCGCTCTCGGTTTATGCAGAGCCGGGACAGTGCCCCAGGGAGCAATATCTACCCGTGCCAAGCAAAGACTCCGAATCCCCTAAAAATCTGCCTCTGAAAATCCAAAAATTCCTCCTCTTCAATTTCAAAATGCCCTAACCAAGGATTGCTTTGTTTTCCCTCGATTTCCGTGGAGCTAGAACATTGCCCCGGAGGGCTATGTAACTAGCCTAGATCTTGAATCGCCTAAAAATCTAGCCCCGAAAATCCGAAAATTCCTTCTCTTAAATTTCAAAATGCCCTGAGTGGGGATGGATTTATTTCCCTCGGTTTCCATGGAGCTAGAACAATGCCCCGGAGGGCTATCTATGTAACTAGCCTAGATCCTGAATCGCCTAAAAATCTAGTTCCGAAAATCCGAAAATTCCTTCTCTTAAATTTCAAAATGCCCTAACCACGGATTGCTTTGTTTCCCTCGATTTTCATGGAGCTAGAACAATGCCTCAGAAGGTTACCTACGTAACTAGCCTAGATCCTGAATCGCCTAAAAATCTAGCTCCGAAAATCCGAAAATTCCTCCCCTTCAATTTCAAAATGCCCTAACCAAGGGTTGCTTTGTTTCCCTCGATTTCCATGGAGCTAGAACAATGCCTCAGAAGGCTACCTACGTAACTAGCCTAGATCCTGAATCGCCAAAACATCTAGCTCCGAAAATCCGAGAGTTCTTTCTCCTCTCAAATTTTGAAGTGTCCAGACTAGGGATTGATTTGTTTCCCTTAATTACCACGGAGCTTGCATCCCCAAAAAATCTAGCTATGCTCTCCGCTCTCCTCATCTCCGAAATATTCAGCGACCTAAACCGAGCTCTCGATTATCCTCGGATCTTCCCACGCATCCCGGAGTTTCTCCTCGTATCAACGAACCTTCTTTCCTCCATTGTGTGCGGTGTTTGGTCGCAACATCACGTAGAGACCATAAATTCGGTAAACGTCGCGGGACAGCGACGCGTGGTCCAGCATAGACAGCGAACGGTCGCGTCGCGTCGCGTCGATTCCAACGGAAACCAATATGTCCGCAGATTATCGACTTTGCCAAGCAAATAAGACCGGTAATCCTTTCGGGACGTCGCCCGTGAGACCGACCCCGTCGTCCGTTTACTTAGAAACTTTTCCTGCCAAACTACCCCATCGAGGTAAGAAGGTTCGAAGAACCATTTTCCGACGGAAATACGCGACGCCGCTGAACGAACCGCGAAAGAAAGGAACATGGAGGGGGATCGATCGAGCGAAAGAGGCGGGAAAAAAGTGGTTTATAGAGGAGAAGAAGAACGAAGGAAGAGAGAGAAAGAGAAAGAGAAAGAGAAAGAGAGAGAGAGAGAGAGAGAGAGAGAGAGAGAGAGAGAGAGAGAGAGAGAGAGAGAGAGAGAGAGAGAGAGAGGGTGTCGAAGGCATTGTGTACACCAATTCACCACGCTAATACGGAGAACGCTCTAAAGACCGAACAACGGCGGCACTCGACGCTAGACAGCCACCTTGCTTGCTTGCTTGCACGCCGTCTTCGCAGCCTCTAATTACCCGATGGTATTGTCAGCGAAATACTTGTAAAGACACGAGAAATTATCGGCGAGACTATGGATAACCTGTGTGATCTCGACGGCTGAAAGTGCCCAAACGACGCCAGTCACGTCTTAGGGTACGCTTATGTCGACCTCGTGCTTTCACTGATGATGGATGCAAAGAAATTAACAGGTTCTGAATCTTTTGGACGCTTGGGGCCTCTCATCTTTTGCTCACGAACGTTACCAAGCGTTAGAAGAAGACATACGTGTCTTTCCGAGAATTCTACGGACTCTTCTTCAGGGCTTCTTCGTTCTTAGGGTACGTCTACGATGGATTTGAACCTTATTGGCGGTGGATGCAAAGGAATTAAGACTTTATAGATCTTCTGGATTATTTGGATCCTTCATCTTTTGCTCACCAGTGCTACCAAGCATGGAAATCCGAACACACGAGTATTTATCTTTCTGAGAATTCTCCGGACTCTTCTTCAGGGTTTCTTCGTTCTTAGGCTACGTCTACGATGAATCCGTACCTTATTGGCAATGGATACAAAGGAATTAAGACTTTCTAGATCTTTTGGATCATTTCGATCCTTCATCTTTTGCTCACCAATGCTACCAAGCATTAGAAGAAGACATACGTGTCTTTCCGAGAGTACTATGGACTCTTCTTCAGGGTTTCTTCGTTCTTAGGCTACGTCTACGATGGATTTGAACCTTATTGGCGGTGGAGGCAAAGGAATTAAGACTTTATAGATCTTCTGGATTATTTGGATCCTTCATCTTTTGCTCACCAATGCTACCAAGCATGGAAATCCGAAGACACGAGTATTTATCTTTCCGAGAATTCTACGGACTCTTCTTCAGGGCTTCTTCGTTCTTAGGGTGCGTCTACGATGGATCCGTACCTTATTGGCAATGGATACAAAGGAATTAAGACTTTCTAGATCTTTTGGATCATTTCGATCCTTCATCTTTTGCTCACCAATGCTACCAAGCATGGAAATCCGAAAACACGAGTATTTATCTTTCTGAGAATTCTACGGACTCTTCTTCAGGGTTTCTTCGTTCTTAGGCTACGTCTACGATGAATCCGTACCTTATTGGCAATGGATACAAAGGAATTAAGACTTTCTAGATCTTCTGGACCATTTGGATCCTTCATCTGTTGCTCACCAATGTTACCAAGCATGGAAATCCGAAGACATGTTTATCTTTCCTAGATCTCCATGGACTCTTCTTCAAAGCTTCTTCATTCTGGTCTCAAAGTGCATTTGCGTTGGATTTGTACCTTAGTGGCGATGGGTACAGGGAAATTAACACGTGAACCCTTCAAACCCTTTGGACCTTTGGTCCCTCGTTTACCAAGAATTCACAACCGAAGACTAGAGTCTTCTGTCAATCATCATTAGACTGCGAATCTTTATGCAAAATAAAAAATATTTGCGGTGATTGCAGGACAAAGGAGCCAAATAAAAATGTCTTTTTTCGTTTAATCATCTTATTAACACTAAACCTACCGCGGTCAAAATGACCGGTTTTCTATTTCACAATTATTGAAATTATAAAAGAGTTTTCATAGGAAATTACTGAATTGACTTCTTTATTTAAGTATACATTATTCTGAAATTCGTTCATAGTTTAAATAAATTCAATCTTTTCCCTTCTATAAGACGTTTCACTTCTATACGTTTCATGCTTGGTAGGTGTTAAAGCATTGTAAGACGCCATGCACGCTAGTTTGTATGTGAATGATGCGCACGCATTAATTAAACATTAATTACAATAGTACATTACTTAAAGTACATTAATTAAATATAGCTAAGTTAATAAAGCAGAGTTTGTTAAGCTTGGTTTATATAACGAACGTTTGTCGGTATTACTTTATTCAATAGCAGGTTTAGTGTTAAGCTGAGGTTAATGATGTCCCTAAATCGTTTTAACGTGTCCACTGCTTTAAATAGTGCGTACCCATTTTTGTCTTAATTTCGTAAAATCCTCAGTCTACTAGTAAGCTTACACATGTGATTATTCTAATAAATATTTCGTATAATTTCTTGTCCGTGTCCAGTTCGTTGTCTGTGTATCGGGTGGCCCGCACAAATTCGTAGTGATTAGACGGAAGAGCGGAAGTCGGGAGGAAGGAGCAGAATGCGCAGGCGAAAGCTTAGTCGGCGGTTTCAATTAAGTATCGAGCTTTCGCTGACTATGCACGCGATATTTCGCCCTCTTTCTCTCCCCGCACTCGACGCACCCGCCAGCCATCTTTTTCTCGTTAACTCCTAACGACGCAACATTTATCCCTCGCGATAGGATCCAAGGAAGTCGTCTTAAATTTCGCACTCTCGCCCCTCTCGCCTCTCTCCCTCGATGCCGATGCACTCGCGTTCGTTGCACCGCGGTGCATCGTGTTGCACCTCGGTTTTCCAATGTCGTTCGACACCTCCATTGCCAGACCACAAACACGTTGACCATAGTAATTTCAATAACCTAAACTGGTATGTTTACACTGAACCTACCACCGCCGGTCAGAATGACTGGTTTCAGATTTTCTATTTTACAATTGCTGAAATTATAAAGATGATTTCGTGGAAATAGTTAATTAGTAGAGCACGTATTATAATACGAACCGCACAAAATCTAAATAAATTCAATCTCGTAATTCTTATAAGACAATATGTATTAGTTACTGTTAAGGCTCGGGAGGTTTAGTGTTAAAATTTAGCGATACAGTGTTTACTCGATACATGTCCAAAACAGGGGTCCAGTCAGGGACATGTATCGGCCAGGAGATGCTATTCTTTGATCGACGCCGAAGTGGGGATAGTCCCGGGACTTTTATCGGCTAGGCATTTGGGACATATAGAAAGTAAACACTGTACCTTCCTCTGCATACTGCAAATCTTAACCCTCAGCACTCGAGTGGCGACTCTGAAGCACCACTAGAAGTTGTTGTGGCAATATTTCAAGGAAATTACAAAAAAATATTACAAAATATTTGTTACATTACAAAATTTGTATTCAATAGATTACTAAACATTTAATATATTATCAGTTTCGTATGAATAAAACGAAAATATTCTAAGGCGGAAGAAACATTAAGTTTTAGAATGAAAATAGCGCCGAGTGCAAATGGTTAATAAAATTCGTTTCGCGAATCAATTTTTCGGAAAAAATTTGTATAAATAAAAAGTAAGAAGTAAATTTGCAAATACATGAATTTTATTTAGGTCCTGTTCGTCGCAACTAGAGCAAAACTCCTTTTAAAAATATTGAAATTCGAATTGCACAGTAGTTGTTTATAGGGCGAAAGAATTTCTGTGCATGAGGGACGGTCGAGGATCGAATAAATATTTAAGGATCCGAATGTTTAACAATCGAGACGGGACGGTGGTGCTTATATTCCGCGTTTCGATTTTGGACGGCCGTGCGTCGGAGAGTGGAAACGTGTCAACGGGAATAGAGTTGGCGTCGATTATGTATTTCCGTGCATGATTTTCGGTTATGCAATCCGCGAAATCGTGGGCGGGCTTTTCGGGCCGTTTGAACGGGACGGAACACCGTCGCGTCGTTTGGGGAACGAAACGCGCCGCGAGGGGATGGCATTTAGGGTGGCGTCGCGGCGCCATGCGAACCGGGAATGCGCCGCTCGCCCTTCTTCCGCGTCTGGTCGACGGCGCGAAAGATTTTCATTGAGCGTCGCCGTCGACGTCGACGTCGTCAAAGGTCGTCTCGGTATAAATAACCCTGGCGCCGTTGTGAGAGCCGGCCGCTCTCGTTTCTCCGCTTCTTCGGTCAATTCCTTTGCCGTTAAACGTTGCGGCGATAAGTGCGTTCAACGAGCGTGTGCCCGCTTTGCCGCGGTTTTCGCGCGTCCCGACGCCGAAACGGAAAAAGGACGCGGCCCGCGTCGAGATCCGCTTCAAGATCGACTCGAGTGTCCCTGCTAGACGACCTGTGGACCGTCAGCCACTCCACCGGACCGTCAAGGACGAACATTATCGCGTTTTAGGCTCGCAGAATCCGCTTCTTATACTACTTGTTTGCTAGGACCAAATGCACCCTTTTTGGATGGCCTTTTACCCGGGAAATTTCAAATGGGGAATTTAATCTAAATTACTGCTGTCGATTGGAATGTGATTTTAGGGTTACACGATACATGTCCTGAAAACGGGTTTATCCGGGGACATATATCGCGCAGGAGTTACTATTCTTTGATCTCTAGAAAAAAGAGCTTGAGAGGCTTCGGTATACCCAGCGGCAGTCGGGATAGTTCCGGGACTTTTATCGCCTAGGCATTCGGGACGTATATAGAGTAATCTAGAACATACTCTCCGAAGTAATTAGTCAACAGTTGAGTTAGTTGCCCTATTACCCTTATCTGGGTGATCATCTGTCATTAGTTCTTGCGTTATTAGACCGGGTAGGTCAAGATTGTTTACGACCTTGAAAATACAAGATAATCAAGAAGAAAAATGGTCAATTACCCGTGGTAAATTTAGCATATACAGGGTGACACAGAAATGTCATACCTCCTTGAAAGAGGTGATTCCTGAGGCTATTCGAAGTAACTTTTTCCTTTGCGAAAATCTTCTCCGCGGCTTTGTTACGGAGTTATTCGCCAAAAACACGGACCAATGGGAGCGCGGCTATGGCGGACGGATTCCGGCTCGGCCAATGCCAACGCCACGCTCAGCGGGTCTGTCGGCGAGGCGCGCTCCGATTGGTCCGTGTTTTTCGTTAATAACTCCTTAACAAAGCCGCGGAGAAGATTTTCGCACAGGAAAAAGTTGCTTCGAATGATCTCAGGAATCTTTCCTTTCAAGGAAATGCAACATTTTTGGGAAACCGTATATAACAATCTTACGTAGACAGATTTCGTTCGAAATCTTCGTCACGACGGGGGATTACATAAATTGCTTTAATTTTACCTAGGGTGACTACGCACGCGAGCTCGTGAATGGACATGATTCGAATTTTCTTCGCAGCGTGGTTTGTGTTACGCGTTTCATACAAGCGGTCCACTTTGCAACGCAGGGTTCTTCAGGGACAAATTTTTGACGAGTTCTCTAGCTGTTTTACGAAAGTGCTCGAACTCGAGATGCTCGAACCGAGGGCCAATCGGTTTTCGAGGCTGGTCCGGATTTCAGTGAATCGGAACGGTTTCCGTGCCGTTGATCGTCCATTTGGTGGAAAGCGGAACATAAATAGAGGAGCTATACAACCCGTTTCCCGTTCCTCGGCAACAAATTGGATAAAAAGCGCGAGCAGAGCGCTGCTGCCTCGCAGAATTTCGTTTGGAAACTTTTTAGGAAACGACGAATTAGCCGCGCGCGACGATATATAACCGCTCGGAAAAAGTTTCGTAGCCGCGGGGGCCACTGTTCAGTGTACTCGCGGTTTCTCTTTATCAGTCTAAATGAACGCCATTTTGGTGACTTGTATCTTCTTTTTGGAACTTTCGAAAGTATGTCTTGGTGGAACAGTTTTTTAGTGCCCGAGGACCTCGGTATCTATTCACAGTCTAAAGCGCGGCATGAATTACTAGACGTAAGTAGACGGCGGATTTTATGCGTTTATCGCAAAAACCAGTTGGTGCAATTTGTGTCAGTAAAGAAATTGAAGCGGTCTAAGTACGTCGATATATTATTTTCAATTTGTTAGGGTCTCTGAAGAAAAGAAGGAATTTTGGTCTGTCCTCTTTGCGGAAAATAGGCGCTAAATAAAAAATTCCTTCAATGATGTTTATTAGCTACCGGAGTTGGTGCAATTTGAGTCAGTAAAGAAATTGAAGCGGTCTAACTACGTCGATATACTATTTTCAATTTGTTAGAGTCTCTGAAGAAAAGAAGAAATTTGGGTCTGTCCTCTTTGCGGAAAATAAGCGCCAAATAAAAAATTCCTTCAATGATGTTTATTAGCTACCGGAGTTGGTGCAATTTGAGTCAGTAAAGAAATTGAAACAGTCTAACTACGTCGATATACTGTTTTCAATCTATTAGAGTCTCTGAATAAAAGAAGAAATTTTGATCTGTCCTCTGCTTCTTGCAAATTGACCCAAAGAATTTTAATTATAAGTGCAAGGAATAGAACGCCGCAGCTTTATAAACATTTACAAATCGCGAATCTTTCTGCAAAATTGACCGAACCAATTGCGGAAAATACGTGTGAAATAAAAAGTTCCTTCAATGATGTTTATAAGCTACCACTTAATTTTTTTAAGTCTGCCTACTGCTTAAAATTGCATCTACTCACTTTTATGTCATGAACGCATAAAATCCGCAGTCTACACAATGTTTAGTATATTATACAGTGTGTTGCGGAGGTCAATGAACCCGCGTGTCTAGGAAATCTTTTGCGAGCAAATTCTGTATGCTGTGATTTAACAGTAGAAGGCAGTTTGAAAGTTAAGATTTAAACATTGAGAAAGATGTGAACTAAAGATTGCGTTTTTCTGTTGCAGAAGACTTTGAGGGTGCCGTGCAGTGGTCGCCGCCGCTGTCGGCATCGACGTTCCTGTTCTCGCAGGGTAAGCAATCGTTTCCAGGATGTTAAAAAAAGATAGATCGAACAAGCTTTCGAGATCCTGTACCTCGACGAACTCGAGAAAATCCGAAACGAGAGAGACGAGGGAGAAATCGATTGGTCGATCGCGTCAGGCGCACGGGTTCGTTAGGCTGTTTGGCCTCTGTGAAACGACTAATCGCGGCCGGTTGCCAAATTCTGTAAACGACCTCCACCCTTTGTTTCCTCGGCCAGTACCCGCAGTGCAAAAATTCGCCGACGACCACCGGCCATCGAATCTTCAATCGGCCTCGGGAGAATCGAGGATTTGGCAATTTTCACGTCTACGGAAAAACGTGGGAAACTCGAAATTTAGCACTCCCTCTGTCCCATAATAACAGCAGCACTTGATGAGTTTAATTTGTCCCGTGATAATAGTAGCAAAAGAAAGGAAATACAGAACGCGACATTTATTATCAGAAAACTAGATTCTAGTTCCAGTTCACTTTTGAGTGAACATACTTTTGAGTGTTCAGACAGTTTCTCGTTTGATTGCAAATTGCAACCCGACCAGAAAAAAAATCAAACATCATTTCAATTAACTCTTCGCACTCGAACCTATGTTAACATCAGAGTTCTGACAGTACATGTATTTCCATTCTTTTTTAACAATTTATTAACCGTTAGCACTCGAATGGTGACTGTAAGGCACCACTAAAAATTGCTGTATCATTATTCAAAATATTTTGTACACTATTAAATTTGCTTGTATTTAATAAATTACTAAACATTTCAGTATCGTAGGCGCAAAATTGCATCATTTTCGTATCTATAACATGAAAAATATATATACAGCAAGGAAATATTCGAGGTCGGAAGAAGTGTTTCGTTTCGAGATTAAAATAGCTTCGAGTGCAAAGAGTTAAATAGTACATCATTATGTCACCATGTGATTATTTCGAGAATTAACCAGATTTCTCAGAATTCGTTACAAGCATAATTGTTCTCTAATTTATTTAAAATCGCAGACACGACCAGAAAACATGGAAACCCGGTGAACGTTCAGGTCTCGCCTAGAGCCAGGAAAACGTGCTGCCATAACACTATCTCCTCCGAAACCATCGATCGATGACACCCATCGCCGAAACGACGCATTTCGAAAGGGATCAGTATCACGAGGACCCTTCGGTCGAGATTTCCTCGTGGTCCCTTGCTCGTAACGCTTAACGTCGACGATGTTCGACGTTTCTTTTTTCTCCCTCGCGCTGGAAAACTCGCAGATTCCGTGGGAAATCGTCGGAGAGGTTTCGCCGACGGTTTCTTCTGCTTGTAAGCGCCGGGGCCGAGCGCGTTAAACGCTCGTCGAAAAAGAAAAAGTACACGCGCGATAACGTGCCGCGGATCGATTCGACGCGACTCCGAGCTGAAAGGTTCGCGCTCGACCCGTCTCCGCTCGCACGGTTCGTCGACTTTCACGTCCGATCACTCTCTTTGCTCGTCTCCGTGCCGCCGAATCGATACTCATCCACGGTTCCCAACCCTCCTTCGACTTTTTCTCTTCCACTCTCGGGACGGCAACTAGATTTTCGTGAGCATTGCCGAACCTCGCCCCCGAAGACGCGAAGACGACGCTCCCGAGCAAGTGATTTACGCTTTCCGCGAGGCGAGCGACACGAGCGAGGCGAGTTTCCGCGCCGACCCTCCTCGCAGACGGATCCGCGTTTTTACGACGAGCCCAGCTCCCAAATCAGGATTCGGCTTTCAGTGTTCGATGTAAGTCGGAGTGGGGTAAAACCGACTCAGAAATTGTAAAGTTTACTTTAAACCGATGTATTTTCTATCCATCCCACTAAAACCTAATAATCTTAGTGCTAAATAAAAAGTTTACTTTAAACTGATGTATTTTCTATCGATTCCACTAAAACCTAATAATCTTAGGGTTTTTATTTAGCGCATGGTTCATTCTTTAAGTTGCATTAATTTGGATTGAAAATATCTTCTGAAACTTATGATTTTCTTAATCAATTAAAAACTCGGGCAAAACTGCACCTACCTGTTTGAAAATTATTGAATCTTATTTCCTTATATTATCGGGCAAAAGCGGAATTATCGTCGAGGATGTAGGAATTAGCGAATTATTAGTCAAGACATCTCTCACATTCATATTGTATTTTTGTTGATCCTTTGTTGCAGTTTCCACAAACTCAGTTCATGCAATTGTGATTTCTACCTTACAGTTGGTACAATGCAACGTATATTCGAAAAGTTGAATTTTATTGAAACGTAAGATAGTCTACACAAAATACAAAGAAAAAATTCAGAGAACAAAATTATGAAAAAATGTCGATTTTTATACTTTTTGGTTGCAAATAACAGTTATTAGTGTCCAAAAAATTGGATCCGATAACTGTTATCGAGGAAGAAAAACTGTTTCGATTGCACAAAGCAGTTCATGAATTTCTCCCAACGATAACATTTAGTCGATTAGATACTTGTTGTTCCATGACTTTTTTCCTTTTTGGTTATAACAGTTATGGTCAGTTATGGTCAGATTTAGAAGACGTAACGTTAGGAATACCTTAGCAATTTTCTTAGTCTTTCTGCAATCGATGATCCACAGCTGAGAACTTTTTAATCAACTATCTAGAAGCAATAGCAAGTTCGTATTCAGCGCGTTATTGTTTCCGCAATTTTCTCCAATACTTGCAACATTATTTTAACAATATTATTTGAATGAATCGCCGCAAGCAATAGCAATTTCGCAACAGCAATTTCGTTCATATTCCAGCAAATTGTTCGAGCGAATATAATGAAACAGCTGGACTGCCCATCTTTATGCAAATTCTAAATTGCGTGGGTTATTTTATAAAAACCAGGATGGGGAACGAGTTGAACTCATCAACTATAGCATTCCTTATTGCAATCATTAGATGCTATGCATTTATGACCAAAATGTATTGGTCGAATACAAAACTGTATACAGAACAATTGAATAATGTTATACTCTTATCTCGTTGAAATTGTTAAAAGAGGAAATGCATTTTCATTAGGTTCTGTTTCTTGCAATTGACACGAACAATTTTTATTCTACATGAAAATCCACAGTCATCATTACACGTAATTGCAGTAGTAATCGTAGAGCAGAGATGTCATTAACACTAGAACAACCAAGCAGTAAATGCAACTGAAATACATTGCCTTTTAATAGTAACAAAATTGCATTTGCTTAAATTTTGTACCGACAGAGAAGTTTATTAAAAAATGTTCTCACGGAAACATATTTATAATTTCAATATTTCCAAACGAAAAAGTTATGAGCAAGCCATTTTGACTGATCCGGTAGTTCCAGTGTTAATGTTCGTTACTAGAAAAATTGATAAATAAAAGACACTGGTTCGCGGCACTGTCGGCCGCAAAAGAATTTTTTATTTGCCGAGGGCAAGTGTGCGGTCGCAAGATCATGTTGCTCCAGAGGACGGAGAACGCACCCTCGCATCAAAGCGGAGCGGAGCAAAGCGGAACGGAGCGGAGCGGCGCGCTCTCCGTTTAATCCGCTTTTACGTACCGCGTAAAGATGCATAAGCCGGCTTTACGATCGGTCAAATTCGACCGGGTGCTCGAAACTTCCGTAAATGCCGCCCTCCCCTCGAGTCTCCCCTTTCCATCCCCTACGGTTCCTCCTCGCGGGGGAATCTCGTATCTCGAATCTCGAATCGATCGAGCGGCCAATTGCTCGCGACCTCGCCACCGCGAGATATCCGCTCGGATCGGACCGCTCCCGAGACCATAACTTTGCGCTCGAGACGATTAGGATTCGGTTATACCGATTGCCGATTCGAACGATTTGAAACACGGAGATCCGAATAAATTGTTGTCCCCCGTTTCCTTCCAAAAACCGTATTCGAACTTTTATATTCCGTTTAGAAACGTATCTGTTTCTATAGAGTTGTTATGGAACGTGAGAGAATAGAAATAAATGTAGTGAGTTCACGATACATGTCAACAACACGGGTCTTGCCAGTGACAAATATCGTCCAGGAGCTCTCGGGCTTCGTGGCCCCTCACGATGTATACCCCGCGGTGGGGACAATTCCGCTTCGTTTATCATCCAGGCCTTGGCGACATATATAGAGAAATCACTGTAGTTTCCTTTTCTTCTCCCACAAAATTTTACTTGAACTAGTACGTTTCATTTTTAAAAAAATTGTACGCGAATATGAATTGAACATAACACTCGACATATAACGTATAACAACGTATAATGTTTCGATCAAGAAACAGACATCTACAGAACTTTGATAGAGCATACTTTGAGAAAAGCATCGAAACAGGGTTGTCTTTGCTTTTCGAATATTTACGTTTGAACTTGCAGGTTTTTTTTTTTGCTTTGAAAGATGTCTGTGCACGCAGTAGATATTTCAGAACGCGCGTAAGGAAAGTTCCATGGAAATAAGTTATTTTCGAACGTTTAATAAAAGAACCGTCCATAAGGGGAACATTGATTGCGAACTTTCTTAATACCGTGACGCAAAATACCTCTTCCTGTTTGCCGACAAATTTTCACATTTTCTGTTTTACAAGTTCCATTCAAATTAAAACTTTTACCTTCGGCAACTTTACCTCTTCTCGTCAGAACTTAAAATGTCAGATGGTTTTTCGAAAAAAGTTCCTTGTTTTACGTAGAATGTAATAAAAAGTTTTATAATCCTCTGGACACTTTGTTAAATCAGACCGAGAGTCGGTCGAGAGTTCTTTTTCCAAAACGAAGCTTTAAATCTTTGGAACGCGTTTACTGAAAGAAGTGATGAAAGTTTGATGGACTCGCTAAAACTTGAACAATTGTGAATACAAGTATTATTTGTTAACACTAAACCTACCACGGTTGAAATAACCGATTTTCTATTTCACAATTACAGTGATTTCTCTATATATGTCGCCGAGGCCTGGACGATAAACGTCGCGGAATTATCCCCACTACCATTGGGTATGCCTCGTGAGGGGTCACGGGGCTCGAGAGGTCTCGGTAACCATAACACGGCTCCTGGACGATACATGACGCTGGCAAGACCCGCGTTTTTGACATATATCGAGAATTCACTGTATTAAAATTATTGAAACGTTTCCATAGGAAATTACTGAATCGACGTCTTTCTTTAAGCACATATTACAGTGAAAATCGTTCACAATTTTAATAAATTAAATCTTCTCCTTTCTATAAGACGTTTCACTTTTGTATGTTTTGTGCTCGGTAGGTTTATTGTTAAAAAAAGTTTGCCAAGAGCAAGAGGAGCAAAAGTGACCTCAGGCGACCAGGAGAGAGAGAGAGAGAGAGAGAGAGAGAGAGAGAGAGAGAGAGAGAGAGAGAGAGATCGGACACGTCTCAATTAGCTTCGCACGACTTTTAACGCGTTTTATTTACTTTTACACCGTTTTCAGACATTTGATTTATTTTTACACCTTTTCCGCGCTGGTTTCTCACCGTGTGTGAAGAAACCCAGGTGAACGGGGAACAGATAATCGCTTCCAGTTATCGAGCAGCCATGCCAGCGATCGTCAGTTTACGATACTCGTGGTGATATCGACACAGCGAGCTGAAAACGACTTGTGGATCGACGGAGAGAAAGAGAGAAAAATAGGAGAACCGACTACAGCGAATTCTCGATATTTGTCAGCAACACTGATGTCGTTTATTGTCCATGAGTATTTCCTGCGATAGTGTGGATAATTCAGAGCGACATTTATCGGCCATGCCTCGGCGACGTATACCGAGAATTCACTGTCGTTACTATTGGACCGGGAATCTGTATGTAAAAATTGTTTTCCTCAGTTGCAGAACAGAAATAGGACATCTCGTTTCATCGATTTCATTCGGCTCGCGTCACGTCCTTGCAAGTGTCCAAGTCTCTACTCTCTCGCGCTATAAAAATAAAATGAATAAAATTTGTTCTTCCTGTTCCGGAATCTCGAATCAATGATCTCCATCGCGGAAATCTCCGTAAATTCAATACTAACTTACTCGACTGACGACTAAAATTGTTTTACGACATGAAAATTCGCTTTTTCACTTTCGTCGTGTGGCCGACTCCAATTTTCCATGGACGAGCCAGAGGAAGTGTGAGAGGAGAGTGGGGGGGGGGGGGTGGGTTAGTAACGACGCGACACTTATTTGCATTCTCGTTTGTATGCCCTTGCGCCGCGTCGCGTCGATTCGACGAACATGATTTATGGAAGGGAAGAGCAAGGGAAGCCTAGGGTAATAAGCTCTTAACGGATGCCATCTCGTTCGGGCGGCGTTATTAGTTGGTAAACTATGTGTTATTCCGCTAGGCTGCGCCCGTCTCGGCTCGTCTCGTCTCTCGTCTTCGGGGGACACGAAAAGATCGAGAAGACGGGCACGTGCGCGCGCGCTTTCGTCGCCGGGGTGCTCGAGTTTGGAAAAAGGCGATGAGTTTGGAGATTGCTCGCTTGCTCATTCGCTCATTCGCTCGCTCTCATTCCATCACTCTCATTCGCTCTCCTTCGCTCACACACTCGCAATCTTACTAGCTCATTCGCTCGCCCTTACTCGCTCGCTCTCATTCCCTCACTCTCATTCGCTCTCCTTCGCTCACACACTCGCAATCTCACTAACTCACTCGCTCACTCACTCGCCTAAGCCAAGAGATATCGCGAGCCCCGACCTCGATAGGTTAACACGGCTGGGCGAGCTTGTCGCACCCTCGGGACACTCACCCTCTGCCCTCGAAGGGTAGGATTTAGTCGCGCGTTGTCGCTGCTCTCGTTAGGGGCGTCCCGTAGCATTATACACCGCGACAACGCATGCGAACATGCGAAACCGTGCCTATTTATCCCACGCAAAAACCTCCATCTACAGTGAATTCTCGATATATGTCAACAACACGGGTCTTGCCAGCGTCATGTATCGTCCAGAAGACATAACCGTGTTATGTTTACACTCCTCTGCGTCCGAGGTCTCTCGAGCTTCGTGGCCCCTCGCGGAGTATACCTTGTGTTAGTGGGGATAACTCCGCGACGTCCAGGCCTTGGCGACATATACAGAGAAATCACTGTAAGGGCTTTTCCATGGCGTTCGACAGGATCGTTATAAAAATGGAATTTTTATTTCCCTTTCCAATTTTAAAACTCCATCGATAGACGCAACAATAAATAATTTAGTAGAGGATTTTACGCATTCACGACAGAAATGAGTAAATCTTAAAGCAGCAAAAGTATTTAAAGAATTCATTGACACTGTCGTATTGTTTTCAACTCAATAAAATTATTTAAGAAAGGGGTAGTGGGGATAATTCCGCGACGTTTATCGTCCGGGCCTTGGCGACATATATAGAAAAATCACTGTATTAAATGACTGCAGAATCATAAAATTCCACGTTTACATGGCGTACGTATAATCAAATTGTAATATTTTTCGACCGTTCTAAGTAAGGTAGTAAAGTCACATGTGAGAATATTATTGAATTATGCGATGTATTAGCCAGTTATGAAATAGAAGAGTAGAAACACTTTGGATCGCAAGGGGTTAACGATAAAAAATAGTGCTGGTGACGTATAAACAATATCGCGCAAAGAATTATTACAATGTACGTCTTCGCAGTTCTGCAAAAAATGACGTCACCCGTGGGTATCTCTCTAGTATCGAAACGCCAAAGTTGATTTTTCCACTTTTGTTGTACGCGACGCCGCCGGTTGTTCATCAAAGGCCAGGCTACCGGAATTTCCAGGGATATCGAATAACCAATTACGGGAGGACTAAATTTTCTTGGCGTTCCCGCCATCTTCCCGAGCTCGTATCGATTTTACGTTCGCGTAGCCAATTTTGCGGTTCGTTGAAAATCTCGCTCGAGCGTTAACGCCGTCGCGCCGCGAGGTCGTCGCCGAGTTTCGCGATTTATTTCGCGCGAGTTGCGACTGTCGCGCGACGATATCGATCACGGGGAAACGACGCGGCGACGCCGCGAGAGATTTCGCTGTTTTAAACGTGGACCGTTGTTTTGGCGGGCTGGCAATCGCGGGGACGCGGAGAAATGCGAAGGTCACGGGAACAAGTTAATTTACAGTGGCTGCAAAAAGTATTCGCTCGGCCGGACTTCCGAAAAGGCTGTTTCGCTGAAAATGTTCCAAAAATCGACAATTATGGACACGATTTAGAAACGCTACTGAAACATTCGAGCAGACTAAACTGACAAAATACAGTGATTTCTGTGTATATGTCGCCGAGGCCTGGATGCTAAACGTCGCGGGGTATACCCCGTGAGGGGCCAAGAATCTCGAGAGGCCTCGGTAAACATAACACGGCTCCTGGACGATATATGTCGCTGGTAAGTCCCGCGTCGTTGACAAATATCGAGAATTCGCTGTAGACTCAAACTGAGGGATCGAACCGCTCTAGTTTCGTTAAAAATAATCGTACGGTAATAAATCAGGACTCATTTTGAAGCTACGAGCCTCTACCTTCGCATGCCCCAGTTCATTCTCATCTACGATTTTGTTTAATACTGTTTTCCGGAGAATGAACACCGCCAACTTTGCGCTAATATTAGGCACACCGCGATTGAATTTGTACCTCGTTCCCCTTTCACAAAACTGTCGCAAAAAATCGTACATCGAGTTCCGAGGTATCTCTGTAAAGAGGAAGCTTCAGTCTTCAAGTTCACGATGAATTCAGTCACGGAAAAAATTTTGCAATCCTTTTAGAATGCTTCAAACTTTAAACCGAAACGAGGTTCGTCGTTGTTCGAGGTTTTTCTTAGGACAGCCGAATTTTTCAAAACTTGAAACCGCGTGTGCCGATACTTTCTGGAGCCACTGTACGTCGCGACGGGCAACAGCATCGTCGTCGTCGTCGTCGTCGTCGGTCTTTGCTCGTCTTTTTCCCGACGCGTAAACACGGCCGCGCACGCGCCTGTGTCCGCGACCGTCTCGCGGCTGTCTCGCGTCTGCTCGAGCAGAAAAACCTCGTGTACGATCTCGGCTCCGCTTAGAACGTCGTTACCATAACTCGGCCGAGATACATTGCCGCTGACAATTCGGACCTTCCGGCGCACTTGGTCGTTCCCGATATTTTCGTAGAAGCCTCGACGAAAGATCTCGACGATCTTGCTCGCGCGAGCCACGCGCGGATCCTGGCAGCGAGGTTGCTCTCCGTTCTTTTCACAATTTCGACCGAGACTTCCGAAAATACTCCTCGGAAACTGGCAATTTCTACCTGAAAGTTAGCCGCACGTTTACTCCGCAAAAGATCGTGAATGATTCACGTTATTTCAATCCGCTGTCCAATTCACTGTCTCCGTTCGCCCCGCCATTTTTGAGTTCATTAATTTTTCAGTTCATGCATTTTTCATTCAATTTCACCGGTCCGAATGTTCAGCGATGTTGGATTTGGACCTTGGCGACGGAGATCGGGGGACGCGGATTTTTATGCAAAACGGAAATTGTGTTAATTGGAAGACACAGAAGCTATATAGACACCGCCTCCATTTTAAAAATAATTTTATTGTGTTGGAAACCATACGACAGTGGCAATGAATTCTTTAAATGTTTTTACTGCTTTAAGATTGATTTATTTGTATCGTAAATGCATAAAACTCCTCTACTAAATTAGTTATTGTTGCGTCTATCGACGGAGATTCAAAATTGCAAAGGGAAATAAGAATTTCATTTCTATAACAATCCTGTCGAGTGCCCTGGAAAAGCGCGTACAGTGATTTCTCTGTATATGTCGCCAAGGTCTGGACGATAATCGTCGCGGAATTATGCCCACTACCGCAAAGTATACTCCCTTTTTAAATAATTTTATTGAGTTGAAAACAATACGACAGTGGCAATGAATTCTTTAAATGTTTTTACTGCTTTAAGATTGATTTATTTGTATCGTAAATGCATAAAACTCCTCTACTAAATTAGTTATTGTTGCGCCTGTCGACGGAGATTCAAAATTGCAAAGGGAAATAAGAATTTCATTTCTATAACAATCCTGTCGAGTGCCCTGGAAAAGCGCGTACAGTGATTTCTCTGTATATGTCGCCAAGGTCTGGACGATAATCGTCGCGGAATTATGCCCACTACCGCAAAGTATACTCCCTTTTTAAATAATTTTATTGAGTTGAAAACAATACGACAGTGGCAATGAATTCTTTAAATGTTTTTACTGCTTTAAGATTGATTTATTTGTATCGTAAATGCATAAAACTCCTCTACTAAATTAGTTATTGTTGCGCCTGTCGACGGAGATTCAAAATTGCAAAGGGAAATAAGAATTTCATTTCTATAACAATCCTGTCGAGTGCCCTGGAAAAGCGCGTACAGTGATTTCTCTGTATATGTCGCCAAGGCCTGGATGATAAACGTCGCGGAATCATCCCCACTACTACGAGAGGTCTCGGACCCCGAGGAGTGTAAACATAATACGGTTCGGGCATGTCTCCAGTGTCTTCTCGATATTTGTCAACAACACGGGTCTTGCCAGCGACATATATCGCGCAGGAGATACTATTATTCTTTGGTCCACGCTGAACGTCGTACCCGAGCCGAATTATGTTTACACTCCTCGGCGTGCGACACCTCTCGAGCTTCTTCTAGTTCTGCGACTTTTATCTTGCAGGTATTTGCGACAAATACCGAGAGAAGACTGCACATGACGCTGGCAAGACCCGTGTCGTATATATCGAGAATTCACTGTATATCATTTGTATAATTGTATAATTTGTATAATTCGGTTACGAGAACTTGAAATTGCCTTTTCACCCTCAAAAAGCTGCTCCGTTCAAACGTACAGGGTGTCCCGGGTTTTAATGAACAAACTTGGAGAGCATATCCTACAAGTGGAAATAAGAATAAAGTGTTATTTGAAGTTTGCTCAGAAACGTTTTACTTATTACAAAGTTATAAATAAAGTTAGAATTGAGACGGCGGATTTTACTTTACTGAACATTGAAAAAGGTCGAACGCGTTTATCTTATTTGTCCATTCATGTCGCGTTTACTATTTCGATATGATTTGCTGTTAGTGTTAACGACCAGGCATGTTCGCTGTTAGTGTTAACGACGACATTTTGAAATAATCCGATAAACACGTTCGACCTCTTTCAATGTTCAGTAAAGTAAAATCCACCGTAATCAATTCTAACTGTTGGAATTTATTTCATAAATAGAACAAAATTAATCTGTTATTTCTTTAGAAGGAAGGATCGTGTGAATCGGCTTTTGATATACATTGTATCTGCAGTTAACATACATTGTATGTTGTCCCCGGCACGGGACCCTCGATCCTCAGTATACAGATAAAGAGTGTGATTTTATTATATATACCCATATCCCAATACCAACTTTATGTGTTTATAACTCTGTAATAAAGCGTTTCTGAGCAAACATCAAACATCATTTCTTTCTTATTTCCACTCGTAGGATATGCTCCCCAAGTTTGTCCATTAAAACCCGGGACACCCTGTATATTCCTCAGGTATATAAATTGGCACAAAGACGGTCCAGGTGCGTCGAAAGCGCATCGAACCGAGAATAGACGATGGTCCTGCGTCGCATGCGATCGATCACCGTGTCCAACCTAATTTTCCCTCAACTTCGAATGAACCTTAACGCGATCCTAAACGGATCGTGGAAGATCGGAATCGTTCGGATCAGAAAAGAAACGTGGACGAGGAGAGGACAGCCCCGGTGCTCGCGGGTTCGTTTCCTCGGGCGAGGTAGGAGCACGACGACCGGGTTACCGTTTTCTCGTTTCGCTATAAATAAGCAGGATCGATAGTCGCGAGCGAAGGACTCGACGGATGCCGGGGATGCATGGTTGCCGGCAATAATTTTATGCGAACGGGAAGAGCGCCGATGCGCGAACTTACCCTTTCGCCGCGGACCCGGTGTCCCTCGATCGGCCCGCTAACGCCTTCGTCTCGATAACCTTCCCGGGGACCAAACGAGCGTTAGGGATCCGATCCTGATCGAGCCTGCTCGGCCCCGGGACCTTGCGATTTATGGCATTTTTATCCGAAGACCATGTACTGTTGCGGGCCCGAATGAAATAATTGATTGCCGCGAGGAAGTTTGCCGAATAGTATTAGGTCGTCACATAACTTCGTGCCGTTCAGGTGCCATTTAAATTCTAAAAATAAAATATCTAATCACCCTTTCGTTCCACAACCCCTTCTGACTTTTTTGGCAAAGACATCCGTCACTATACAATTTCTGCGGTTTTAAAATAGTTTTCAATGCTGAATAATATAAACATATCCGCGGCACGAACTTATGGGACGAATAATTCTTGCTTCAATTGATTCATAATTTGTTTCTTGAGAACGCCTCGAGGACTGTCTTCTATGAGATGTTTGATTGTGTCCGATGATTCGGAGATGAACACTGAATTGTTTGACTGTTCCCGACGCTTAACCCTTTCGTCCCGAGCGGTACACATATGTACCAGCCTGATTAAAAAATTACTGAAAGGTCAAGAAAGCAATGTGGGCACGTGTGTACCACCTTTCACCCCCTACCCCTACCGTGATAGGAAAAATTTGAGGGTGGAAATCTATTATTTTTAGTCGAACTTACGTATCCATCACACTGTAATTGTTGAAATTTCAATTTCTATATTCAGGGACGAAAGGGTTAAAGTAATCGTACCTGACGATTCTAAGCTAAAGACCGAGTAGTTCGACTGTGCCCGATGGCTGTGGCCTAAACGCCGTGTTTGCTGATTCTGACAAGCTGAACGAATTAAACTCGCAGTTGCCATGAACTCGTGAACTCGTGAACTCATTCCTCAGCTTCTTGCCCGAAACAAAGAGGCTGGACTAACATTAAACGTGTCTCGTTCTGTTTCAGGTGTCGCGAACACGACAGGAGCACGGACAATTTGGTGAGTGGATACGCAAGCTTTCTTCTTTTCTCTTCGACGCAGTAGGTCATCGCGTAACTTCGTTGCTACACTTAGGTGAAGTGGCCGTCGGGTTAGGTAACCGTCGACAAATTTTTCATCACCGTTTCCGACACCGTACAATTTTATATGGAACGAACCTTTTTATACCAAAGCGTTAATCTTTCGAATATTAAAAAAAAATCCGAAACTGTATATCTAGGCATAGGTGCCAATTAATTAAACTTCCGTGCCAATAAATGAACCATTCGTCGGCAAATGAAAATCTGAGGTTTCGTCTGATGAACAGTAAGAAGTAAACAGGCTATTTGATTTGTGATTAAACATACACGCACTTATTACGTCTGTAGTAGAGTTCGAAATGAAATTATAAAGCGATAAAGTATACCTACTCGTAACGAAAATTTTAACACAACATTATTTACACTGCACTGTCCGTCGGTCTCACTGGATATTCTCCAGCGTTGTTGATAGTGGAACTCTGTTATGGAAATTTACAATGTTGCCGTGAAATATAAATAAGAAGCAGTAACAAATGATTTTCTATACCAGGAATTCTTAAGGAGCCGGTCCCCGTAGATTCGCGATAAGGTAGAGCGACGACATTACCGACAAAGAATGGTTTCATGTGCTTCAAATTTTCGTCCTTAAATAAGAATATTTTGTCGCTGGTAAAGGGCTCATTCGAAAGAGGAAGGTTCAATTTAGAGCGCGCTGGTCAGGAGCTGACGAGATTATGCAGATATTTGGTAACATAAGCGTTCGAAGTAGGCCAAAAATTGACGATGGAATCCAAGCATTTTTCTGCCATTGGATGAGTTTTCTGGATGAAATCGAGAGTAGAGCGTGCTAGAAAATATCTCCGGCTACAAATTGAGCTATAATTTGTCTCGATTGGGAAATAAAGCCGAAAACTCGAAGCACGTTTCTGGCAAGTCAGAATTCATAATACCGATAATACAGAGCAAAAAATGTGACAAATTTACTCACAGACTTCAGACCCGTCGGATCAAGACCAAAACGGATCTTGAGTCTGAGTCTGAAGGCAGTGAATGGAAATTATTAATGAAAAAGTCACGCGACTACCCCGGGCCCTTAATATTTGCCGTTTAAATCAAAAGTGCCAATAACCACTGCGGTGCCAGCAATGGTACAGTTCACCGTACAGGGTGTATAAAAATTATATGTCACGACCACCATAAATCTGTTAAAAAAATGCACGGCAAAATTCACCTTGACCTTGGAAATCAAGATGAAAGTGTCGAAAAATTTTTTTTTATTGCATCGTATAGTACTCATCGCTGAAATTTTTCGATACTTTGACCTTAAGTTTCGAGGTCAAAATGAATTTCGCGGTGCATTTTTTTTCACAGATCTCCACCGATCCGGAGGTGTAGAATCACGCTATGACGGTCGTGACATATAATTTTTATACACCCTGTACAACAACTCGATACGGCACACACATCGAAAGACGAGATTCCCGAGACTCTGAGCGGAACGCTTCGCTCCTCGACATTGATTTTTACGTCTCGACAACTGTTATCGATGCGTTCGCTCGGTTAGACTGTTCCGCAGAAGCTGTTCTCTCGGAGAGACCCGAATAAAGAGAGCGAGCGAGAGAGAGAGAGAGAGAGAGAGAGAGAGAGATGGAGTGGAAGAAGGAAATGCCAGAGGGAAAAAAAGGAGTAGCGAACAGGATACGTCGTATATCAGCGGGCGGGAGAGCGTTATTCGTTCCGTGGCACGTTAATACCCCGATAATTCATTCTAAATCCAACAAATGAAGCCACCGGACATCTCCCGACGGTCCGTAAAGCATTCCGAGAAACCCGGCCGTCGTACAGCGTCGTCCAACCTCGTCCGACCTCGTCCAACCTCGTCTCGCTTTGAAGTCCCACCACCGTCCGCGAAATCTTTTGCCAAAGAACCGCGCGGAAGCCAGTCTCCTCCATTCCGGTTTAGCGATTCTCTGCAACAACGCGTTTCCCGAAACTCTATTCGGACCCAAGATCCAAGATCGATTCGAACGATTTTGCCCCCAAATTAGGAGAATTTAACAGAACCCGCTGCAGGATGCAAACGTGCCTCAGCTGAATTAGTGCTAATTTTCGTTTGACCGGATGATCGATTGTCGCGAGAACGACCCGGATTCGCGATTCTCTGCAACAACGCGTTTCCCGAAACGGTCCTCCATTGGGACCCAAGATCCAAGATCGATTCTAACGATTTTTCCCCCAAATTAGGAGAATTTAACAGAACCCGGTGCAGGATGCAAACGTGCCTCAGCTGAATTAGTGCTAATTCTCGGTGCTAATTTTCGTTTGACCGGATCGATTGTCGCGATTCTCTGCAACAACGCGTTTCCCGAAACGGTCCTCTATTGGAACCCAAGATCCAAGATCAATTCGAACGATTTTGCCCCCAAATTAGGATAATTGAACAGAACCCGCTGCAGGATGCAAACGTGCCTCAGCTGAATTAGTGCTAATTTTCGTTTGACCGGATGATCGATTGTCGCGAGAACGACCCGGGTTCGCGATTCTCTGCAACAACGCGTTTCCCGAAACGGTCCTCCATTGGGACCCAAGATCCAAGATCGATTCGAACGATTTTGCCCCCAAATTAGGAGAATTTAACAGAACCCGGTACAGGATGCAAACGCGCCTCAGCTGAATTAGTGCTAATTTTCGTTTGACCGGATCCATTGTTGCGAGAACGGGCCGGGTCACCGGGACTCTTCCGGTTTCCTTCTGTTCCGGTGGTCGAAGTGCAACGATTTTCACGAGGGGGAGGAGGGGGAGGGGGAGGGGGCAGTTCGTCGATAGGATTCATCGAGTATCGGTTTTCGATTACCGGCCCGAGAAAAGGTGAAGGAGCAGATGCGAGGCGACCGGGAAAATAGAAGGAAGATATAGTAGTCGGGGGAAGGGGCTCGGTTACGTTGTCTCGCCTCGGAAAACCGATCGAACAAAGAGAAGAGCGCGCATAGAACTATGCGGGCAACGGTGGCAGCTAGTTTCCACGGAAGAAAATCCGCCTCTCGTTCCGTTTCCTCCGGCAGAAAATTTGCATTTTAAATTAAAGGGGATGCACTCGAGACTCTTTTAACGACGCGGCCCCAACCTCCCTCGGATGAAATCCCCGGGTATTTGGAGAGCCTCGTCTCCCTCTATTTTTCTTTCTCTCTGTCTCTCTCTCTCTCTCTCTCTCTCTCTTTTTCCAGAGTCGAATCCCACCGCGACTTTCTGACCGAGCACGTAAACGCGTTTTACGGGGAAGAACAAGAAAAGAGGGATCGACGTGACGCTACGCGCCGCGACGCGACTAGATTGCGCGACGCGTTCCCGCGGCACGTTCCGAACGATATAAATTGTCCTGGAGCCGGAGCCGATATGCTCGTCCATCGTTTCGGAAATCTCTTTTATCGGTTTCCGTTTGCTTCGTCGATGGGGGACCGAGCGGAAGCTCCAGCAAGATGCATCCGAGCCCGATACACCGTTTATTCGAACCGTTTGCGATCGAACGGCCACTCGGAGCCACTGAAAGCTGTCCTAGCACAATAAGAAACAATTTTAGAGTCGCTACTTCTGTTCGGTAAACCGACGATCATGCGAGCGCGCTGTCGGAAAGATTGCTTAACGCGGTGACTGCTGCGTCGATGTTCGCAACCAGACCTTTTCATGCACAATGAAAATTGTATCGATTGCCACTGGACACGGGTGCCATTTAACACTTTGACTGCCAAAATAGAAACCTCAAAGATTCCTTAAAATGAAAGTAAGTTGTTTAGTCAAATAAAAATTGAAAGAAATTATATGTATGATATTGAGTAGTCCTCCAACTTCCTTGCAGTTTACAGATTCTAATCAAATCTGTCTCAATTGCCACTTTATACGGGTGCCATTTAACACTTTGACTGCCAAAATAAAAACCTCAAAGATTACATGAAATCAAAGTAAGTTGCTTAGTGAAATCAAAATTGAAAGAAATTAAATGTACGATATTCAGTAGTCCTCCAACTTTCTTGTAATATTAATGTAAAAATTCATTTTAAAATCGGGACAAATAATCCCGGCACCCACATACGGGTGACATTTCAGTCAACGTGTTAAAAAGGGCCTCAGGGTCAAAGGTGCCTCTTTCTCTGCCTCAACCCCTTGGACTGCTATTTACTTTGCGCTTATAATGATTAGAAACTCCTCATCGTTCAGAATTTCGTAGAAAAAAGAAAGATAGATTATATTTATTGTATGCCTATGTTTTCTCCAAAGGATATACATCAACTACAACAAAATATCATATTTATTAGACTCTGTTCAGAATCTTCATCAGGAGTCTGACTCGATATTGTAGGACAAGGGGTTAATGATTCGTTATCCTTCATATATTCTAACCTCTCTGCTCTTTTAACACTAAACCCACCACGGTCAAAACGACCAGTTTTCTATTTCACAGTTATAGAAATTAGAAAAACGTTTCTACAGGAACTTACTGAATTCACTTCTCCATTTAAGCACCTCTTTATTTAATGAAAATCAATGTTCAAACTTTAGATAAATTCGATCTTCTCTCTTCTACAAGACGTTCCACTGTTACATGTTTTCTGCTTGGCAGGTTTCGTGTTCATAAAATCGACTTGTTCAATAGTGCAGGAATTGGAAAAGCCAATACTCGTTTTGTCACGATTGTTGACTTAACCCTTTGTGGACGAGGACCCTAACCCTGCCAACGGTAATTCGATCAAATGATCAAAATGCGTCCCGGAAGAAGGTTCGCCGTTTAAATCAGAATCTTCCAACGGTTTCATAAACCAGAGTGTCACTTATCGCGACGCAACCGAACGAATCGGTCTCGTAGAAATTCGCAAAAATCGGTCGGAATTGAATCGGCGGTTGGAACGTGTTACGCCGCCGTACACGAGCGTATTGGACGGAGTCGCGGTTTCGTCGAGGGTTTCCCGAAACCGGGGCTAGGGCTTTTACTTAATTAACCGTAGCCGGCTGGGTTCAGCCCTTTTTCTTTGACTTTTTTTCGGAAAAGTTCGCTCCGATTCTCCTCGGTCTCGAGTACGCAGTGTCTGCTCTAGCAAGCGAGAGAGAGAGAGAGAGAGAGAGGCACGAGTCGGTGCCTCGAGTAATTTTCGCCGCGTACGCGAGCCTAGACGAACGGGGAAAAAAAGGGAACGGTTTGTTCGGCTGAAAAGACTGGCTGCTGGCGGAGGAGGAAGAGGAAGAAGAGGAGCAGCCTAGATACCGGAAGGGACGTCGACGAGAGGAAGAGAAAGAGAAAAGAGACGGAGGAGGGCTTTGATGCAAATAACCGAGAGCTAGGCGGCAGCTGCGCGCGCGCGTCCTCGCGTCCGACTAATCGAGAATTCTTTCTTTTTTTTTCCTTTTTCGTCTTTCATCTCCTCTCTGCAACGACTCTCTTCTTTCTCTCCAGCCTTTATTCCATCTCGCTTCTGCTTTTTACTCCGTTTCGGCCCTCGACGGGGCTCATTCCGAACCTCGTTCCGGACTGGTTCCGCGCGAGATCTTACCGCGAATTCGTGACGTACGATCGATAAACCGTGTCGATAACGTATCGTCGATAACGGTGTAACGGTGCCCCGGCCTATCGTCCGCAAATATTTACCCGGGAAATTCCGGAAAACAGAAAACTCCGATTCGCCGTTCTCGGTGTTTGCCAGGAAACAGTCGAGCCCGTCGAATTTCTAGCCAGGGCGTGTCCCACAAACGACGATCCTACGAGAAATCCTTTTGCGCACGGTTTCTTTCGCGATACGATCGACCTGTCCTCTTTTCATTCGCGATCCCCCTTTTCGTAGCTGTTCGCACTCGAACGGCTCTGCTATCGAAACTGTGTTCCTTCATTTTTACCACGTTCTTATCAGCTCGCTTTCTTGTCTGTCTGTTTGCCCGTTCGGTACTTTGCAATTGATTTTGAACTAAATTCCCGGTGAGCTGGAGACGCGACACTTTGAACGTACCTCGGAACTGGGTGACAACACGCGCGAGACCAAAAGCAGATAATCATTATTCGATTATTTCAGTTCTGTCGGCGGAATTTGGTTATACCCTGTTTTTGTATCTCTCGCAATCTGACCCTAGAGAGGAATTATTTTTTACTTTTTAGACCGTCTTAAAAACGAGGTGCATTAAAAATTTTCTTTGTTTTTAAATAATTATTTTAATCTCGACTCAACTCCGTCCCTCATTCTTGTAACTCGCAGTGGATTGCCGCTGGACAATAGTAATTGATTTCATCCCTTATCACCGAACCTACCAGACGACCTACTTTCTATTGCACAATTATTGAAATTATGAAAACATTTCCAGAAGAAATGACTGAATTGACTTCTTTATTTAACACTAGGTTTACGGAGCATTAAAAGTAAGTATTTTACATTACTTTATAGAAATAAGTGGAATGTGGCTAACCAAGCTTTCAGCTATTTTTTAAATAATATATACCAAAGGAAATAAGGTTGTTGAGTAATTCCACGTAGATGGATCATCACAATCTCAATAATCGTAAATTAAAAATATTAGAACCCGTCGTTTCGACGGGTCCCGTAAACCTAGTGTTAAGCACTTATTGTAATTTTATATTATAAGTAAATTCAATCTTCGCTTTTATATGTTTTTGGCAGCTTTACTGTCAATAATTTCGACACATCGAAAACAGCGCCATTCTTAGATTTTTCTAATCTTTCATTGTTCCATATTTCGTCCAGCCAATTTCTTCACAAACGCATAGAAATTCGCAGTATAATTATCACAGCAATGCCGTTCGCAGGAAACGGAGATTTTATAGTCGATCGAGATTCGAACGGACAATATATCGTAAATGTCGAATCAAATTTTGTTGTCGAAGATTTCATTATCGAGGTGATCGAACAGTTCCTTCAGTTTCTATCAAATGGGGGTCGACCGGTGTGTCTGACCATGATCTACCGTTTCTACTTATTGTATTACGAACACGCTTGTTGAACAAGCATCAGCTGGCGCGTCTGGCCATGACCAGCCGATTCTACTTGAAAGACTCTTTGATTTCGAATTTGAGTTCGAACACTCTGTGAGATCGAAGCCTTGTTCGAAGATACTTTCTTCCTGGATCTTCCCTTCTCATAATCACCTTTCCGGCACCACCGGAAACACGTTGTACGAATGTGTCTCATTACCAGACTGAGAATTTTTATGCGAAAATTGTATCCATTCGAAAACACAACACTCTCTCAATAATTTCAACCAATTCTGAATAATACCGTTTTGCGTCGGATCAATTTTATCCTAAATGCCTGAAATCCGCAGTCTACTTATTACCTATAGTTCTTCATAAATTTCTGGGGATGGGGCGGGGGTAAGAAGCATGTCAACAGAAAGATACCACCACGTTCGTGTAATACCTTCTTCTTGTTCGTAAATTTTCTTACGGGAGAGAAGCCGGTTGACGAACAGGAAATCATGCTGGGTATTTTTTCTCGCTGGCCATTTTGTGCAACTTGCTCGCGTTCCGGAAATGTCATCGTTCCGAATCCGAGTGAGGGCGAAGAAGAGACAGCCGGGACGAGGTGGAAGTGAAAAACGGTGGTAGTTCTCTGCCGATGCGTCGCGACGTATGACGAGCAATTGGCAGGGGCGGGGGTGGGGGTGGGGGTGGGGGTAGGAACGTGACGGGTGCCAAATCGTCGGCTAGCTCGGGGGTTGGTTTAGCGGAATCCTCGGGAGACTTGTTCGACGGGGTGTCTGCGCCATGCGAGCGTCTACGTGTATCCGTTCGATCGAATTCGGGTATCGGATTCGAATTCGAATGAGGACGAGCCGGAGAAAGAGGACCGGGAGAGTTGCAGCAGAGTTAATGGGTTTCCACGTGGAAGCTCCTCAGGGTCCCCTGTTTCTCCGGTTTCGCGCAAACGCGTCCCGAAACGGAGCCTGCATTGTTTCGGGCCGGGCTTAAAACGCTCCCGAAAATTACTGTTCCAAACTACTGCGCGCAGCTGCCGACCAACTCCTTGGCCAAAGATGTATTTCAGAATTACAGTAATTAGAACGTCGCGCGCGCTGTTCCGTAAGGAAGAAGAACATACTCGGCATGCCGCGCGCAACACGGTTTCGTATTAAATCGGACTGTTAACTGCGGCTGGAATTAAGACCGTTTCTGACAATATCACTGATCACGAAGAACCGTTATCCTGTTGATCGTAACAACGGCTACGAAGAACCGAGATCACCGGCTATTATTGTAGGGATCTTTGGTGCATAGGGATCAAAGACGAAAATCAGAGCAACAACATTTAATGATACAGAATATATATGGTTATGAAAAACAAAAATTAAACAACATGAACTCGCTCGATCGCTTTCTCACTCCAAAACTCGCTCTCTCTCTCTCTAAACTCGCTTCTCGACCTCTCGCACGACTCTTCACGCCTTCATTCATACCAATAACATAGACATGCACTCCGATCTACAATTCGTAGGACCCACGAGTCAAGGATCCCACATTATCGATTCCGATTTCGATTGTCACATCGATTCCGGAAACGGCATTCGAAATCGCTGTCGGAACGGTTCTCGGGAGGCGATTTCGAGGCCCCTCTTGGCCGTCCTTCTTTCTATAGTGGTTCTTCACCGAGAAAATGCGATCGTCCCGACGACGCGACGACACCTAATTCGAGCGACGACTCGCGTCGCGGCGGGGAATGACAAGCGCGAGAACCGAGACAAAGTAACGAATCGCGAGGGAGAGACCGAAGAGAAACGCGAGGCACCGACGAGCCTCGCGGTCCGAGCTCTTCGCGAGAGAGGAGAGAGAGAGAGAGAGAGAGAGAGAGAGAGAGAGAGAGAGAGAGAGAAAACCGTTCGAGCCGGGCATTTATTTTCGGCCAATTAGCAACATTCCGCGACGGAGGGAGCATCTTTCTCGCGACTCGTTAGCGCGCGGATTGCGTAACCGGTAACTGGTAACTCGAGCGAAAGAACGCCGCTCTCGCGAAATTAGGTGTCGAACTATGCTTGCGTCATCGGACTCCGTAATCATTTCGTCCACGCGTCCCGCGTCGTCGATTGTCCCATTCTAATACGCGAGCTTCTTGACACTTTGATCGGCAAACTATTATAGAAACCCGAAAAATGCCATAAAATCAAAGTAAGTTATTTAACACTAGGTGTACGGGACCCGTGAAAATAACGGGTCCTAATATTTTTAATTTACGATTATTGAGATATTGTGAAGATCCATCTACGTGGAATTACTCAACAAACTTATTTCCTTAGGTATACATTATTTAAGAAATGGCTGAAAACTTGGACAGACACATTCTTCTTATTTTTATAAAGTAATGTAAAATACTCACTTTTAAACCTAGTGTTCCGTAAACCTAGTGTTAACACGTTCACGGACAGGCAATTTTTCTTGAAACTAGTTGTACTATCCGAAATCTGATTAGACATAAACAATAATAATAAGTTAACTGTCCTTAGTAATGACAGTTGGTCGTTACTTTGAAATGTATGTTAAGTACAAAAACTTAAGGTTGTAGAAAATTAAATGAATAAAGATTGACTTTAAAATTTCAATGCTATAGCATTCATGTCATTTTGCGTCGCTATGAAAATGAATGCTAATGAAAGAAATTCAAATTGTTAATGAAAGAAAAATTCAACGTGTTAATGAAAGAAAAATTGCGAAAAATTGAATGTACGATACCGAGTAATCCCCACCTTTCTCGCATGTTGCAGACCCTAATCAAGTTTAGTGCAATGACTATGTCAACGTAAAAATTCATTTTAAAACCTGCACAAATAATTCCGTCACCCACATACGACGTGGCATTCGACGCGTTAACGAGGGGAGAACCTTGTGCAAATAGCCTGGTTTTCAAGAATTTTCTTTGACAAATGTAATTCGTAGATCGATTTGAAATTTCAGGTATAATTTACCAACGTTATGATGGAAACAAAAATATTTTTTGGAAATTTTAATCGTTAACAACAACCGTGCAACGGCGGCTTGAAAATGCGCCGCACAGTGGGACAAACTGACAAAGTTTGTCTCGAAATCAAAGAACTTTTGATAGGAATGAGACAGAGCGACGATTTTTGTTTCAAATCAAAACTGAAGTATTGCAGAATAGGGGAAAAATAGAGAAATTACGGTAGGAACGTTTACTGTACATTGACGCACTATTGATACGTTTTCGATGCTCTTGTATCGCAGAAAGTGTTCCGCATTTAGAGGAAACGTTATCAGTGCCATAACACTTTCAGAAAATCGAAATTCTATTTTTTACCGTGATCTACAGAAGTATGTTAACCCGTAAAATCACTTCGAAACTATGGGAGAACTGTAGCAGTAGATTACCGGAAGAAATAAATAAAAATAAGTGATTTTTCTACCCTCCGGTAGGTATACGTCAATAGATTGTCCTAGTGTTTAACCAATTAAGCTCGTTTGACGTGTATACACGTCATTCAAAATTCTATCGCGGTGCGGTTAACGTTAATTTCTTATCGAACAAAAATGTATCTCTTTCTCATTTTGCTTTCCTTATTTCGCAAAATTCATAATAGCGGCATTTGGCCTGCGTTCGACGTATATATTCGTCATTGCTTGATTTTCATTCCGCGCCGTGAGGGATTCTTCAAATTAAATTCCACGGTTAACTGGTTAATGGTATATTTCTCGATCGGGACGGTTCGCAACATTTGCATTTTAATATCGGACATTCCATATGCAACAACCGAGCGTATCGATTGTTATTCGGTGGCGTGAATAAAACAGAGCGAACGCGGTTCTATGCGAGCCGTTCACTGCACAAATCGATTAACTCCACTTTTTGAAAAATCTTAAATTTAAGTGTCGAAGCACTTGGTATAATCATAACTGTTTATATTTACAATAACTTTCCTGAATAATAAAGATTAACACCATTAAACGACAAAATTTTTTTGGCCATTGAATTCAGAATTTAATGCCATTGATATAACGAAATCTATAGCAGGTAGACCACAAAGTTTGAAAAACGTAGATCAGTCTTTATTATATCCTACAAGTAGACCTGTGACAAGGGAAACAAGGAGAGACACGATGGACCTGCTAAAATTCATTCCTCCTGTTAAACATGATTACTATATAAACTTGACAAAAAGTCGAAATGACGAGTCCTCGCATACAGCTGATGAAAAAGACATTATGTATATTGCTGATGAATTGATCACAAACAATATATTATAACAGAACTGTTAATATTGATTTTTATGGAAAGTCTGTAATAAAAGTATATAATAACTAACTTTTTCTGTAATAAGAAACATGAAAATTTAAACACTGAATTTATCTTTATCACTTTTTTCACTTGCCAAATCAATTAACTCCACCAGTCACAGAAAAACTGTAACATTACTGACGATTATTTTTTGGCTATTCTTTCTTATTCACCCTTTGCACTCGAGTGGTGACTCTGAAGCACCACTAGAAATTATTGTGGCATTATTTCAAAGAAATTGCAACAAATATTACAAAATATTATAGATCACTAAACATTTAAACAATATATGTGGAAATCGGATCAGTTTCGTACGAATAAAATTAAAATGTTCCAAGACGGAAGAAAAATTTCGTGTTAGAATAAAAATAGCGCCGAGTGCAAAGGGTTAAGTTTCTATACCATTCGACGAAAGCTGTATTTATGCATTCTACAATATTTCTTTGAATTTATATTATAAAGGGAATTTTAAAAAACAATGTACATTGATTCATCGCATTTCTCAACTTTTTCTTTCATGGAGTTAATCGATTTGTGGAATGAACGGCTCGTATTTCGTCGACCGGTCGATTCGTAGTCGACGGTGTGCGAAGCTCGAAATATTCGCGGAAGCGTACTAGGTGGGTGGCCACGTTGGAAGTTTCTGCGGCACCGTGGAAATCCGTGGCTGTTGTCACGCGAGGCTTGTCTACCGTCCGCCAATTATCGTCGCGACCGCTTATTCGCTTATTCGCATATTCGCGGCGGGCAAGGATCTCTCTTCGCGGGTGTCCGTCGGCTCCGTCGAAACGACGGTCCCGTCCGGTCGTCGTTTACGGACCATTTCGCCCGGCGGCCGCACAATTATTCGCGTTCCACCGGCGGAGCCTCGTCTGCTCGAAATTTCGGTCGTCGAACCGGGCGAATTTCTCGGCGCCTCTTGCCGCCGCCTCTTCTTCAACGTCTTCTCTCTCCCCGCGCTCTTCCGCGTCGACTCCCTCTCTGTCACCTCGCTGTCAATTATCCTCGACGTCCGAGAGGAGCTGAACCGTTCCTCGCTCGACGTCTGGAATACCGATCGCCGCTAATTATCCCCGCGATCGATCCGGCCACGGCGAATTGGCCGGTGTGATTTTGACATCACAAACCTGTAACCCGAAACCGATATAGCACCGAAATGCCCGAACCCGAATATTTTATGTAATACGAACAAATTGCACTGCCCTCTCTGTCCCGTAATGACGGTAGCAAGTGAATATTTGAACGGGGATTAGTGGCGAGCGCGGCTAGTAAATTATGTTGCAGAATTGCGGAGCCTTCGGATAAATGGAATTCTGAATAGAATGGAATTAAAAAATGACCGGGAATTGGTGTTCCTTCTCGAGAAATTTTCTAACCGATTATTTCGCATTTCTCGGGGAAATTTCAGTATTTCTCGAGGAATTTAAATCCAGGAAAATTCTTACGAATCTCATTTATTTTATAAGATATAAATTCTTATTTAGAACTTTAGAAAAACTGAATACCGGATTGAGTAACGAGTTTCTTGTTGTTATTGAAGAAGAAACATCTAAAAGAAGAGACAAGATTGTTGTGTCCCTTGTAAAATATTTGCATAATCCAGAATCTCTGTAAAAAGATTCAGAAGATACTCGAAAAATGGCAAAACAAGTTCTAAGCAGACTTTTTGGAAGATATGACAATGATTCTTATGAAAACAGTGAAAAACTTTCAGAGTCTCAGAATGAGGAACTATCACTGGAAAAACAGTTAGAATTAGAAATTGCAGACAGCCTTCAAGAATTTAGTGTCAAGAGTATAACGGTAGAAGAAAGTAAATTCCTAATAAAGAAATTCCAAATTTTTGAGTCCACTGAAAAAAGGACATCCAATCTTCAGCTACTTTTGGATGTTCTGTATACGATAAAGCCAACGTCCACACAAAATGAAAGACATTTTTCTACGGCTACAGATTCTGTTACAAGAAAAAAAGAAGTATATTGTCTGATTCTACGTTAGAATTTCAAAACAAAAGCGTAATGTTTCACTTTGTTAGAATATAACGATTGCGAGGCTGCCCTTTCTATTGTCTCTGGAATCTCATTGATCACAGATCGATTGCGCGTCGCCCTCGTGTTATGTATTAGGTTAGTTTATTCGAATAAATGCTTGTACGTGTGTGCTGTTGTACACATTGTTGTGTTTCCATCGCATAAACCTGACACACTTCATAAAAGTTTGGTAAAAGTTGCCCCCAATATACATCTCGAGAATTCTCGAGAGTTCTCGAGAAATATGGTCTTATTTCTCATTTCTCGAGAAATCAAAAATGTTGAGAAATCAGAAACACTACTGGGAATACAATCGCCGATGTTACCAAGCGAACGGACTTAAAAAATGACGGCATTTTTTCTTAAATCCCATATTTTAAAATCCGTGTAATACTGAAATCCTGTAAATAAGGTACCGTGTAATTCGGGGGTTTACTATGTGACCGAGGGAGTATAATTCACTTCGTTTCGAATAGACAGCTATTCGGTAATTTTTCCGACAATCGTTTCCAACCTGCCGGTCACCGGTGATCACCGGTGGCAATCACAGTGTGTAGATTATAAATATTCAAAAAGTTTAGGATGCTCCGATCCGCACGAGGAACGCGTGTTCGACTGGCCGACCGAAATACGGTTAAACACGGGCTCGAAAGCCCGCGCGGAAACGAAAACAGCCACTCGAGCGATGTTTTAACGTCGCGAGACGTCGCGCGGCGACGACGGAATTAACGAAGGGCTCTCTGGATTTCGTCGGCGTTAAATAAGAGGCGACGGTTAGCCGAACGCTCGCTGAACCGGACGGCGAACCGTCAGCGTCGTCGTCGTTCCGTTATTCCGACGGCACGCACGGTGACGTCCGTCGCTCGATGGCTTAATTTCTACTCGGCAACGAACTGAACGAAATTAACGTACGGTACATTTTCTAGCGTACAATATTCGTATCCACTCTCTTTCGTTGTACTTCGTTCTCCACATTCAGCCACGCTTGCCGATAACATTAACAATATTACAGCGTGTCCCACGAGCTCTGTCCACTTGAACATCTTGGTTATTTCAAACGAGAAAATGTTACTCGCAGAACTTTGTAGGGTTTATACACGATATGGTATGAACGATATTCTTGCAAGTGGAGGCGTAGAGAAGATGTCACCTTTGTTTCTTTAAATGGAACGTCCAATTTTTCATGCTCGATTTCGATAGATCATTCCGAGTATAAACGTACTGAAGTGTATCTGTCCTAAACCTTACCGTTGCTGAGATGTTTCACTGTTTTCATGAAGAATGTTCGAAATGTCGGGCATCTGCAGCGATGCAACGTTGCAGTCTTTGAACCGTTGCGTCTCTTACGCGTCTTATTGTTCGAACGTCCATCGTAGCACGCGCTGCGATAATTCGTTGCTTCGTATCTTCCGGAGTTGTTGGTGCATCTCGATGCACAATATTTTTCAGTGTTCCCCGCAAGAAAAAATCTAGGGCTGTTAAATCTGGACTTTGTGCTGGCCAGCAAATAGTGCCACCGCGTGCTATCCATCGATTTCGGAATATTTCATTAAGTGTACTTCTCACACTTCGAGCGTGGCGCGTTGGACGTCCATCGTGCTGATACCGCATTGTCTGACGGACGCTTAATGGCACGTTTTCTAATCAATTCGGCAATGTATTTCTTAAGAACGTATCATATTTTTGACCGGTAAAAGTGCCGTCAACGAAATAAGGCCCAATTATCTGCTGCCCTATGATTACACACCACACGTTAATGGACCAGCGTCTTTGACGATCAATTTCTCGCAGCCAGTGAGGATTTTGTGCCGACCAATAATGCGTGTTATGTAAATTAACACGCCCGGTGCTGGTAAAAGCAGCCTCATCGGTAAATAGTATTAAAGAGAAAAAAGGTGGATTGATTTGCAGCTGCACTTGAGCCCGTCCGCAAAATCTAACACGGTTTACATAATCCATGTCATGTGATTTCTGGCGAAGGCTAACGTGGTACGGATGATATTTGCGACGAGAGAGAATTCCTGATGCACTACTTTTCCTGACTTCAGATTCCCGCTGAATCTGACGTACACCGATACGAGGATTATGTTGTACCATTGCGACAACATTCATTACCTTCATCACTACAGGCTTTTCACGATTCATCTTACGAACAACGAGACTTCTTTTAATTTTTTACAGAATCTTTCAAAAATCTTGTACGGATATCTTTCACCGTACAAATTTCGAGCCACAATTGCGTCTCTCTTACTTCCTCCATGAATTAGAAGCACCTCTAATTGTTCTTCGAATAAAAATTTCAAATTGACCATCTTCTGTTCGCTCACTGAGAAGCTGACTGACACCGAGAGAAAGCCTATCAATGTTTACATTTGACGTAGTGAGCGAATACGTTCCACAATGAAAACAGTGAAATATCTCAGCAACGGTCAATTTTAGGACAAGCACACTTTCAAATCCCGAGTCCGGGACCACAGGCGGCATCGCGTCGATGTCAGAATCGATCGCGCTCTAATTTTTCGACCTACGAGAGATCGATTCGAACCGTCCCCCTCCCCCAAATCTCTTTCCATCTCTCGCGGAGCGGTTTTCACGAGGGACGCGGAAACTCGAACGAGACGCGATTCAATTACGCGAATGAATTCGCGTCCCGGAAAAAATGAAGCGTCGGTGGTTTCAGGAGACGTCGCAATTACTCGCTCGCGAATAAAGGGGGACCTGGGGCCGGGGGTAGTACATCGGTAGGAGAAGAAACGGCTGGCGACAAAGCGTCCGCCATTGTGCCGGCAAGCAGATTCTCGCCCTCTGGGAAATACGCGTTGCCGCTGTACCGAGAAAATTTAATATCCGAATCGACGGTTTTCCCGGCTCCGTTCACGGTCGCCGACTCCGTCGCTGTATCCTGCGGCCGCGTCGTCGATCTCCTCTCCTCTCCTCTCATCAAAGAAATTGCGAGCACCGCGAATATTCCGACGGCCTCCTACGTTGCCACGAATTTGCCTGCGAAAACGCGCGAACAGGGAAGGAAGAGCAGGGTGGAAAGTGAAAGTAGAAGACGACAAAGCTAATTGCCGGATCAAAGGCTCTCCTCTGGGTTCGCGGCGCTCGGTTTCACGCGGGGACCGTTCCGATTCGTCTCGTGCTCTTTCTTGTCTTTCGATGATCGATGCGTCGCGGAGCGAGGCAGCCTGTGACGCACTGTGCGTGCGAAAGAAAAAATAGAATGATTTACTTGGTGGAGAGAGAGACGCGAAACAACGCTGGACCGACCGCTGCTGGTTTATATATACAGGGTCATCCGTTTTTGAACGGCCAAACGTCAACCAGCTATAGAAGACCCCAAATGGAACAACTTTCACCCCCTACACTTTTGTTGATTCGAAGTTATTTCATTCAATCTCCACGGCGTGCCCCATGTCAAAAAAACCAAGATCCAAAGGTCATACAAAAAAGTTTACTTAATAAAAAAGATGCCCCTATTTATTTTAAACCAAACAAAGGAAAAATCATCAAGATACGTAATTGCAGTCCTAATATATTTAATCTTAAGTGAACGCAAAAAATGACGGGTTTTTGCAATTATCTAAAAATCAAGACCGAATCAAAAAAAGCGTTAGGGGTGAAAGTTGTTTCATTTGGGGTCCTCTATAGCTGGTTGACGTTTGGCCGTTTAAAAACGGATGACCCTGTATATAATTGAATTGTTTAGTGTTGCTTCAACATCAAAGGTCATTAGCAACACGGTACATTTTCTTACAATATGTTATACACATTTGTATCCTTGATATACTTGGCAAGACCGGCGATACACTCCTTAGAACTTAACAGAATGGGTAAGGATTTAGGCAACTTAGCATTTTTCCTTTCATTCTCATATTTTTTGCATTCATTCTTCCTAAATTTTATCCTCCTTCATAATAATTCTTTAAAATTTAATTTTTATACACGTTTTCATATTCCGTTTTGCGTTAGAATTCTTGAAATTGTGCAGTTGCTCCCCATGGGAAATGACCGAGTAAATTCTTCAAATTTTTATTCAAGCACATATTGCAGGATTGCAGCAAATCTATGTGAATGTAGTGTACTTGTGATTTCTGTGAGGTGTCACTTAGTAATTGTTGATTCTACGCATTCATGACAGATCTGAGTAGACAAAGTGCGACAGACTATAGACACTTGTCAAATTTAAAAATGCAGTGAATTCCGCGACGTTTATCATGCAGGCCTTGGCGACACATATAGAGAAATCACTGTACTGTCGTATAATTTTCAGCTCGATGAAATTATCGAATTATGCCTTTGTAGTTCCCGTATCTTGGAATCTATGCAATTTTTATTTTGCACACAAATCCGCAGTTTATCGACGAACAACACCCATCTAAACTTTGACGTGGAATAAAATTGAGGCAGACAATTTCTCAGCACACAATCGAGCGATCATTCGAATGAAATCGCGAACGATTTCGGTATATCTAATCTGTAGAGATTCGAATCTTTCCTGCACTTGGATCGGCGATGCTGACGTTCGTTGTTGTCTGTTGCAGATTCCTCTGACTTCGGGGATCGCAGCTATCGGAACGTCCGCGATGGCCGCTCGTTTATGGTGAGTACACACGGGATCGATACCGGAGCCGCGGATCATCCAGCGGACTTTCGCTTTGTGAGGATCCGGGGTCCTTCGAATTCGAATTCCACGGGAACGTGTCTGGTCGCCGGGCTGTTTCTCGACGGAAACGAGATCCTTAAATCATAGCGAGCCGGGCCATGCGTCTTCCCTCGGATCCGAACTCCCTCGGATCCCGCTTATCCCGTGAATTATGCTCGCGCGAGGAACAGCCAGGCGAATTTTCTCGGATTGACACCGTCGACGACGACGACGACGGTGCTCGCGGAGCTTTGGAGAGCATCCAACCACCGCGGAGAGAGAGAGAGAGAGAGAGAGAGAGAGAGAGAGAGAGAGAAAGAGAGAGAGGAACGCGCCGGGTCCATTGGCATCCTTGCGGACGTCTTCGAACGGCCGGCAAGGCCAGCAAAAGTCGAGTATTTGGGACCGTCGCGTCGCCTTTCGTCTCGTCTCGTCTCGTCTCGTCTGGTCTCGTCTGGTTTGGTCTCGTCTCGGTTCGAGAGAACGCCCTCTAAATTACCGACGCATGCTTTCCACGTGGTTCGCGTGCACTCGACTTCCGACGCGGCGCGTCGCGTCGCGGCGCACATTGGTCCAGATCGAGAAATTTGCAAAGCAACTTGCTCGTGTAGACGTTTATCGAGTGTACATTGCTTCTTGCGTCTCCATGACGTTCGAAAACGGCGACACTAACGAGATCTATGTGAAATTGTGATTAGAACGAGCACTTAAAAATCGACACTTTACGAATCCTATTTTTCACCGATTTTCCTCGTCTTTTATTGATATCCTGGTGAACCTGTTTAACACTGTGTCCATTTTTGTTCGAAATGAATAGTGTTTTTGTCTATATTGGGAGTACATCTTGTGCATTAAGATTCGATATTTATAATTTATTGACATGCTCAGTAAAGTAGGGTGTAGCTTCAAAGTTTTCATTGGTAAAGGAAAACGAACATCTTTTTGTAAACATCTTGTGTAAGCTATAAGTTTTTGTCAAAATCTTTTGAGTTCCGTGCAGTTCATTGTATCAAAGAGAATATTTTTTAGTAAACAATCCTCTATGAAATCATGCAAGACTCACATCCCATTCGGTCCCGGTACAAAAGTTATTATTGTTTAAGACGCCTCTGCGACCGGAAACGGGTCGTTAACGGGTCTGAATAAATTCTGTTGATATTCTAAGGAAATGTACGTCACAGGCGTTTAAGGCTCGATAATTTTAATGTTAAAATAGTATAATGATAGAGTTTTGTAGAACTGTGTAACTATTAACCCCTTTGCAATTTATTTTATGATTACAATGGTTAGAACTTCTTTGATGCTTATAACCTACTAGGGAAAATAGAATTGTATAACCACGTGTTCTGTAACGGCTAAATATTTGCTCCGATAAAATAGAATTTCATTTCAATTTAAAGGGAATTAATAATATTTAGAAAATTCTGTTCGAAAGAAATTATGTCAGTTTAATAATGTTCGTGGATATTTACCATTTCCAGAGCGACGAATATTGAATATGTCAATTGAATCGTTGCATTTTTGAAGAATATTTTGAAGAGTTAACGTGCCAAGTGTACGCAACTATGTACATATATACAGCTAGGGTGGACGGTGTTGGAAATTCGATTAGGCTCCCTTATAGTGGTGGTTACATGTAAATCACAGGATTCGGAGAGGGGAGAAGGGTAGAGGACGAAGGGATGTAAACGCGGAGCATGCAGGAAGGTGGTCGGCGTCGGCGTCGGCGTCGGCGTCGGTGACTGCGTCTGCGACGATCGCTATAAATAATCGAGGGAATCCCGAGGTACCAGGAGAAATTGGCGTGTCCCGCGTGCGCGAACACGGCACACGTCGAAATATTCGCGAGAGCGAGAGACTGCCAGGAGTGGCTGCTAGCGAGAGTCTCCCTCTCCCTCTCTAATTTTGGCCGACCGACGAAAATCGTTCGACCAGCGGACGCTCTTTTTCTTCCGCGGCCGAGAATGTGTGGCCGACTTTGCTCCAATTTCTATTCTTAACCGAGATCGTCCCGTGCACTTCGAGCGATTCGATTCAATCCGATCCGATCCGATCGATCGCGCACCCTCCAGGCCGATCTCGATCCACGCCGACCAAATCGCCCTGAAACATTTGTCTTTCTGATCGATGGGGATCAATTATCCCGAAACATTGGGGAAAAATTACTGCCAGTATTAGGATTCAACGTGCATCGATTCCTCTTGCAAGGCAATGCCAATCAGAGCCGCCGATTAACGACCCCATTAAAAATTGCTCGACCAATTGACACCAGAACTACCGAACCAGTCAGAATGACTGGTGGATGATTTCTTCTTTCACGATTACTGAAACTATGAAAACGTCTTCAAATTTTTTAATATATCTCTTCTTAGGAGTACATGTTACCATAAAAATCGTATGAAACCCGAGCAAATTCAATCTTGCTGTTATCGTAAAGGGATAAGTCTAGTCACGTTTAGGGCTCGGTAGTTCTAGTGTTAACACTTTGACCGCCCAGTCGGAAGCCCAAGAAATTCCATGAGATCAAGGCAATTTGTGTAACGACATTTTGACGGGTCCCGTAAACCTAATTTATACTAACTTTTATTATGCGATTTATACTAAGTTTTCCATCAACCCATCTGAGCTTTCCAATACAGCCTTCAACACTCGTTAAATGTTCCTTTTTTATGAGAATCAATTTTATTGTGGTTCTTCTGATATCGAGGTTACAGATGGTTTCATCTGAAAAATTGACTAAAAAGATTTTATCTGGCAGTAAATACGGCCTTGTCAAAGAATTCTTTGATCGCGTTATAGGAAGACCTGCTTTACATTCACTGTCGCATAAAATGCAGAGGTATAGTCGTTTTAAAGAGATTCCTTTCAGTGCCTTACACAAGGGTCTACTGTACTTTCTTCTTGTGAACGTTTCGCGTGCGAATCGAAGGTGGTACGTTGAGAAAGTTCGGTGAATATATTGCAAAATGATATTTCACAAAGCCCCAACACAAAAAGGGCCCATAAACATTTGCGATGATAAAAATATTGTACTATGACAGCAGTGCACAGAATAGTAGTGACACAAGGGAACAGTATGTCAGCAGTACAGTGAATTCTCGATATATGTCAACAACACGGGTCTTGCCTGCGTCGTGTATCGTTCAGGAGGTGGTGGGGATAATTCCGCGACGTTTATCGTCTAGGCCTTGGCGACAAATATAGAGAAATCACAGTGTAGAGACTGCGGATCTTTGTGCAAAACAAAAATTTTCTATTGCAAGAAACAGGGACCAGGCAGAAACTTCATTCTTTCTTTAATAACTTCGATAGGCTAGAAACAATTCCCCGACACATTCTTAAATTATTTTAATTTCACTGGACCTTTAAATTGCACTCTTGTCGTGAGCGAATAAATTCGTGAGAAAGAACAGAACAGATCGGTATTACACGGAGGTGCGAATTGTCTTATTGTCATAAGCGAGTAAATTCGTGAGAAAGAACAGAACAGATCGATATTACGCGGAGGTGCGAATTGTCTTATTGTCATAAGCGAGTAAATTCGTGAGAAAGAACAGATCGGTATTACACGGAGGCGCGAATTGTCTTATTGTTCGAATGAAATAGTGGGCGGGCTCGGATTTTGCCGAGCATCGATTTTTCGGCGCGGCGCGTGTAGAACGTGTAGGGCTTAGGGTGCGTTGACTTTCGACCGGCTGCTCCGACCTCCCCGCGTCTTTATCGTTCCGACGGTGCCGTTTTCGTCCGCTGTAACGAGCCATTGATCCCGAGGGTTGTCGCCGCGACGAGATGCAACGCTGGGGGAGAAAGCCCGGCCGATCTCTCGACCGTTTCTCGGGCTCTCCAACGAGACGCTGCGACGACCGACGATGCGCCCTTTTCTACCTTCGCATCCCTTCCGCCTCCCTTCAACGCCACGGTGGCCCACGAGGCCGTAGAGTCGCGGACGAAATTCGTACCTTTGTTACCGGCACCCCCTTCGTTGCGTAAGAGACAATTTCCTCGCATTATCTACCGGCCATTATTCCATAATTTCTAACCCTTAACGGTCCGGATGTATCTCAAGTTTACTTCCCAACAAGCTATTTTTGATACGAAGAGAAACCGTGGAGTCGACATTTTTATAGCAAGTATAGATAGGAAAATTTATTAATATATATTCAGAGTAATAGGATAACAAGATGATTTGAATTTGATTTTTGCCGCCATTACGCGGCATTGGACCCAGTAAGTAAAAGTGCCAAGGGCCGCGGCTAAATACTTTTTAATCGACCAAACATGGCTCGGACTCCAAACGTTGAGGGTCGTTTTCACCCCTTGAATATCAACGACGGCAAAGGAAATATGTGTCGAATATTTTTGCAAGATCAATGTCCCCCCAAAGTTTCGTTAAAATTTGCTAATGTCACTTCGGTGTCGTCCCTCGTAAGTCTGAACCGGGCACGCCCATAAGGGTAGTTAGAGGGGAAGTTCGAATCGCCGAGAACCTCTCGTGGTCGACCCTGTGTTTACGATAAGCAACGTGGTAATGAGTGGCGAATAGAGGTATCTAATTAGCGTTTGTTTGTTGTTTTGCAGACGAATCTGGCGCGGCCGATTCGCGAGCAGGGGCAGCGGCAGCGACTGGGGCTGGGACAGGGGCTGGGAAAAGGGCTGGGAAAAGGGCAAGGGCTGGGGCAAGGGGGCAGGGGTTGGGGCCGGGGCTGGGGAAGGGGCTGGGGCAGGGGCAGCGAAGGTGTACGAAGCAGGTGAAGAAAGCAGCAGCAGCAGCATCAGCAGTAGCATCGTGTGCCCGTGCTCTCGCGCCCCTTTGCGGTGCAAGGGAAGAAGAGGGGTGGTGTTGAGTCTGGATCTTATTTCGGCCAAGTGCTCCCAATCTCGCATCCAAAGTGGCTAAGAGCGTAAGTCCTCGTCGAGTGCACCAGGAGTGCTCGAGCGGCGGTGAGGTGCAGGTGCAGCAGGACCGACTAGCACCGAGGCGCATGCCTTACCGGGGCCCCGACAGGACGACCCGGCTGTCCACCATGTTTTACACGGTCGAAGTCGGGGACACCAGGTTCACCATTCTCAAGCGGTACCAGAACCTGAAGCCGATCGGCTCTGGGGCCCAGGGAATCGTTTGGTAAGCCCTCGTCATCGTCCTTTCCCATCCCTCCCATCGAACGACCCCCGCCTAGCAAGATGGACTCGCATTGACACGCAGACAATTTTCTTAGTAACTTTTGTTCGTTCAACTTTGACTGCAGTCTTCTAGGACTAGGACCGGCCTAGGTCCCGTTCAAGGCTACACCGTGCACAAGTTTCAAAGTAGATTTCAGTCTTAAGGGGACCGGCATGGTTTGAAATCCATATACGTATGCAAGGGTCAAAATCTAGACAAACTGCCGCTTCAATATTGCAATGAGCAGTTTAGAAGTGGTCAATTGTGTTTTCTAAAAGTCCAATCTACGTCTGTATAGAGCCCAAATTGCGAATTTCTAGAAAATTCGAATTCTCATGCAAGTATGACGTCACAAGATGGCTGCCGCTGAGAGATTCTCTTAATTTCGAGAGATTTAATGTTCGTATCGAAGAAAAGGCTCCATACGGACGTAGCAAAGACATGTACAAACACGGTGGTATGCATTTTTAATTGATTACTTACTTATTTAAGACGTATAATGTCTAGAAAAAAGGCACAGCAAGACTGCGTAGATTCGCGATAAGGTAGAGTGACCACGTTACCGACAAAAATGGGCGAAAAATAGTTTCACCAGCCTTAACTTTTCGTCCTTATACGAGAATATTTTCCGCTGGGAAAGGGCTCGTTCGAAAGAGGAAGGTTCGATCTAGCGCGCTCTGCTCATGAGCTGACGAGATTATGCGGATATTCGGTAACATAAACGAGGCTGAGCCGCCTAGGTACACTGTAAACTCGTCGTTTCTAAAACCGTAGATTCGCGATAAGGTAGAGTGACCACGTTACCTCCAAAAATAGGCGAAAAATGGTTTCACCAGCCTCAACTTTTCGTCCTTATACGAGAATATTTTTCGCCGGGAAAGGGCTCGTTCGATAGAGGAAGGTTCGATCTAGCGCGCGCTGGTCACGAGCTGACGAGATTATGCGGATATTCGGTAACATAAGCGATAGAAGTAGGCCAAAAATTGACGATGCGCGTGCCGCGGAATCCAAGCATTTTTCTGCCATTGGATGAGTTTTCTGAACGAAATCGAGAGCAGCGCGCGCTAGAAAATATCTCCGGCTACAAATTGAGCTATACTTTGTCTCGATTCTCTGCGAAATAAAGCCGAAAACTTGAAGCACGTTTCCGGCAAGTCACAGAATTCATGATATCGATAATACAGAGCGAAAAATGTGACAAGTTTGGTCACAGACTTGAGACCCGTCGGATCAAGATCAAGACGAATCTTAAGTCTGAAGGCTGCGAACGGAAATTGTACAGCAGTTACCGGCCCCTGCTGACTCTGCAAAGGTCACGTGTCTACGTGATTATCATTCGACGTATTCGAGCGAGCGTTCGCAAGCAGAGACGCGCCTCTCACGATCGCTATCATTGCCAAAACGCTCCCCCGCGAGTTGCTTCTCGAATGGCTCCCCGGGCGATTAGGATTCCCGAACCTCGACACCAGGAGAAAGAGTCCGTCCCTCGAACGGCCATTCATGACCGATACGATCGATCTTCGATTGCACACGTGTCGTGTTTGTTGCAGCGCGGCGTACGACTCGCTCACCGCTCAGAATGTGGCGATCAAGAAGCTCTCGAGACCTTTTCAAAACGTGACGCACGCGAAGAGGGCCTACAGGGAGTTCAAGCTAATGAAATTGGTCAACCATAAAAACGTGAGTCTCGTTCTCGAAGCGGTATTTCCCTCCTCCTCGATCCGATCGACGATAATTCGCTACTGGGAAACCCGTCCCTTCATTTCGCAGATCATCGGTCTTCTGAACGCGTTCACACCGCAACGTTCGTTGGACGAGTTTCAAGACGTGTACCTGGTGATGGAGCTTATGGACGCGAACCTGTGCCAGGTGATACAGATGGATCTGGATCACGAGCGCATGTCCTACCTTCTCTATCAAATGCTATGCGGCATCAAGCACTTACACTCCGCCGGTATCATTCACAGGGTGAGTTCGATCTGGATCCATTTTTCTCCGAGGATCTTAACACTGGGCTTTTCTCTGTGGACGCTGAACAATTTTTATGAATTTTTCTCGAAGTTTTACTTCACTTTGTAAAAACAGCAAGAATGTACAGTGAATTCTCGATATATGTCAACAACACGGGTCCTGTCAGTGTCTTGTATCGTCCAGGAGACATACCTCGGCTTCTCGAGCTTTGCGGTCCCTCACGAGGCATACCTGGCGGTAGTGGGGATAATTCCGCGACGTTTATCGTCCAGACCTTGTCGACATATATAGAGAAATCACTGTACGATGTTCAGTGAATATTTACTGTCCCAATATTTGTGCCATTGGAGAGTCTTTTGATGAATCGTTTGGTTGCTTCTCCTCAGGATCTGAAACCGAGCAACATCGTCGTCAAGTCGGACTGCACGCTCAAGATTCTCGATTTCGGACTGGCGAGAACCGCTGGAACGACGTTCATGATGACGCCGTACGTGGTCACGCGGTACTATCGAGCGCCAGAGGTAAAACTTCCTTCATTTTCCACGGAAACCTGAGAAAACATTCACGAATCAAACACTCTACAATTATCTAACAGTTCGTTCTGCTCCTCGTTACCAGAGCCTCGTTCACCCACATTAATCAGAACAACCGTACGCCGAAAGTTCGGAGAGACTGGTCGATTAATTTTCATAAACGAGCCATTGGCATTCACTTGTTGCATACCGAAGCTTGCATGTTCATTCGTGCACTGGCCTGACATTTGGGTGTCCGTTCTGACCCAGCACTTCAGAAACATCTAGCAATCGAGAATTATCAGATGATTGCACATTGTAAACTAATCACATTGTAAACACACACATTGTAACATAATTATTAGACTACGGATCTACATAGACATTTAGTTTCTTTCTTATTGTGTTTAGCAGATTGAAAGTAATATATTATGTTCAATTTTCTAATATTTTTCCTACTTAAAATTACACCTATTAATTTTTGTCATAAAATCCGCAGTCTAATAATTATTAATCGATTGCAACACCAGTAATTTGGTCTAATCGAACCAGTGCCTCTGTTGGACCCGAAACATACTTCATAACTAGACTGCGGATTTTATGCGTTTATGACAAAAATGGGTAGGCGTATTTTAAAACAGTAAAAACATTAGAAAAACTTTAAAATGCTGTTACTCTATTTTCAAGCTATTAAACACATTAAGAAAATAAATAAATTTCTATTTCACTCCAGCCTGTAGCAACTCGGATAGAAAATTTGTATTTTGCCTAAAGATCCGCAGCCTAACGCAGAAAATTGTCATTTCGCATAAAGATCCACGGTCTATTCATAATGAACGAACATGGTTAACAACACAGCAGGCGTCTCCATTTCCCAAGACACGCGGTTCAATCTAGTAGATCCAAATTAGCCTCCTCCTCCTCTCGCGTTCGTATTAGCCTGAGAGCAATAATTCTGTGCGAGGCGCAGGGTAACGAGGCGGTAGATGAACGATTACGCTAGTACGATCTGATGTTTGCGATCCGTCGAGCACAGGTGATCCTGGGCATGGGCTACAAGGAGAACGTGGACATCTGGTCGGTCGGGTGCATCATGGGCGAGATGATACGGGGCGGAGTACTCTTTCCCGGCACGGACCACATCGACCAGTGGAACAAAATAATTGGTACGTCTGTTCTACACCGCTCCATTGCAAATTCCATTGCAAATAAACTCGGTGCCAATTCCCCAAGCAAGTACACGTGCCGCTGTAACAATTCTTCTCACATCCACTCAGTTCATGGGTGACCCAACGACCAAAATGAATTTCACCCAACTTTCCAAGCCGAAGAGACATCGATTGCATGTGCCAGGGTGTTTTCAAAGCTGAAGATCGGCAGTCTAGAACGCCACGAAGACCGGGGCGAAAGTACAATTCAGACCGGTGCTCCGCAACCGCTGTTGTGACCTTGGGTGTTGCGCGATTCTCTCGAGAATAATATTTTAATCTAATAAAAACATATACGTATCATTGTAATTGATATACTTGCAAGCTTTTGCTTGCGGGGTTGTCGCATAAACGTGCCGTGGAGGACAAAAGGTCGCGGAGCACTGATTTAGCCTACAGTTGGGATTAAATGGAAAGGCACCGGGACTTGCACACCTAACATTTTCCCTCCCTCTCCCTCTCTCTCTCTCTCTCTCTCTCTCTCTCTCTCTCTCTATCTCTCTGCTTTCTGCAAACTCTTCCGGAGAGAAACGTGTACAAAGCTGCTCGAATTTGCAGAACAACTCGGAACGCCGGCGCAGGAGTTCATGCAACGGCTGCAGCCGACCGTGAGGAATTACGTGGAGAACAGGCCGCGATATCCTGGGTACCCGTTCGACAGGCTATTCCCGGACGTGCTGTTCCCATCGGACTCCTCGGAGCACAATAGATTAAAAGGTGAGTAGGTCGACGAGCGGCGACATCGATCGCCGCGAGAACCAGGCGGAAACTGCGCGGAAACCGGCGTACCGGTGTACCCGGACGACCGGTACCGAGTCGTCTTCTCCTCGTTCTTTCTCCTCGTTCTGTCTCGTTGCTCTTATCCCACACTGGTTCGCGCGATTCCCTTTCGTTTTTCAGCCAGCCAAGCCAGGGATCTATTGTCGCGCATGCTCGTCATCGACCCCGAGCGACGCATCTCCGTCGACGACGCTCTGCTCCACAATTACATAAACGTGTGGTACGACGAGGGCGAAGTCAACGCCGTAAGTGTCCACGCCGAGCGAAAACACGACAGCTAAACCGGGCTCGCGGTGGTCTCGAACGTGTTACCGAACGCCGAAGAACTTAGAGCACGGGAAACTAGGGAAAATTTAATGATTTAATGGTTTATCTCCTTAAAATCTTCTGCCTTCTACGTGGCGAATGATTTGAACGACATTTTTATTGGAGGACCGTGTACAATTGTTTGCAGAGATTCCGAGCAAGAGAAGCCGAAGAGCTAGTCCTTATCTAAAGAATTTCTACGAATCGAAGATAAAGCGAAGTAGCGTCCTCGAATTTCTCTGGAGTTCTCGGGGTTTTCGTTTTTGTGATTTATGTGTACAGTCTTCGGTTCGAAGAAGTTTTCCCGGACCGTTTTGTCTGAGATTATGTCGCCGTTGAAGTAATTCCTGGTATCGCGTATCTGAGCTTTAGGTAAACAGAAAAAGTCCGCTGGCTTTTGTAGATGGTCGAGGACTTTGTCGATAGTGAAAGAATTGTTAGAGGAAGTTCTTACGCGAATCTATTTCTAGAGATATCTCAGAAGCCATTTAGTTTTATTCTAGGAAGAGACGATTGTAACGTTGTTCAATAATACCACCTGATTCAATAGATTCTGATAAAGCTAGGACACTGGGTGATAGCGAATCGTCGGTAACCGATGATTCTCGTAGTAACGTGTACATTTAGTCACAGCCTAAACTGTATATCGCACATGAAAATATGTCATAGTAGACATTTAACTCGTGGAACGAAAATTATAGATTTATGGTTCTCGTTGTCCATCTAATATTTAATAGTAGTTCGCGTTGGAAGCACGATTCAGACCACTGTGCAGCCCACATGGGAACATTCAGTCACCTTTTGCGACGAAATCGTAGAACTTTGGACAAAATCAAGATGGAGCGATGAAATTTGTTTACACTATGCCTGAAATATCGCAGAATGGGGGAAAAATAAGGGGGAGGATCGGTGAACATGTTTTGACCGCGAAAATATTTATCGAAGTTGACCTTTCTGAAGAAAAGTTTCGGTTCTCCCATTTTCTAGTTTGCCAAGATTTTGTATTCCTTTACAGTGAATACAGCAAATATTACATAATAAAAACCCATGCATATAATGAATAAACCAAAGATCTATTAACGACGCCCAACCTTGTTAAACGTTTTCAAGGTTCAAACATATTCGTCCTTCCTCCTCTTCATTCTCCCCTCATACTGTTTCGATACTACCAGCGACTATAGTCATCCATCATCGCACTGTGTCTCCTATAGTCAGTACAGTGGTTCAAGTCACACGTTAAAATTTTGTTTCACAACTTTAGTCGATTATTGTATAGCTATGCTACCGCCATTGTTATTAACTTCCTCCGTTTCGTGATCGTCTAGTGTCATTTATATTACACGACAAAGTATCGAATGTTACTGACACGTAACGTTATTCGTCATTTTTGTCTTGATAATTATCAACCCAAGACATTTCTTTTCATGTAAAATTGTCCACGTAAAATCAAGCTTGTTTTCTTACTCCAAACCCGTATTTTTACACGTCAACGTCTTCTCTGAGGTACCAGTCAAAATAATTGCTATACCACAATTTCCACATTGCTAAATGTCTTTGCGTTTAACAAACTGCTAAACGCTCGAGTGCGATACGAGTAAATACAGTGACTTCTCGATGTATGTCATCGACACGGGTCTTGCCAGCGACATGTATCGTCCAGGAGACGTACCCACGGCAGTGGGGACAATTCCGCGACGTTTATCGCCCAGACCTTGGCGACATATATGGAGAATTTACTGTTTACATTCTGTAACAATGGCAAAATGACAAAGGTCATTGCAAAAGTCAACTGCAAAGGATTAATAATGTGAACACTGTTTGCTACGACAATTTTTACTGGCACCTCAAAATTAGAGTGCAAGGGATGAACACATGAAAATTGTCAGAAATTGCTACAGTGTCTTCTCGATGTATGTCATCAACACGGGTATTGCCAGCGACATGTATCGTCCAGGGGACGTACCCACGGTAGTGGGGATAATTCCGCGACGTTTATCGTCCAGACCTTGGCGACATATATGGAGAATTCACTGTGTACATTCTTCAACATGAGTAAAATGACAAAGGTCATTGCAAAAGTCAACTGCAAAGGATTAATAATGTGAACACTGTTTGCTACGACAATTTTTACTGGCACCTCAAAATTAGAGTGCAAGGGATGAACACATGAAAATTGTCAGAAATTGCTACAGTGTCTTCAAGGACCCAAGTGGTTCGAAGGGTCATCTTCTGCAAAGTTCTACGACTTCTTCTCAGAGGAAGGCTAAATGTTCCCGGCTTGGGGAGTTTTCGGGAAGAGTATTTACCGGAAGCTGATTATGGGGATGTGTTTCAGCCGGCGCCGGGTCCGTACGACCACAGCGTGGACGAGCGAGAGCACACGGTGGAGCAGTGGAAGGAGCTGATCTACCAGGAGGTGATGGAGTACGAGACGAGCCACAACCCGGCGACGGTAGCTCAAACGTCAGAGAGCGGCGGCTCCCGGTAGACACGGACCGCGGGCCGGGTCTTCGTCAGCCGTCTCTTCGAGGACGCATCCAAACTGTCCGATCTCTATCGTATAAATATATCGCGGGGAATCTAAATGGGAGAGTGACGACGAATAGAACGAGACAAAGAAGAAGAAGAGAAGGAAAAAAAAACAGAAAAAATAATAGAAACTGTCTCTCTCGGTGTGTCACGGGGAGGGGGGAGGCGAGAGAGCCTGTGCTTCGCTCTCGCTTCTCCTTCTTCCCCAGACCGACGTGGAAAACGAAACAGACAAGCAAACAAACAAACAAACAAAACAAACACAAAAAGAAAATATATAATACAAACAAACAAGCGAATGAAATAAACAAAGAAAACAAAGAAAACGGTCCAGGCGAGGAGACTCGCGAGACGAATTGAGCGAAACGAGAGAATGCAAGAACAGTTTTTTCCCCGAGGAGCGCGCGTGTGTGCCTGTCGAACACCGAGTGAGAGACGAGACGATGACGATGACGATGACGATGACGACGACGCTATGACGATGACGATGGACGATTACAAGCTTACGAGTACGAGAGAGCGAGTCGAACACACAGAGATAGAGAGACAGAGAGAGCGAGAGACACGGGTCCGAGAGGTGGCAGAGAAAGAAACGAGGGACACAGTTATGCTACTTCGGTTTCCCACCGATTCCCGGGGCGAAGAGGAGGGACCGGCGTCGAGGGAGATCGCGCGCGTTCGTTCCTCCTCGAGATCGAGATCGAGATCGTACTCGTCGAGCGACACGCACCGGACGTAACCATTGTAATGTAATAATATATCCCCGTAACCAAAGCATTCGCGCGATAAGGAGATAACGCGACGCTCGTCCCGTCGGTTTGCTCGATCTTGCTCCCCCCCTCTACGATCTAATCTCCTCCGTACGAGAAACTCGCGTTCGTTCCCCGCGATCGAGCTTAAACAGAGGAAGAGAAATAAAGAGAGACAGAGGGAGAGAGAAGAGAGAGAAAGGGAGAGAGAGAGAAGGAGATCTCTTGTTTTCGTTCCAAGAATTCCGCCCGTGTCGCAGTCATGCGCTCTCTTTCCCTTCTCTCTCTCTCTCTCCCCCTTTCTCTTTCTCTCCTCTCCTCTCTACCCACCTATATCTATCTCTATCTTAATCCAAATATCCCCGCTTTCGTCTCCATCACCGTTTCCGTTTCGGTGAGAAGCGAGAACAGCGAGGAGAAGCGTTACACCCGCCATATCGGAGAAGTCGGAGCCGAGTTGATCTAATCTGTCCGGGCGGCGATCGGCTCGCGATCTCGTCGGAGAAAAGCCGGGCCCGATCTCGAAGCGTCCTTTGCGTCCTTGCGCGGCAATATCTATTTTTCGTATCGTCCTTAGAATTCGGGAACAAATCCGCGATTAAGAAGAAAACGAAAACTGGCGAGACAGCCGGCGCGACGAGATCGCGATGCGGCTCGCTACCCGCGATCACGATCGTCTACGAACTCGCGGAAAGGATTTCGATGGCGGTGGTAACGGTGGCACGTCGTCTCTCACCGGTGCCAGAGCTTGGTTCGCGGTCTCGCCGCTTCGAGAAGAACGAGATGACGACGAGACAATGTGTTTTTTCGAGTTACCCTCACCTCACCGACAATTATTTCACCGACAATATTAACTCACCGACATTTTCAGATCACCGTCGGTCATTTCCCCGACAGTTATTTCACCAATAGTCATTTCATCCACTGATGGTTTGTACGTAAACATTGTCCGGAAAACTCGGTATCGAGGAAACCGTTGTCGGGGAAATGACTGTCGGTGATATGAAAATGTCGGCGAAGCTAGGTGTCGATGAAGCGGTGTCGGTGAAACGATTGTCGATGAAATAATTGTCGGTGAGGCGATGGCAACTCGTTTTTTCTACGTGAACCCGCGCGAGAGCTGTCCGACGTATATACAGGGTCCGTTATGTACAGGCTCAGAACAGAACGTTTTAAAAGCCCGTTGTCCCCCCGAGCCCGAATTTCGATGCACCGCGATCGTTAAGAGAACAATCGTATGTATTTTTATAACGCAGAACCTCCTATGCACGCGCGCCCCCGTGCTTCTCGTGTAAACAATCGTTTCAGCGCGCGAGCGCGCGCACGCTCCTACGCCGTCGATATTTTCTATCGCTAACTTTGTAAGATGTGCCCCCCCCCCCCCGGTATATCCAAATTGCTAATATTCCCTGGGGAGGTGCGGAGGAAGAGGAGGAATTAGGGGAGGAGAGTTAGGGGTACCGAGGCGGCCAATGTTTATCGCTGAGGCTTCTGGATGCGAGCTTGTTCATCTTGAAACACACACCGACGAACAAACTGTAGATCTTAATACGTTTGCTGTCACTCTTCGATGTTTTATCAACACGTCGACTGCCGTGGTGATTACCAGTGACCGCCGATATTAATTAACTAGACTGCGGATGCTTATGCAATCGTCAATTTTTAGGAAAGTGGAAACAAATACAATCTGATTCTCAGCGGTGGATCTCACCTTTGGTGGAATCACCTTCGCGGATCTGAAATGAATAAAAGTCGTACTGAATTCTGTGAAATTTTGTATCACCGCAGTCTTTGAACATTCTCGGAAGCCGTAAATGCACAAAGATCCGCAGTCTAGTCGTAACGTCAGCGGTACTGGAATTTATTCGTTCCGCGAGTAACTACAGCGCAAGGTGCAAACTTCGTTGTAACTGATAATGAATATTAACAGCTCGTTTATAAATAGGCAAGACCAGTAAACAAAATTCACGCGGCAGCCAACGTGTCGGTACCACGAGAATCGAAGAGACAAAGTTTATCATAACTAGACCGCGGATTTGATGCATTTATGACAATTTGGGTGAGCACAATTTGAATCAGTGGACGTATTAAAAAGATCTAAGGCCACCGGCGTATTGGTTTTAGCATAATCAAATAACTAAAGGAGGAAAGAAATGTTTATTTCGCCCCTGTGTCTTGCAATCGATGCAAATATTATTTAAAGATCCGCAGTTTAAACATAACTATTCTTGCTGTAATATTTCCACTCCTGGTGGACCCTAATCGAATTTGACTCGACAGATTGTACTGAAAATTGGTTTCCGAGTCCGGTAAGATGGCACACGAAGTGTTGATTGCGTTCAGATGATAAACAGCTTCCGAGTAGAGGAATCGTTGCGAATTAATTAGCACAGTTGTAAATCCTAAAAAGGACAACGGTTCGCATCCGTCAGGAAGCCTCAGTGGTAAGGACTGTGCCAAGCTGAGGAAGCCCCTAATCTCCGAAGGCAACCTTGGCGATCGTCGCGGGGCTCCTCGATCGTGTTCCGGTGGCTCTCCTCGAGTCTCGGACGATCTCGGCTCTGTCGATCGAACGGCAACAATGAAAGCAGGTTCTCCGGGAATCGTTTCGGCCGTGTTCCGGACGTGTTCTGCTCGAACAAGGATCTCGCGATCGACGCGGGAACTTTGCTCTCTGTCTCTGTCTCGCGAGACCGTTCTTCGCTCGACGTCGCTTCGCTCTTCGACCTTAGTTTACTTTTAAGTTTAGAGGACGTTTCCGCGACCGCTGTATATTTCCGAAGGGACGTACATACACACACACACACACACACACACAGTCATACATACATTCAAGCGTACAAGTACACGAACACAGCAACACCGCCGATACACGTATAAATCGCCAGATACGCAACAGGTACATAAAGATATACGTACACACATTAGCGTTAAGCTCGAACCAGCGGAATGCGCGTTTATTCCAAAGCGACACGTTTGCGTTTGTGGCAATATCTCTGTACAGTAGCCGGCTAGACAAACGGGACTGAATCTTCGCTTAGACGATGACGATGACGACGATTACGATGACGGCAGCGACGAGGGTAAAGACGACTGCGACACTATTGGTGATTATTATTATTATTACTATTATTATTATTATTATTATTATTATTATTATTATTGCTACGACTAGTACTACTATTACTAATATTATTATTTTTATTTCTATCACTATTATTATTATTATTATTATTGATATGAATTATTGTATTTATTACGGGTTACTACGAATCCAATAATCGACGAGAGGACGGTGAACGAGTGTAATGTGAACGTTGAACTTTTTATTTTCCACGACGATGAATAGTTATGTGAATATATTGCTACAGTCCGATCCAAATAATCAAGCTTTTGTAACACTAATTGTAATAAAGCAACGGTGATACTGCTAACCGCGTGAGATTGTATCGCCACAGACAGATGGACGATTGGTTTTACGGAATTACACACGAGCGGCACGCGCGCGCGGCGAGTAGGAGCGGTTGCGGCTTGTTGCGTCGACGACGTCGAGGACGCGTTCACGACGTTCGTCGACGCAGAGAAACCGAGGCGACGTCGAATCTCCGGTCTCGTTCTTCTCCTCTTTCTTTCCTGTTTCCCCGCTCGTCGGCTCGCCGGCTCGCCAGCTCGTTGCTCTTCCAAAAATCGCGTTTCACAGCGCGCGGCCCGTCTGTATAAATTAGCAAAAGCCGAAAGGACTCGGTGAACCGTGATTCCTTGGAATTTCGTCCAGCTCTCCTCTGAGCCAAAAGCACAATATTTAATCTCGACCGTTCTCTCTCTCTCTCTCTCTTTCTCTCTCTCTCTCTCTCTCGCTCTCGAGACCAACAAGAGTGAAGAAATCTTCGAATTCTTCTTGTCTTCTTCTTTTTTCTCTCCTCCTTTTTCGCGTCGCGGTAGAACTCAGAGAGCCGGCTTGAAAACGTGTCGACGACCAGGGCCGACAAGAGTAATTAATTAATTAATTCGTCGATCCGCCGAACCGGATACAGCATACGTGTATTGGTATATCGCCGCCGCGATCGATCGGACGATCAACGTTTCGCGAAAGACTTGTTTTCGATTGTTCGACGAACGAACGCGATCTCCACCGAACTCTGTTCCGAGCGACGAGTATATGAATATATATATATATATATATATATATATATATATATATATATATATATATATACATATAGTATATATCTATATAAAATAGATGTGCGTACCGCGTAGAGAAAGAGGAGCCGAAACGAGATCGCCAGGCTCCGCGGATAATGTCGCGCTTCTGCTCCGAGTTTTCTTCTGTCGACGAGCGATCGAGTCGAGCATCGAATAGAGCATGAGAAACGATTAGGGTACGTCCACGTTCGAGCTCGGACCGAAACTGGGAGAGCGTCGATCGGGCCAGCGATAAAACTTGGTGTTGTAATAAATGCGTTGCTCTGCTCGAAACCGTTCTGATCCATTCTGAAACAGTAAGATGACGATGGAAGACAAACCTAATAGACTATACCGGCTGCCTCAACGTAAACCATTCCAACCTGGTCCGTTATGAAACAATAAAACGAAAGCTCGGAGGGAGAATCATTCTAAAAACAAGATGCGACGGAAGCTAACAGAGCATCGATCAGATTCTTGCTGTTTCGATGCTAATCATTTTAAACAGCAACAAAATGCGACCTGGAAGAGCGTGAAGCCCGGATATCCAGTGACGACGATGATCAATAACGATGATCAATCACCGGTTAATGGCTGCTCTGCTCGCCGCTCGAGAGTGTCGGCTCGAACGTGGACGCACCCCGACCGATGTACGCGGTAATGATTGACGATAATAAAGACAGCAATAGCAATTAGATGTAACTGAATTAGCGAGCCGAATATACGGTAGTAGTCGACGCGCGACCTAGCTGTGCGACGCGGATACTCTAATTCTTGGACGAAACCGGAAACGTTTGCGATCGGCGAGACGCGGCGAACAACAGTGTATGGATGCCGTGCATGTCTGCGTGCGAGCAAGAGAACGAAAGAGAAACTGGGAGGGAGCGCGCGAGAGAGAGAGAGAGAGAGAGAGAGAAGAGAATACCGATGCTTTTTGTTGTTTTTCGAAACACGTGGCACGCGAATCGTCGTATACGAACATTTCCGAATTTAACGAGCGACTCGCAAACCTTCGAACGCGCAATATCGGCAACGAGACGAACAAAAGATGAAAAAACGAACGGTCGAACTGAAAACAATTGAGGTCACGGCCGACAAATCGAGGGAAAAAAAGTTGAGATAATATCGGTAAGAGGAGTAACGCTAACGATAATACCTAACGATAATAATAACGATAATTATCGATAATACTTAACATTAACATTAACAATACCATCGCTAACGATACTATTAATACTACTAATACAAATAATAAAAGGAATAGTAATAATAACATTAATAATAATATTAATAACGATAATATTAATAATATTAATAACGATAATAATAATAATATTAATAATAATAATAATAATAATAATAATCGTGTCCATGCCTGTCGTGAAGAGGAAAACGAAGCATAACATAACCGGGTACCTTCTAAGTGACGTGCCTTTGAGACTCTTCGAAGCAAAACGATTGGTTCGTCGTTGACCTTCGACTTGCTCGCGGAGAATAGACGCTTCTTCAAGTGCGTCCGTATTGCGCGTTTCAAGGGGGGAAGGGAGGGGCGGGGAAGGGGGGGGGGATGAAAATCACGCCAAAAATCAGTCCGATTCGACGGACGATGATGTCGCCGGGTGTCGCGACGACAATTCAGAGAGCCTGGCGGTCGCCGCTTCCGTTCGCCTCGTTTACGAATAAATGCGCGCGCGCGAACCTTCTTAGGGCATAACGTGGTACACACGTGAGAGACAGAGAATGAACGATAGCGTGCGTCCGAGAGAAACAGAGAGCGAGAGAGATAGAGAGAGAGTGAGAGGATTAAGGTAGAAGAGGCTCGATCTCGACGGTACTTAGATCTCGATCGAGCCACCTGACAATTATTACCGGTAATCCGTTCTTTTTCCCTTTCTTTTCTAGCACGACGAAACGTGATAATTAGACAGCGGATTTTACGCATCTACGAACAAAAATGGGTAGACGTAACTGAAAACAGTAATTAAAGAATACTGCTACACTCTTTTCAACTCATTAAGGGTGAAAATTTCGAATTCACTCCAACTTGTCGTTCAAGTAGACAATTTTTATTCCGCGTAAAGATCCGCTGTCTAGTGATAATATACGAAAAAAAAAAAAAGAAAAACAGAGACGAGGAGATATTTTGATCGATTCGAATCGCAGGGGATCGAGGTAGGAACGGACGAACGAGAAAGAAAGAGAATAGAGAAACACGAAAAAAGAAAATTGAAATAAATGCAGAACATAATAGTGTCCATGTTGCTAAATATTTAGCGGTGAGGTAGTGTGCGTGTAGCGACGTCTTAGTTTAAAACAATTAGCTGATAAACACGACGAGCAAACAGAGCGAGCAACTGCGAGAGCACGAGAGAAAGAGAGAGAGAGAGAGAGAGAGAGAGAGAAAGTGCGAATGAAAGAGAGAAAGTCAGAGATAGAATAAATGAGTGCGTACACGCAAAATGGAAGACGTGGAGAGTGCGTGCATAATTAGAGAACGTTCGACCGAAAAGTCAGGAGAACCGACCGATGCCGACGGACACACGGTACGTACATACAAACATACAAACATACAAACATACACAGACACGTACATACATGCGCGTACAGTCACAGAAGACACAGATCCGCACGACGCATAGTAGTGGTAGATGAGAAACACTAGAATGTAGACTTTTAGGTGGAGTTATCGAGCCCGTTCCTTCGTAATTAGATAGATACGGTAGCCCTGTAGATGCCCGATGCGGCGCGATGTCTGACGAGCGTGAAGCGAAACAACAATCTTCCGCTCGAACCGCGATCTCTTCGTTTCTCGCCGAAGGACGAGGCACCGGACGACGCTCTAGGCGACGCTCTAGAGGACGATCTAGATCTAGAAGACGCTCTAGAAGACGAAGCCCCGTAGATCTAGACGAAGCTCGGAACGATCGCCGACGCTTTTCCGAAACTCGCGCGTCCCCCCTCTCTCCCGTTCGCCAGGCCCCGAAACTCTACCCTCGAGTCTCCTAGACTCTCGCAGCAATAAATCAACGTTCCTCCGGATCGGATCGAATCGATCCTCACGCGGACAGAGGTATTCTGGTCTTCGAGGACGTTTTTCTACGGATTTTTAGACATTTTTTCTGGAAACGCTATCGGTCCCTACGAATTCGGATTTCGGCACGCCGCGATGTACAGTGTTCTCTCGATATATGTCAACAACAGCGACCTATATCGTCCAGGAGATACTATTATTCTCTGACGTGAACGTCGTCTACCCGACCCGTATCACGTTCACGCTCCTCGCGGGGATAGTTCTGCGACTTTAATCGGCCAAGTGTTCGCGACATATACCGAGGAGAAGACTGTACACGCTTGACTTTTCCCGGAGTAAAAATAATCAAAATTATGTGAGTTGTATGTTTCTTTTTTTTTTTTTGTTTAATAGAGTTCTACTGATCGGAATCAGAGAATGCAGTTGTGTATTTAGCGATCGAGAAATTCGAGATCTTGACTGTTCACAAAATGGCAGCAGATTTCTCAAATATCTCTCGGCCTTCAGCACGGTGGAAAAAATAACGAGAAATACTATATATTGGCGAGCTAGACCTCGACAGACTTGGGACAATTGAATCGATCGACACGGTCCCTTAATAATTATTTACGGGTCGCGGAACGGTGAAATTGATGATTAACGAGGTCGTTCTATTGTACACCGAAGCGCCAATGGTATACGGATTAACCATTTGCACTCGGCACTATTTTCATTGTAAAACTAAATTTTTCTTCCGTCTTGGAATATTTTCATTTTATTCATACGAAACAGCCCCGATTAACGCATACAATATTTAACTGTTCAGTAATCTATTAAATAGAAATTTTGTAATCGAACAAATATTTTGTAATTTCATTTTGTAATCTCTTTGAAATAATGCCACAACAATTTCTAGTGGCGCTTCAGAGTCACCGCTCGAGTGCAAAGGGTTAAACGACGGAAGAGGCGTCGCGTTTGAGCGCTCAGAGAAAATGAAAGAAGAAAGAGAAATCGACGTTTCGAAGACGAGAAGCTGGAAATTAAGCTGGCTAATTAAGGAAAGGTGGATGATCGATTCGGTTTGTGAAGGGTCGATTTAGTATGGGAGGCGTCGGCGAGCGTGCGAGCGGCTCGCGGGAGGGCTCGACGGGTCCGTTTTGTATGTCCGGAGGACGATCCTCTTGTCGCGGAGCTCTCCCGCGAGCGTAATCGCGAGCCCGAGTGGTTGCGAGCATGATCGTGTCGCGAGACAACATCGTCCGAGTGTGTACGTGGCGTGTTCGGGTGACGTACACGTCGAGGCGGGGTAGGGAAAACCGGAAGAGGAAGACGTCGACGTGGAGGAAGATGGCGGTGATCGCGCGGAGGCGGTGATCGATTTACGGGAGGAGAAGAGAGGAAAGAAAAGAAGAAAGAAAAGAAAAGAGAGAAACACTGACACGGCCAGAGCGGTCCCACGCGTGGAGAGCGTGATACGTAAATTATTATAAATATTAACGCGTTAATATTATCGAGTATATACCTCTTCTGTACATACAATTCAAGATGAAGGCAACAATAACGAGTAACGATTGTCGCGTAACACGGTCAAAACAAAAGGAAAAACAAAAAGAAACCAACAAACAGGGAGAAGAAGAAGAAGAAGAAGAAGAAAAAGTAAAACAGCGAACAAAACGAAAAACTGATATTATTATGTATCTCGTGTACAATCTACCCCCCACGCTTTCTTTCGACCGACCACCATAACAATAACGACATAGACGACGACATAGACGACGTGGACGACGATACGCGAGAGATTATGTTGCGTGGATGTGAATACGAACGTGTAATGTAATTATATTATCACGGCGATACGATGTAACGGTATGATCCACACACCACGGTATAAATATTATAAATACATAAAGTACGACGATGATCACGTTGGCAATGAAACACGCTGATTTTTATTATTATCATCATCATCATCATTTTACACCATCGTACATTTCGTACCACGTTTCATTCTGATTCTTGTCGGTAGCGAATCTGAGAACGAAGAGAGAGAGAGAGAGAGAGAGAGAGAGAGAGAGAGAGAGAGAGAGAGAGAGAGAGAGAGCGAGTGAGTTTGTAAGAAAAAGTGTGCTGCACCGCGTAATGGATCTTTCAATTAGATCCAGACTGACAAGGGGTTCCTAAGTCTTCTCAAGGCGATTCTTTCGAAGGTTTCGCGATCCGTAGGTGGAAAAGGGGCGGACCGTCGACAACGTTCCGGATCGCCATTTTGCTTGCGATCCTCCGCGAGGATCCACCTGTGTCTCTGTCGCCAGCGATTCCGAGGACGAGCACGAAACTGTTCGAAAGAGGCGTCGCCGCGAAAGGATTTTCTCGTCACCGTTTCTGGCCGTAAACGATCATCCCCGTCGTTGTTTATCGACAGAACCGAACCGATGCTCGAGAGAACGACGAAGCTGTTGGTTGAAAGTGAATAAAAGAGAACAGTGAGACAACCGGTGATTTTCTTTACCCGTGTATTCTTCTTGTACCTGTAGGCCAGGCCTGTAACGTGCCGTGTATGCGCAGTCGAGTCTAAGGGAATAAAGAGTACGCTTTTTATCGCTCATCGACTTTATTTTACGCCCGAAAACTCGGACACTCCATGTCGAATTTCGACCTGTCTTTGCGAAACACGGTTTATCATTTGAGTTACTATAACCTCACCGACAGTTATTTCATCGACGATCGTTTCACCGACACGACTTCATCTTAGCTTCGCAATATTAACTCGTCGACATTTTCATATCACCGACAGTCATTTCCCCGACAAATGGTTTCCTTGATACCCAGTTTCGCCGACAATGTTTACATACCAACCATCAGTGGATGAAATGACTATTGGTGAAATAACTGTCGGGGAAATAACTGACGGTGATCTGAAAATGTCGGTGAGTTAATATTGTCGGCGAAGCTAGGTGTCGATGAAATCGTGTCGGTGAAACTTTATTATTTAACGGGGAGATTCACATTACAGTGGATTCTCGATATATGTCAACAAGACGGGTCTTGCCAGCGTCAAGTATCGTTCAGGAGACGTGCCCGAGTTATGTTTACACTCCTCGTCGTCCGAGACCTCATGTGGTATACCCCGTGATGGTGGGGATGATTCCGCGACGTTTATCATCCAGGCGACATATATAGAGAAATCACTGTCTTGTAGAAGGGCATGGTTTTCGGTGAATAAAAAATGCAATAAGATTGGGCTCCTGGAAAAAATAATTTCTGACTCGCAAAATTTATTTTGAACATTAACTCATTATTCGTCAATGTTCCATTTTTGGGACACCGAATAAAACGAATATATAATTTTAATTTTGTTTTTTTTTTTTAGTATACTATAGTAGATCCCGACAATGTCCCAAAAATTTGACGGGCTTTAATTTTTATATTTAAATAAAAACAATGACAATCATGGGAAAAATAGTTCCAGTTGGTTAGGATGAATATCGTTATACAGTTAATTTAATTTTCTTTTGTATTTTTGAATTGCGACGGGTAATGGGTTAATATTTTTCGACTATGGTTTCGTGTGCATTTGTGAAATTCAAAATAGTTGAAGGATTATAATATTTTATGGATATCTATAGTGTTGCTCATTTAGCTCATTTAGCTCATTTTAGTCATAAAAGCACAAAATCCGTAGTGTATACATGATTTTCTACTCGTTCCACAGTTTATTCGTTATGATTCTATCATATAACCGAGATCAAGGCGATTATGCCAGTCTACTGATAAACATTCCAAATGTTATTCTCAACTAAATCTTCTTTAAACGTCTCTTCGTTCTCGCCAAGGATTTTATCTTAATTTACGACGTGTCTTCTCCATTTTATTTGTATGTGTCTACAACTTTTACGTGACGAACGTAAGTATACATATCACCTACCGACGATTGCTCAATACCATTAAAAACATCTGTTATTCACAGCTGAAAATTTATCTTGACAACAAATCAGCCTAAGTGATAAAATTAAATAATTTATACTAGGATTATCACGTAAAAAAGTATTTCAAGCCAGTGATTGTATTAAGAAATGATTTAATTTTTAGTACAAATGAGAATCATTACTAACATTAAGTCTCTTTAATAACAAACTCGACTCTGGTAAGTACTGTCTATGGTATTAAAAAAATTACCAATCAAAATTCAATAATTTTGTCACTTCCACCACCAGCAAAATTATGTGTACCTAATGAATCATTAGATCCACGTACCCTCCAGCTGTCTCTTTACTGACACCAATAAATATCCCTTGTTTTATAAAATTTTATTATCTATCACAAATACTGCAACTGAAATAAATACTTAAAACTGAATACAGTCTTTTCTCGATATATGTCGCAAATACCTGGCAGATAAAAGTCGCAGAACTATCCCCACTACCGCGGGGCGTTCCCCGTGAGGGGTCCCAAAGCTCGAGAGACAGAAAGAAAGAATAGTATCCCGATATATGTCGTCGGCAGGACCCGTGTTGGTGACATATATCGCGAAAACACTGTATAATCGCTGTTAAACTGCAAAACATAATGAACGCCACGAACAGTACAAACTGAACATGCCTGCGACCAGATAAATCGCAGAGATCGAGCACTCAGCAGTCAGTTTCACGCGAAAGGTCAGGAAGATCCACAAAATGGGCGACATCCTGCAGAACTGGATCCAGGCGCGGCTGGGGATCTTGATCGATCTCGTTCCAAAGGTGTTCGGTCACTACACCAAGGACGGCAAGCTTCTCGCCCAAATTCTCCTCAGCTACGACATAATAACTCGCGATCAGCTAGACCTGTTAATAGTGACGCTCGACCCGGCTCTCTGCAGGGTGAACCTGAAGCATCTCAGATTCTGGTTGCGATTCCTAGGGATCGAGCTTGACGATGAAAGCGTCGACGAGATTTCCTGCGGAAACGGCACGACATCTTTGCGCCTGTTCTACAAGGTCTACCTGTCCCTGGAGACCAAGGACAGGCTGCACTTTATCACCCTGCAGAAGGAGAGGGAGAAGTTCGTGCCAGCTTCGCGTAAATTCGAGGTGAGCACCGTTTGCGAGGACCCTCCGCCGTACCAGCCGCCGGAACACCCTAAAGCGAAAAAGCTGCTCGCTGGAAAGGACCTGATCGCCGGATGGCAGCGTCCCAAGTTCCCTGCGATCCTCCAGAAGCTGAAGAGGGAGAGGGAGAAGCTCGAGGTCGCCGCTTGGGAGCCGTACCCTGTCGTGCGACCCGTTGAGTCCTGCTTCCTCGAGGTACTCGCTCACGCGCGCTAATACCAATCGCAAGGAGCTTCGGTTACTCGAACGTACATGCACTTCAACTTCTTTTCGACCCCTTGCCGTGTAACAACGAGTCAGACTCGTGACTAACGATTTCCAACAAAATCTATTAAACCATGCATCCGTGCATCCATTAAATACAGATGCCTTTATTTCAGAATCAGATCAAATTCCGTTCTTTTCTGGCCAGTACAGTGAATTCCCGATACGAGTCCCTCGCGCGGTTCTGCCCAGGGACATTTAGACGAAACCTGCATATTTGGATAGATAGTGCTGGATAAATAGGCATATTTAGTGCCCCGTAAACCTAGTGTTAATTAAAGCTTCTTTATCCGACAGTGAGCGTTTCAACGTGCAACTTTCATTTTTATTTTAATTACAATCATTATGATTCTGAAACGAGACTCACTGCTGCTGCACTGAGACGAAGTGCTCCTAAATCAGCCCTAACTAAGATCAAATTAAACTTGTGATTTACAATTTCAAGTTCCAGGGAGCCTAGGCTTGTAGGGACTTATAACGAGAATTCACTATATTCTAGCATCAAGTCAATTGTAAGCGTACAATGAATATGCATGTTCCTTCCTGTGAAATTCTCGAGTGTTAACCGCTCGCGCTACAATTTATTTTCAAGAAATTTAGTACATTTTCCACGAAACTTGCAATCCGACTCGCTGTTCCACCGGAAGGGGTTAAAGGTTGCTCGGGAAGATCGGAGCGTTCGGCTGACCGAGGTTCCGTTGTGAATCGTCAGACCACGTCCCCTTGGCTCGTCTGGCGTCTGCTCGTGTCCTGTCGCAGAAGTCCGATTGGGCGAAGCAGAGGAAAGCCGAAGAGAGCCTCGAGGCGGATCGTTTCTCTCGCAGGACGCCGGCAAGGACGAAGAAGACCGAGGACGACGTCGAGAAAACGGAGGAGAGGGAACAAGCTTTCGCGACGGAGCTGGAGAAAGCTGCCGCTGACCCGGAAATGGCCCGCGCGTACGTCGAATGGCTGAAGTGTCGGCGGAAACGCGCGGCCGCGGTGTCGGCCCTGAATTCGAAGATGCAGAAGACGCTGCTGCACCAGTTATGGGAGCGGCTCTCGTTGGAGCAGGAGAATCGGTTCGACGAGTCGATCGCTCGCCGGACGTTGGACCAGTCCAGGTACGAGAAGCAGATAATGACGAAGCTGTGCGAGGTGCGCGACCAGAGGAACGTGATGCTGGACAACCAGAAGATCCTGGAGGACATGACGGAGGAGGCGAACGAGACGGAGCACCTGGCGAGAATCGAGCGAGAGAAAGACCAGGCGTTGAAGTCGCAACGGGACGCCGAGGCCGAGTGCCAGAGGATGTGCGAGCTGAGACAGAAGCTGGCCGAGGAGAAGGTCCGCAAGCTTCAAGAGAGGCACACGACCCTGTGCCGGGACACCGTGCAGGACATAGTGAACCTGGCGCTGAAGATCGAGGACTATCGGCAGCTGAACAACGGCGTGGTGCCGCAGACGATTTTGCGCGAGTGGGTGGTCAAGTTCCTGAAGGGCGAGCCGATCATCGACCAGCTGTTGTACGAGCCGAGCGACAACAAGGTGGACGAGCTCGTGATCGAAGAGATCTCTCGCGCCAAGCTCGAGCAGATCGAGCTCCTGCAGGATGCTCTCCTCGAGGACTATCTGGAGATGAACCCACCTTGGGACTTGTACACCTCGGTGACCGGCCGAGGTGAAACGGAACTGATGAAGCTCGGCCGCATGGTCCTCGGATACATCGTGCATCGTCTCCTCAACTACGTGAACGATGGGATCAGCGATCCGAAAGTCGTCACGCCAGCGCTGTCGATGAAGTTCGAGAATATCGCCATCATTCTCGGTATAGCTAATCCAACTGTGCACGAAACGCTCAAGGGCCTGCTGAATAAGTTAGAGATCCCTCTGGTCAGAATGGAGGACGCCATCAACTACTGCTTAGACTGGTACAAGAACGAGATGCTGGACGTCGAGTACATCGACGAGAAGATCGTCGACGCCACCAACCAGTTCGTCAAGGACATCGAGACCGGCAAGCATCGTATCTCCTGCCTCAGGATCAGAGCGCACAACGAGCCAATCAGGTCCGACGAAGGCTTCGCCAGAGCACGCAGCCGATCCTCCACCATGTCCAGACGGGATCGGCTCAGCTTCTCTCGGCCCGAGTCTGTGGACAAGCAGACGCAAACACCTAGGAACCTGCCGTACGACGACATGGACCCTGTGTTGTCCGACACCGCGTACCTGGGTAGGTACCTTGGTCTTCGGCACTTCTGTAGCGGATAGATATTTGAGATCAAAGATATTTGAGGTGCAAACGTTAGGTGACTCACCCTGTATATAGGAAGAGGAGGAGGAGGAGGATCATGCTAATTCTAACCCACTTCCAGACAAGCTAGAAACTTGAACATTTGGAATCAGCTGTCTTTTATATCGAAACCAACAGGAAAAATCGAAAAACCCGAAAAATATATTTTTTTTTCTTTAAATCAAAAGACTACATACGTCATGTGGTTGGGCATACCCTGTAGGCTTCGGGTTAACCCTCCGGAAATTTCGTTATTTTTGCGGTAGGACGCATCGTTCCCGAGATATAGCCATTTAAAAAATTTTTTTAATACATATATATCTTACAAAAATAACATGATATCCAAACCAAAACACTTCGTGTAAAGCTTGACCAAGTTCCCGGGCCCATCCACTTCAGTGATATGAAGGATGGAACAAGTTCCTCTCGCCTATCAAAGTTGTGATATGAAGGATGGACCAAGTTCCTCTTGCCTATAAGGGCTGTGATATCGGGAAGGACCAATTCCCAGAGGCCAATGATTGTTGCACTTACCTAATTCAAACTTTATAACCTAGGGAACTTGGCGTCGGCGCTGGCACTCGTATTTTGACTTGCATGAGAAAAATTTATATCCGGATAGATACTATTACTAAAATAACAAATAATGTGCGTCTCAATTATACTTTGATACGGCTCACTATTTGTTGTAAAATACAGTCCATTTTTTAGTTTGCTGATATTCAGTTCCTCCTTTTACGAGAGGAAAACACCCCCCATAAGTTAGTCGACACTTCGCGTGTAAATATACATCAAAAGCTCGAACATCCTTGGGACAACCACCAGCAATCAACAACTTCTTCAGGTATCCTAGAGGTGACCTGTAGCGGCGTAATTGTATAATACGTTTAGGTAAATCGGCTTACGAGTTCCTGACCCTGGGCCAGCCGATCACCAACGACCTCTCCACCAAGATGCTGGTCGAGTACCTGAAGACTCTGAGTGGCACGAAAAGCTGGGCCCTGATAGACTACCCGACCACCTACGAGCAGATGTGTCTGCTGGAAACGGCGCTGACGGGTTTCAAGATACCGCCGGACCCGGAGGCGTTGGACTTCGACGACGTCACGGTGGAGGACGTGCAGTCCTTGTCGCCGAGGATCGTTTACGAAGACGAGGACGACCCGGTGGACCCTTACAGGTAAAACAAAAACCGGAGACACGGTTCCGTTCCCGTTGACAAGTCTCGCATTCGTTTCAGACAGTCGAGGCTCGTGCCGACTCCGATCAGACGGATCCAGGAGATCCCGACGCCGACGTTCGCCAATCTGTTCGTCCGCGTGTTGCAGAAGCCGAAGGACTACCAGATAGAGGACGGCTCGGTCGAGGCGTTGTCTAAAAACGCTCCTTCGATCGACAAGTTCTACGCCTCGCGGAAGATCGGTTACTTCCTCTACTACAGCAACCTGGACGAGACCACGTTGAAGAAGCTGGCGAGATTGGTGATAGGGGAGCCGCTGCAGAGGCAGACGTCCGACGAGCTGTTCGGAGAGGTCCCGAAGGGTCATGAGAAGACTAGGTCGCGCAGCACCGGTTCGAAAGCGCCGGTGGTCAGGCGCATGGTTTCCGAGGCGGACCAGCTGGCGGACTCTGAAACCGACTTCGAGATGGACCTCGACAGGGAAGAGGAGATGGCCACGGCGACAGAGGACGGAGGACAGGAGTACGAGTCCCTCGAGATCAGAGTGGCCAGGCCAGGTGAGCCGAACTGGCAGTGGGTCGACCTACCTTTGCCCTCCGACGGGTTCGTCCACGTGCTGGAAAGCCTCTGGCTGAGCATGGAGGAGACCTACGTGGAGGACCTGAAGGAGCTGCTGTTCCTGAAGAGCGTCCACACGTCCGGCATCGTTCCGTACAAGTGTTCCGTGGAGAAGTACGCGAAGGAGTTCGTCAAGAGGCCGGACAACAAGCAGGACCTGATGAACGAGTTTCATTTGGCGTTCAACGACGTCGACGAGGACGCGCGACACGACGCCGACGTCAAGTGCGAGATTCATCGTAGACTCGCGGACTTTCAGGCGGAACTGTGGGACATGTGCGACAAGAGGAGGCAGGAAGCGGAGCAGGAGAGGAAACGTTTCATCGGCGACGAGTGGACGATTTACGAGGCGGCGATTCTCTTCAACGTTTACATCGGTATTCTTCAAGCGGAGCTGGACCGGTGCGTCGACACCCTGAACATGATCATGGACTACTATGCGGGCATGGCCGAGAAGCCTTTGATGGACGCACGGCTCCCGAAGGTCGATCTGATTCGAACCGAGGTGGACGACACGCAGTCCGTTCAGATTGTAGAGGAACAGTCAGCGTCGACCTCGAAGAGGGGAGCTGGGGACGCTAAGAGGTCCAAGGGCAAGCCTGAATCTTCCAAGTCGTCGGCCGTGATGCCAATGAGATTTGTGCCTCCTACCCTCGATAGAACACTTCTACGAGATCAGATCCGCGAGCTGCTGACCAACCCCGAGGCGGACACCGCGATACGGAAGATCGAAGTCGTCCAGGCGATCGAGAGGAACGTTAGCTTCTCGAGGAACGTCGTGGATGAACTTTCCGGGATGGTGGACGTTGCGATCCAGAAGCAAGAGAGAGATGGCGGCGCGAAACATGTTGCGAGCCGCGATCAGGATCTCGCGTTGGAGCGACAGTACGTCGTTGATTACGAGATCGACAGGATCCGTTTGAGACTGAACGCCATCGAGGCTGCTGCTCGCAGCGAGTTCGCTTTCCTGTTGGACACCATGACGAGAACATTCCATCGGATCCATGATGATATCCTGGACAGGTTGATTTTCTCTGGCGAACGATTCTGCGCGCCGTTTGACCCTCTTGGTAGTGATTTTGGCCAATGATCGATCTCTGGATGATGATTTTGTACCAGTAGACATTTTCCAACTGTTCGCATAGGGTAAGCTAGGGTACAATGATTGGCACCCTAAGCGAAAATCTACTTTAGAACAGCGTATTCTTTCCTCCCCAAAGATACTTCAAATCCATAGCTGATCAGAGGACTTCATCAGGGTTGAACGGCTCGTACCAGTGCTCGATAATTTGTGATCTCCATTGTCACTTCAGGTTCGTCTCGTTTTATGGTGACGCAGGTACTGGCGAGAGATGAAGAGCGTCAACGACGCGGTCAACGTGTTCTCCTTCGCGATCGAGGAGGGCAGGTATTTGGAGAAGGAGATGCTGCTGGATGGCGACCGTTTCATCGTCCGATCGAACGTGTTCGTGATGAAGGTGCCGGAGAAGAAGCCAGAGTTGGTCAAAGAGGTCGAAACGGACACGCGGTTCCGCATAGCTCAGCTCTCCAGACTGATGGAGACGTTTAGGCGCGTGGCTCCTCATGGAACCATGCCGACACGGGCATTTATACTCGTTCTTCAAGATCTGGTGGGTCACGGACCTGAAGAGGGCGAGTCCATGATGCTACCGTGCTGCTGGTACCGGCTTCAACCGGCCGACATCTGCGCTGTCGTTCACAGGTATAACAGAACTTTTGCCATAAAATGCCAAGGCTAACGTGGATTCTCATCACTAGGATTCACTTTGCATTGAAAGAAACTAAAATTTGCAGAAATAAAAATTGCAGGCACGACCTCAACGTCTTAAGCAACCTCTTAAGAGGGCAGGCCCTCTTAAGAGACCATTTTACGTCTTAAATAAGTAAGTAATCAATTAAAAATGCATACCACCGTGTTTGTCCAGAGCCTTTCTTTCGATACGAACACTAATCTCTCGAAATTAAGAGAATCTCTCTCTCTGCAATATACGTATATGAACTTGCAAGGGTCAAAATCTTGACAAATTGACGCTTCAATATTGCAACGAGCAGTTTAAAAGTGGTCACTTGTGTTTCCTAAATGTCCAATCTACGTCTGTATGGAGCCCAAATTGCGAATTTCTACCTCATCGTGGAGTAATTTGTAATATTCGGCAGAAAACTCGCTTTCTGAAGCAAGTATGACGTCACAAGATGGCTGCCGCAGAGAGATTCTCTTAATTTCGAGTGGCTTTTCCGTGGAAAGCATCAGTTTGAACGGTACGAACCACTATAGTGGCTTTCGTGCCGTCCGCGGCCATACCCGCCGTCCCTGAGAGGTAGAGTCGCGGACAAACGCGCCGTGCTTAAGAGGTTAAAGATCAGCTTTTGCCTAAAAATTATGAACAATGAGCCTGTACCTGTGTCATAGTAATTTCTTTATCAAAACGTAACATTTGCATTCTAAAATCGGGCATTCTATATGCCACAACCTAATACATACATTCAACGTTTGGCAATTTACAATTTGTTACATTTTCACTATTCCTCGGACAAAAGATGTGAAAGATAATTGGTCTCCGACTTTTGTCATTGTTTGTTGAACCTTATCCACAGTACCGCAGCCAATTGACTGCAATTATCCCAAATTATCTGTTTCCACAGATTGTTCGGGACCGCTAGCTACGTGGAATGGCGCGAATTCGTGATCTACGCGATGGACCTGCCGACACCGAGTCACAAAGACATACTGATCGCAAGAGACAGATTCCGGATCCAGGATTGCGACCTAAAGGAGGTGGTGAGCTTCGATCAGTTCATCTGGACACCCGTCTGGTTTCTCGAGTGCACCGAAACACCGCACCGCGTGTTCGAGCTGTTGGCGGACAAATTCCGTCACAATCCTGAAGAAATGTACGAAGAAGAACTGTACCGATTGAATCTCGAGAAGTACGAGGTTGCGTCCCAATTGGTCGCCTCTGACACTGAGTCGGAGGACGACTGTATCCTTACCGAGGAGAATCTCCGGTTGATCCTGGCCAAGGAACTGCTCGGCAGGATGTTCACGATCAGCCGACGCACTGTCAATTATACTGCTCTGCTGTTAGCCTTCTGCAAGGACCAGGATCCGCGGGAAGGATTTGCGAAAGCTCTGGCGCTCTCGATTGGCACTAGGATCTGTACTGATGTTGAAGAGGGGGAGAAATATGTTCGGGAACTTTACGAGCGGACGCGTTTTCAACATACTGGGACACCTCAGTCTACGATCTCGGTAGAACAGGTATGCACAGGTGTTTACCTCAGAAAATTGTTTTTTGGTTCTCTGCATTCGCCTGAGCTCGGTTCTTCCAAAGTCTTTCTTATTATGAAACCGAGGGATTCGACATAGTTGAAAAAATTGCTACCCCTACCTTTTATAAGTCTACAAAATCAAATGATTCGTTAGAGCTTAAAAATTGCTCTTCTTTTTTAAAGAAGAAGGGCTCCTCCTAATGTTTAAGTTGACAAATTCAGACGATGAGACAGACTTTAAAAAATTGCTACCCCTACTCTTTTTAAGTCTACAAACTCAAACGATTAGACAGAGTTTAAAAAATTGCTACCCCTACCCTTTTTAAGTTTACAAATTCAGACGATTCGACAAAGTTTAAAAAATTGCTACCCCTACCTTTTATAACTCTACAAAATGAAATGATCCATCAGACCCTAAAAATTGATCTTCTTCATTTGACAATTCACAAATTCAAACGATTCGACAGAATTTAAAGAATTGCTACCCTTACCCTCTTTAAGTCTACAAATTCAAACGATTCGACAAAGTTTACAAAATTGCTACCCCTACCTTTTATAAGTCTACAAAATGAAATGATTCGTCAAAGCTTAAAAATTGCTCTTCTTTTTTTAAGAAGAAGGCTCCTCCTAATGTTTAAGTTTACAAATTCGAACGATTCGACAGACTTGAAAAAATTGCTTTTCACTTCCGAAACTGGAAAATTTAGACGATTCCGCGGAGTTTAAAAAATGTGAGCTTGCAAAGGTGAGTGCGCTCGTGTCCCCGAAAAAATCGATCTGCAATAATAGCGTTGAGGAAAAACGACGAAGATAAGATTTCAGGCGAATGCGATTCTTCCTGTAGAACCTATTGGCAAGTGGTATGGTTGGTGGTTTTTCAGGAGATCGAGGAAGTCGTCGAACAGGATCAGGATGTAAAGAGCGGCTCGGTTCGCAAAGAGCCGACCGTCGAGAGTTTACTGGGCGAGTCTCTGTTCGGCGAGAGCGATTACAAGTTTCGAGCCTCCGACCAGGAATCGATCGAGCACTGGGTGCCTTTCGATATCTGTCTGGCAAGTATCCTCGTCCTCGAAGTCGTTGACTCGTGAACACGACGCGTTCGGATCGCGTGACGCGTCTCGATCATGTTTCAGACGGTGCTGTGCGCGGCTCTGCCAACTTTTCTCTCGGATCCGGAGCTTTTAGGGGCGCACGCCAACCTTCGGGAGGCTTTGACCTCGGTTTACGGAGAATTGAAGGACGACGAACTCGAGGAACAGGAGGACACTGTTCTGGCCCATCGGCTGATTAATCATCGCTTCATCGGGCAGCTTTTGAACAGCACCAGCAAGTTCACTATCAAGGATATGGGCGGCATTGTGCAGGAGGTTCTCAGAACGAGAATAACCGATAGACCATAATTTGACATGATCAGGAAATTGCTACTGACCCTCCTTTGCGCATTCTTGCCACTGGTCGTGTCTGCATCTGAAAGAAGCTGAATCATTTTCTTTTAACCCTTCGTGGACGCGGATTTGCTCAAACAATAAGAATACTCTCCTTAGACGACTAGATAATATGTCAAAGATTTAAACACTGAGAAGAGAATCGATCCGACTTGGTACGCGCATAATTAAATAATCTGCAGTTTTCGGAATTAGAGACGCGATCCTGATGTTAATAATACGTTCGTCCTCGAAGGATTAAAAAGTAATTTTAAAGGAAGCACAGTAATGTCTCGATACATGTGTGTATAATAAAAGTAAAAATGTATTAGACATACGAGTTATATTGTTCTCCTCAGGGATCCAGATTTTGGGCATCCTGAAGGACGAACGTTTCGCATGTATTCAGACACGACTGTGTGTATAGAATTTATCGTTTCTGCGAGTGGGATTGTGATGATTAATGAGCAATTTATTAAAGACCGTTATGATCGCGAAGGACTGTTGAGTAACCACCAGCAGATGAACTGTTCAATCACTATTTACTTGTATTAAATTGAATAATTTACTAGACTCGGTCCTAGGTGCCGCAGTCGCTAGACTTTTAAAAAACCTCGTGCATCTCGGCGAGATGTAAGAACGTCGCAAGGTAAGCGTTAACAAGATTTATTGTTTCGATACAACACGAGTGTAGCTTGTGAAAAATTGTAATCTCCCAGCCTGGTTGAGAGGGGGCAACCGTTCACTTCCGGTGCGCAATGTCTCTCTCTCTCTCTCTCTCTCTCTCTCTCTCTCTCATTCCTCTCATTCTTCGCAGTTTCGCGTTGCCTCGGAGTACAGTGTTTTCCCGATATATGTCAACAACACGGGTCTTGCCAGCGTCATGTATCGTCCAGGAGACATACGCGAGCCGTGTTATGCTTACCGAGGCCTCTCGAGCTTCGTGGCCCCCCTCACGGGATAGTGGGGATAGTTCCGCGACGTTTATCGTCCAGGCCTCGGCGACATATACAGAGAGATCACTGTAGTTCGAAGCCGGTGAAACGAAAACTTATCCTTCGGTCTTCGTTTCCGGAGGACTCTTGTATCTCGATCCTGCCGATCGATCGACAACGCGCGAGTAGAGCCGCCGATTGATCGATCGAGTGGAGCAGGTCGGCTACGAATCAAACAAAAATATGATTCGATCGGAAGCAACAATAACAATCGTCTCGCTGCCGTTCCGTCGTTGTCCGATCGAGTTAAGGGATGGTGAAGGATCGTTGAGAGGAAGCGTGGATCGCAGACGGACGTTCTCGATCGTTCTCTGCTCGGACGTCTCCGCTTATCACGATTATCTATGGATATTATCGATTATTCGATAGCGATAGTACATGGTAGAGTATCGTTAAAGTAGGTAAGTTGAAGTCGCCCTCGGAAAACCGCCCTTACGAAAGGACACGCGAAACGCGTCGAGATTCTCCGGAGGCTCTCGAATCGCTCGAATTAGGCGATCCGTAGGAAATTGGTCTAACCTTATTGTGCTCGCTCCCGGCGCTCGCGTTGCATCCCGCGAGGCTCGTGTCGCCGCAAACAAAGTGCATTTAGTATTCACAGCCCGTACTCTCTCACCCTTAACGATTTAAGTAATTAAATCCAAACGATCGAAACGCTCACGGATATTTTACGCGTGATATGTTCTCGTGTCCTCGTGTTCGTGTCTGTGTCTGAGTGTGTGTGTCTGTTTGTCTGTACGCAGTTTATGCGTGCGCACGGGTACACGTTTGTGTGCGGGTCACGTGTCTAACGAATAACTCGTGTGTACGGTCCTCGAGGACGTACGGTATAAAATAGTAACAACGAGAGTTCTCGAGTACGCAGGGTTTCAACGTTGAACGGGTCGCGTTACACGCTTAAGTACCGTCTCCATTGCACGCGGTCGTGCGGCCGATCATGCACCCCCGACGATGCACCGCCCTCGTCGGTCGTCTAGGAATTTTAAAAAAATAAGCATCCCTCCCCTCGGCTCGGCAAGAGACGGCGCACAGTGTCCCGAGCACTGCTCTATAGCTGGAAAACACCCTAAGCGTTTTGCAACTGGAAACAGAAAAATGCTAGAACTCTTCCTTTGCAAGTAGACTGCGGACCTTTGCGCAAAATAAAAATTTTCTTATTGTAGGAAACAGGAGCCAAATATTCCTTCCTTTAGATCCTTGTGATCCTGTCACTGTCTTCAATTTTATTTCCAGAAATACGTAAAATCTACAGTCTATAAAAAAACTGCAGATTTTTAGCGCAGAATAGAAATTGCCCAAGTAGTATAGCTGGACAAAACCCTAAGCATTTTGCAACTTAAAACAGAAAAATGCTAGAACTCTTCCTTTGCAAGTAGACTGCGGATATTTGCGCAAAATAAAAATTTTCTTATTGTAGGAAACAGGAGCCAGATATTCCTAACTTTAGATCCTTGTGATCCTGTCACTGTTTTAAATTTTATTTCCAGAAATACGTAAAATCCACAGTCTATAAAAAAAACTGATTTTTAGCGCAGAATAGAAATTGCCCAAGTAAGGGAGTTAAATAAAATGTTCTCTTTTAGTGACCTTGAAAAAGTCGAAAATAATATAATCTTTGCGTCCTTCTGTCTCCTCAATTTTTGTATTTGACTTATTAATTTCTCTCGTGAAGCACAAGCTCTCCAGTTAAACTGGAGATCATTTTGTTGAAAATTAAATTGATTGCTATAGTTTCGCAGTTTTCTCTCTCGGGACACTGTGCGTCGATCTGTCCTAATCTATGAAAATGACTCCGGCTCCGCTCGCCAGAACGGGTTGTCATCCATGACGCGACTCGACAACCATGACTCGGCTATCGAACAGTTTCGAGTACTGGGCGAACAACACTTCCGGAAGAGTTCTACGAGGGTGGTTCGATAATTGTCCGCGACGCGGTCACGAGGATTGCTATGACAACGATAAAATAGTTACGACAGCGTCACTCCTCAAATCCCCTTGCTTACAGAGCACGTTGTTGGTTCTTTCCAAAGCACATTGGTTTCTTCGGTTTATGGTCTTCACGGTTTTATAGCTAACCGCCGCCACTTAATTCTTCGTTATTGTTTTAAAAACAGCCATAGTGAGGCGAGTCTTACAAGTAAGTCGAAAACGTGGAATAAAGTTTCATCGGGGTTTAGTTCTCCAGGAAATCGAATTTGAAGATTCGTTACGAGCTCGTGCTATTTTGGGAATTGTCTGGTGTGTCTGATCATGGCCAACCAATTCTACTTATTCTAGATTCGAGAGAATTTAATTTGTTCATTTTATACGCATTCGAATGAGATTTAGTTGACGGGGTCTGATCGTGGTCAGTCGATTCTACTTACAGCAAATACCAACGCGCGAGACCCCCAAATTTTCAAAAAAAGAAATCTTTAATATACATTTCGGATTCGTTTCTTTCCGTAGAATCTTCCCCCTGTCAGATCAGATTGGAAAGCTTGCACGGCAGAACCGTTATTTCCGGAAAAGGCGACACTACGATTACTTTATCGTTGTCATGGTAAACGTTTTAACACTAAACCTACCTCGCCTTAAAAGTAACTAATATGTATTGTCTTCTAAAAACGACGAGATTGAATTTATTTGGATTTCGTTCGTATTAGAATACATGCTCTACTGAATGTATTCATTTAATCATGTTTATAATTTCAGAAATTGTGAAATAAAAATGGCGGTGGTAGGTTTAGTGTTAACTGGCCCGCGGATAAATATTGCACCCGATCCTCGTGTCTAGAATCGCTTGCACCCGCCGCTCCCGGTGCGCGTACCTCTAAATGCGCCTGTACATGTACATGTGTATGCGTATACCTATACATCGTATAATATTATACCGTTAGTAGTTGGATTCCAGAAAGAATGACCGAGCGTATTCCCCTTGTCCGCTCGACACGCTCGTCCCGTTCTCTATCGAAACTGGCGCGTGCACGTATTTACATGTACGCATGCACGCGTGCACGCGCCCCCCTTTGGCACGTTAGCTCGCACGCTAAATTCTACTCGCTGTGTCTAGCCTATCGTTTGCGATAAAAAAATACGAGGAATAAAAATATATCACGTAACAACGCTCCTCTCGCTCCCGGCCGGGACGACCGGGAAACGGGAGAAACAACTCGCCAGGATGTCTAAGGGGGACAAACGCCGTGAACTTTTGCATGCTCATCGACCATAATGGACGCAGAGTATCTCCCTAAATTGGTTTTTCTCTTCGAGATTCGCGAAATCAGTTTCGTCGAGCTCCAAACTAATTTATCACCGTGTTAGTCTTTTATCGTTTGGGATAACGTTGTGTTATCCGGAAGTGTGTAATTGTTACAGAAGTTATTCGAACATCTGGGCCTCTTGAACTTAAACAACGTAGCTCTCGGGGAAACAGGACGCGAAAACTTAAATATACCAGTCACCGCTGAACAATTTAACAATTTTAAATAGAAACATTCGACCGACTCCGAAAAGTTCCAACCGAATTTCTCCCCCAAAGAAGGTATAATTTTTGCAACAATTTGGAGCTTGTTGTTCAACCTGCTCCAGTTTGTAAATCGTTTGTATATTAAAATATCCGTACACAGTTAATCGAAACTGTTTCTATACTTTTATACACTGCAAGAAAACCTTACCTTTCTTAAGTTAAGTTAACTATGACGAGCTGCAGATCGATGGCTGCGTTACCTCGCGGAACATGCAGAAGCCTAATTGGCAAGTAGTTTGCACGAAGTTGCGACTGAATTATTGTTTCATCAAATATCCGTTTCTACACCTTAAAGGAAGACTAATTCAATGCAAAAGGAATCACTTGACTACTTGCTTCACAGGCGTCCCGAAGAATTAACAAACACGTTGGCGAGTCTTCACAAACAGAGAGCCACCTGGGATTTTAACAATGCTATCAGAACGACCTCGAAAACTTATCCAAAATTATTGATAAACTCAACCCTTATTTACAACCGTGTACACTGGGTTAACAATTTGACTGCCAAACTGGAAACCTCAAAAATTCTATAAAATCAGTTATTTAATGAAATAAAAATAGAAAAAAATTAAATGTATGATATTGAGTAGTCCTCCAACTATCTTGCATTTTGCAGATCCTACTCAAATTTGATAGAATGAATATATCAACGTAAAAATTAATATCAAAACCTGGACAAATAATTCCGTCACCCACATATGGGTGACATATGGCAGTCAACGTGTAAATAACATTTTCATCGGCAAAAAGAAACTGAAACATTTCCTAACCCTGCTCAGAGCGATTATCATCGACCTGATAAATAAATGATTAACCCTTCGCGCTCCGTTGACGCCACTGCGGAGACAGTCTCAGTTTATTATTCGTAAATATGATACTACCTTATGCATTATAATTACACTGCGGATCTTTATGCATTTGTAGCTCCCGAAACTTTTCAAAAAACGCTACAATATAAAATTCCACAGAACTTACTGCGATTTTTACTTATTTCAGATCTACCAAGGCCACTAATACTGAGAATTAGAATTATATAAAAATCTTGTCTGAAATAACTCGTTGTTAACTAACTCTCTCACTCTCTCTTGCAAAAATCTATTTTGTATAACAAGCCAATCTCCCATCGACAGTAATCACATTTCGGAAAATATATAACCTGTGTCCCCAGATTTCCCGATTCCAGTAATCCTTACTTATTCCTACAATTCCAAAAATTGAAAATTGCACGAACATCCGCAGCCTAACAATAATAAATCAAACCAAAAAGGGAATCAAAGTCGAGAGATTCACAGTGAAGTTCCTCTCGGCGTGAGGAAACGCTCGGAGCGCTAAGGGTCGAAATCGTAGGTGGCCGATTCCTCGTGAATAATTTCCGAGCGATTATGTTAACGGTCACAGAGCGTTTGTTCCCCTTAAGCGGTTCCAACGTCCACGTACCCGGTCCATCGGGTCGGGTGGAAGCTCGAACGTCGCCGCCTCGGATAAGAGACGGTTCCGATCTCCGAGGAAAGGAAAGGAAAGTTGTTCGAACGGTGCGAACCGATTTCGGTTCGATCGATGTCACGTTTATCTTTGGGAACCGAGAGCGGCGCTTGTGGTCGGAGCGTCGTCGACTTGCTCGGGCCTCGTCCGCTACCCGATCCACGGGAGCCATCAGCTGGGCTGCGGGGGCGTCAGTTTCACCAGGAGCCACGTGTACAGCTTCGGCTTCTGTTTGTCGACCAGCTCGTACTGCAGATTGGTCAGCCCGTCCGTGGCGAACCGCTTCTTCCCCGACTTCAGGTACTCGTACCTGGAAACCGGCCCGACGTTAGCAAACGCGCCGCACAGTGAACCAAAAGCGCCAAAACGTGACGAAAATGCAAAAAATAAATTTCACGTTAGGGGTATGGCTCTTGCCGTATTGGATTCTCAGGTAATGACCGTATAAGAAGCCGAAGGTAAACAAGTCTTACTACCTATACCTGCTAAATGGTGGGAGTACAAATATCCCATACAGTCGTCTCGCAGTTTTCGTGCAGTGAACTACGTTGTGAAAAAAAAGCTGTCCAGCTTACAATTTTACGGAAATTGAATTTATTTTTGTGCGTGCACGATGCATGCTGTTCCTGGAAGTAAATACTATACGTAATAATAACATTGGATTTATATGAATTAATGTTTGGAGTGTATGAAGTGAACGATAATACTTAGTGCACAGATTTTACAAATGTATACTAAAAGTTGTATATTCCACAATATTCCACGGAGATTCTTGTCGAGTCTTGTTGTGGATACTATTGTTTAACATTATTTTGAAAAAGTAGCTGCCCAAAACTGCCCCTTTCGCAATGCGATCCATTTTTGTGACGCAGAGGTAGTCATGGTACTAGTTACCAGCATGTTTTCTCGAGAAATTTAGAAGTTATAATCAAATTTGTTAAGTAAGCATTGTATGGTTCCACTTATAGAGTTTTCTGATACAACAATTTCTTTTTTAACAATAATTTTTTTATTGTTTAAAGAAAATTTTATTTTTGTTTTTTGTAATTTTGACGTCAGATTCATATTCGCCTACCCGAAAAATATGGGAATACTAATTTTCAGGAAAGTCCAATCTTTTTTTTTACGCATCCGCGATATTGAATCCGCCATTTTGTTTTTTTAATAATTTTGACATCAGATTCATATTCGTCGGCCCGAATAATATGGGAATACTAATTTTCAAGAAAGTCCAATAATTTTTTTGGTTACGCATCCGCCATATTGAATCTGCCATTTTGTTTTTTTTTGTAATTTTGACATCAGATTTATAATCAGCGACCCGAAAAACCTATGAGTATCAATTTTGAACTAAATTGAAGTACTCCTTCCTATTTTGGCCACGTTTTGGCGCTTTTGGCCCACTGTGCGCCGGGAAAAACCGAAAACTGCAACCCCCGTACGACAAATACACTGAACTCTCGATATATGTCATCACCACGGGTCCTGCCAGCGTCATGTATCCAGGAGACACGCGTGTTGTGTTTACACTCCTCGGCGTCCGAAGCCTCTCGAGTATACCCCACAGTAGTGGGGATAATTCCGCGACGTTTATCGTCCAGGCCTTGACGACATATATAGAGAGATCAGTGTACTTGGTTTTGATCCCGTTGTTTGTTCATTTATTTCTGTATTGGGTCTTTGCACGTGAAATTTACGACCTTTCAAAATTATTTCGAATGAACTAGCACTACTGTATTAATGTTAACGCTCTGTAATGGAAGAGAATTATTTTTGAGTGCTTTTTAATTAGACGAATGTGACTATTTCCTCCAGTAGACAAAATAATAGAAATACAAAAATGGAACGAAGAAAATTGTGTTTCGTTCGAAAAGATTTGTCAACTTGTGATGCGCAGCAATAGCAATTTGCACATTTGTGATTGCAACTTACAAAAATGAAACGAAGAAAATTGTGTTTCGTTCGAAAACATTTGTCAACTTGTTATGCGTAGTAATAGCAATTTGCACATTTGTGATTGCAACTTACAAAAATTAAACAAAGAAAAGTGTGTTTCGTTCAAAAGTTTCGTGAACTTGTAATACGCAGCAATAGCAATTTGCACATTTGAGATTGCAACAATGGCAATTCGTACATTTGCGAGTGCAATAAAAGCAATATCGTTAAATAATCATTCGAGAATCGTTTCCGGGACGCTTATCAGATACAAGTTGCATTCTGCCCGGCTTATTAAAATAAATTTCTATTCGATCCCTGTTTCTCGCGTCTCGGTAAACCTTGATCCAGCACGGAGATCCGCGGTCTAGTTACGCGCATACAAAACGGGGGAATTTGCATGAGTATCCCGCGATCATGCGATTACTATGCCGGGGAGCGGCGTTCGTCCGGGGGTTGAAGATCGCTTAAGCCAGTCGTTCTCACCTCTTCGGATTCGCCTTCTCCTTTTTGTGCGTGAGCATCTTGTAGCGCGCCACGTTCGCCGGGTACCGGGAGATATGAAGGCCGTGGGCTTTTATGCGATTCGCCATGTCGTCGTCCTCGCCGCCCCAGCCCCAGAACACGTTGCTGAACCCGTTCACCAGACGGAAGTGCTCCCGAGACATGGCCGACACGCCGCCGAACAGATCGGCGTACGGCAATCTGCAAGAATCGCAATCGTTTTGGCTCCCAGTCTCGAAAAAACCGCAATTCAATCGGCCGGTAAATTAGCGAACAGGATGTTCCATTTGCATTTTCTCGTGCAACGATGCCGTATTATTCCAAACAATTTTTTCAGCGTCCTTGGAAAAATAATTTCGTGGGAAAATGGAATATCCTGTATATGTGTACTTCCCGTCACCAGAGTCCGTAAAGCTTTCGTAAATCCTAAAATTCGCAATTTTGACAGTCTTTTTGACCTGTCAGACTTCCTTAACCCCTTTGCATCATTAGTGTATATATACGCTCAATTTTCCTGGAATGACCTTGAATGACCTTGGAATAATTATTCTCACTGAACTCCTAACGAAATGGACTATCGTTGCAGGTGATTAAAAAAGGGCGGTTCCATTTAAAAAAAGTCAAGGTGACCTTGATGTCTCTAAAAGAATGACATAAAAACAAAATTTTTTTTGGCATCGTATCAGCCTCATCGTATCATTCAACTTTGTCCTTACCATATTTTACGTATCTTCAGAAACAACAAAGATGTTTGAGGTGCAAACGTTAGGTGACTGTATACGCTCAATTTATTTGTTCTTATAATGCTGAAATATGAAGTTCTTTTACTTGCAGTCATTTTTGTACTTGAACACGATAAAAAGAAAAAGTTTGGTGATAAAGGCCTTCTTTCCATATTTTCTTACGATGCAAATGGGTTAATAGTACTAATCACTGTCGACGGGGATCGCGTAAAGTAAGTGAAAATCGATTAACCGATTAACCCTTTCAGTGGGGAAAGAATTTTGGAATTTTTGCAAGTTACTGCTCGGTGAAAACTATGATACAGTGAATTCTCGATATATGTCAACGACAAGAGTCTAGCCAGTCGTCGAGGCCCCTCACAGGTTATGCTCCGCGGTAGAGGGGATGACTCCGCGACGTTTATCGTGCAGGCCCTGGCGACATATATAGAGAAATCACTGTATCGTCTTGGAATTTGAAAGTATACTGTACTGAGAGTCTCCGATCTGCTCCGAGTCTCTGACGTAATGAGCTATACTGTCCAGAATTTCGAGCAATCGTTCAGAGCAGTTTCATCTCTCCGTTTAAGGGGTTAAGGACGTCTTGCGCAAGACCGAGCGAGATCGCGAGGCATTTACGGTGACGAACTCTCGTGACGGGAAGCATGGTTACGGAGTTACGATACGGCTCGCGATACCTGTATTTGAACTTGTCAACAGCAACCGACATATGCCTGGGCTGCTCGGGACAGGTATATAGATTCCTATCGTCCTCCGGAAGTAGGTCGACGTCGTGAAAAATGAAGCAGTCGAAAGGTCGCTCCTTCAAAGCTTCCACGTAGCCGACGTTCATCAGCATCGCGCGGTTGAAGGCGTCGCTGCCTGCAACCACATAATCGTCTCGACGTTCGAAAAACCGCAGAATATTCACACAGATTCGAGGCACGTTCGTCCGTGCCTAAAACTATCGCACGATCCCGCTTAAAACTATTGCGTTAACACTAAACCTTGCGAACGGTAGTTGACTATTCAAAGGTTATAATTTTATTTCAGATTATATTAGCACAGTTAGTTTTTGTTAATTTTGTCCAGCTAAAAAGGCCATTCGTCACACTGTGCGCCTATTCAAACTAATAAACACACAAAAAAAAAAAGAAAAGAAGAATACCAGGCGACAACAAGTTGCTAGGTGTTGCTTCAGTGTGGACACAGCAATCGCAAACAATTTTAGAAATCTTCGAATGCCTTCGGTTGCGACCCGTTAAAAAAGAACGGGGCTCTCAAAGTTGAAATATGATCGATATCCCAGAGATATCGGTCCGTCGAGCCGTCGATCACTATGCCGATATTTCTGGATACCAGTATCGATAGCGGGATCTCCGGGATGAGGTAACCGCAGCGTCCAACGACCGCGTTGCGACCCGCGGCGAATCGCGAGTCGGATGACGGGGGATCGCGGTGCAACGCGTGTTGCACCGCCGCGATGCACCGCGATGCAATTAGCCGCAGCTGTCGTGGGACTCGCGCCGCGGTACCGTTAATATCGGATGCGTTCGCCGGGAGCATCGAAGAACGTTATTCTTAGTCGTCGTTACCGTAACTCGACGGGAACCCTCGATCCCCCTCCGGTGATCGTCGGTTCTCCCCGGCGTTAACGGGAAACTCTCTCGGGACGCCCTCGATCGATCGTGAACTTTCTGCCTTCGAGAATCGACCGGGAAACCGTCTACAACTCCCGAGGAGAGGGGGAAGAGATAAACGGTCCGACCGGCTCGGTTAAACTTTCGAAATTCGATTTACTCGCGCTTTACTCGCGCTTTTCTCGCGGACCGACACCAACGGCCAAGGAAGACCTCTCTCCGCTCGATCTCTTTGTTTAGGGGACCAGGAACGGGGGAAAAAGGAGGCTATTTGTCGTTCGTCATCCTACTTCGACGCTCGATTGGACCTTGAGATGTCCTCGAGGTTCTGCTGACAAAAATGTGCGCGAGACGCAAACGAAATTAGCGGCACGCGAAGATCGATTCGAGAGGAGTTACAAGCGCGAGGAGAAGCGCAATTTGTTGACCGCGTAATTATCGATCGACGACCCCCTTTGCACTTATCGCGGGATCTCGCGCGTACACCGTATCGCATCGGTACGAACGTATTGATAACTTGGTTCGACCGCTCGACGTTCTCGCGGAGGGAACGAGCATCGATGCACGAACGCTTGTCTCTGCTGTTTGCAAAATGATGATGCTCTTCGTGCGACAGAACAAAAAAGTGGTAGTTGAATATTGATGTTGAAGCAACATCCAGCAACTTGTCGCCTTGCATTCTTTTTCTTTTCGTTTATTAGTTTGAATAGGCGTCGTGATCCTTGTGTCTCAGCCCCCCTTTCTTTTTTAACGGGCCCCAACCGAACGCATTAAAAGATTTATAAAATTGTTTGCGGTTGCTGTGTCCACACTGAAGCAACATCTAGCAACTTGTTGTCGCCTTGCGTTTTTCTTCTTTTTTTTTTTTTGATTATTAGTGTTCGATAGGCGTTGTTTCTTCTTGGCGAACTGTTGAATGTTGAACTGACGAATGTTGCAAGCATGAGAGACACTGTCTTGCACATTTTGCCCGAGTCGATACGTCGCATTTAATGGAGTGTTTCACAACTATGCGAAGCACTGTCTTCAACATTTTAGCAAATGATACGTTGCACTTAATGGAATGTTACAACCGTGCGAGGCGCTGTCTTCGGCATTTTACCAAATGATACGTTGCACTTAATGAAATGTTACAACCGTGCCGAGACACCGTGTTGAGCATGTTACAAAATGATACGTTACATTTGACAGAGTGTCGCGATAATACTGTGCAGAACATTTTCTAAAAATGATACACTGACGAATGAACTGCGGATCTTGATGCAATATAAAAATGGTCTGCTGGTCAACTGTAAGAGCCAGATGAACATTTCATTCCTACTTTAATCATTTTAACCAGTTAGCTGTTTTTGACGTGTATACTCGTCACGAAGAAATGGCCATATTTTGTGCTACCACGAGTATACTCGTCGAAACAGCATTTTTCAAAGAGGTCGAGACAGTTAACTGGTTAACAAGCTGAAAATAATAGATTGGCATTCTTGAATCTCATTTCAACCCCTCTACTATCTTAAATCGTACGCACTCATTTTTGTCATAAACGCATAAAAGCCGCAGTCACGAATGAGAGACACTGCCGCGACTGTTAACAAGACAAACGTCGACGGTGGACGTGTTAAGCCTAATTTCCCGGCTCCGACGGCCAGAAGCGATCGAGGCAAAAGAAAAAGCATCGATGAGGTCCACTAAATATTCAAGATGGCGGCAATTATGTAAAGCAAACTGTTCGCGCGCGGCGGCGGCGGCGGTGGCGGCTGACTTTGTATTTTAATCTCGAGTAGCCCGGGGCAGAAGAAGGGATGAGGGTTACAGGTGAGTAGGGAAAAGGGTTGGAGAGAGGGAATAAGGGAGCGAGATCTGAATTGCGAAGAGGCGGTAGGGCGAAATCGTGTCCGGGACCGTTTCGGGCAATTAAAGCCGCGTTAAGGCTGGCGTGCCGGTGTAACGCGTCCAGAACTGTCCTCGGTGCGCGAGGTGCATCGGATGCACGCCGCCGGTACCGCATTGCAGTCGACTGTGGTTGCAACACGGGAAAAAATCAACTCTTTGAGCACTCTGTACACCAGTTCTTCCATTACGATGCGCTTTCAGGAGGGAACCTTGCGTAAAATGAAATTTCTGAGCATTTCTTAGGGTTAAAGCTGGATGGAGCATCGTAGTCAATAGAAATGTACCTAAAGCAATAACAATGATGCAAAGCGGTTGCGTTAAATCTGCAATTTTGAATTAACACTTTGATCGCCAAACTAGAAACCCCCAAAATTCCATAAAATCAAAGCAAGTTATTTAATGAAATAAAAATTGAAAAAAATTCAATGTATGATACTGAGTCCAACTTTCTAGCATAATACAGATCCTAATCAAGTTTGGTACAATGAATATATCGACGTAAAAATTCATTTTAAAACCTGCACAAATAATTCCGTCACCCACATATGACGTGGCATTCGACGTGTTAAAACTATACCTGTTCCTCATCTTCCTTTCATATTAACAAAATAGAATTATGAAATCTTTGATTACAAGTATTAGGTCTCTGCCAGAGATCGTGCCCGGTTCCTTGTATTTTAAATACGGAATTGAACACGAACCTAATCGGGCGCTGACCTAACAGGGTAATTTCGGGGGAGACCATAGGGAGAGATGCACCAGTTTTTATTGTGGCAGTACCGAACGATTCTCAACTGTTTTTCTGTCATCATTCACGTCGTTTTAACATCAGTAAATGATCTCCAAACTATCAATATATTAAAATAAATTTAATAATATTAATATATAAAAATAAAATTTTTACTCATTGAACGTTATATATTACTAAATAGATTTAACTAAACAATTAAACAATGCCTGGCTACACTATCAATTACTTCCACTAAAATTTGTACAAACAGAAAACAAAATGTGGTGCATCTCTCCCGAAATGACCCTGGATTATAATGAATTTTATTGCTACAGCTCACTAGAAACAAACGCAACAGTAAGCACCCGAGAAATCGTTCACAATGAACAATCAGCTACAAGAAAAGAAATCAATCGTGACCTCGTTAATTCCAATACGGCGCAAGTGGAATAAGGACGTGGTTTTTACCGATAGAAGTTTAATTAAACGTAACTTTTTACGACTTCCAGCGTCAAGGTAAGAGCGTCCGTCCGCTGGGAAACTGGACAATGGAGAAACGCTCGAAAGCATTGTGTACACGTCCGCGCGCTGCGATGCAGCCTCAACTGCTTCAATCATGCTGCCTCGAGAGTGCCTCTTTAGTATTTGCATGGCAAGGACGCGGCAGACAGTGCTAGGCCATCGGTTAGCCGCGAGGTAATTATGTTTGGAACCGGTGCTAATACCGCGCATATGATACAACAAATCTAAGCGGACAACGGACACGATGCCGAACATCTGATGCCATTCAAGCACCGATTGATTCGCCAGGCAGAACGCGTATCGTCTACGTGCATACGTATCTCGTGTCTGCTCAACGAATTAGGTTCGAGTACGGCGTTGCGTAACGGCGGCGTTCCGTGTCCGTTTCACGCGCGGAATCAGCGTCGGGATTCGTTCATGGATTTCGACGGCGAACGAACGGATTCGGTGTCCGTTACGCAAGAGAAACGCGAAACGAAAGGCCAGAGGCGAAACGCGATCGATACCTCGCCGATCCAATGCGACGCAACCTTAACAATCAGATAAACGATCGGTTGTTTCGTTTTGCGACGCGTGGCTTTGTACTGTCGGGGGCCGGCAAGTTGTTTACGGGACGCTGGCGGACACTATAGTTCTCTACCCATACCCTGAAGACCCTGAACCGGACACGGAAATGACATACAGTGTTGCCAGATCGAGAGATTAATGGTGGAGGAAATGCTACGGTCGGAACCTGAGTGACGTCACGACGCTATAATGTAGTCTACCAGGAGAGATTTCTGCGGTAAATAGTGGCGGAAATGCTATAGTCAGGACCCGAGTGACGTCACGGAGCTATAGTGTAATCTGTCAGGAGAGATCCCTGCGGTAAATAGTGGGGGGAATGCTACAGTCGGAACCTGAGTGACGTCACGAAGCTATAATGTAGTCTACCAGGAGAGATTTCTGCGGTAAATAGTGGGGGAAATGCTATAGTCAGGACCCGAGTGACGTCACGAAGCTATAATGTAGTCTACCAGGAGAGATTTCTGCTGTAAATAGTGGGGGAAATGCTATAGTCAGGACCCGAGTGATATCACTATAGTGTAGGCTATTCAGCGTTACCAGATCGAGTGATTCGAGAGATAAATAGTGGTGGAAATGCTATAGTCAGGACTCGAGTGAAGTCACTATAGTGTAGTCTACTCAGCGTTACCAGATCAGGGGATTATAAAGCTAAATACTAGGGGAAATGCTATAGTCAAAAGTTGAGTGACGTCACGAAGCTATAATGTAGTCTATCAGGAGAGAGTTCAGAGGTAAATAGTGGGGGAAATGCTATAGTCAGGACCCGAGTGAAGTCACTACAGTGTAGTCTATCCAGCGTTGCCAGTTCAAGGGATTCCAGAACTAAATAGTGGGGGAAATGCTATAGTGGGGACCCGAGCAAAGTCACTATAGCGTACTCTATCCAGCGTTGCCAGATGAAGGGATTCCAGAGTTGAATAGTGGGGGAAATGCTATAGCCAGGACTCGAGTGAAGTCGCGAAGCTATAGTGTAGTCACTATGCCATATAATGATGTCACTGATCGTTCCAAGAGTAGGGATCGTATCACAATCCCACAGCACGGATCGTTGGGCAATTCTCAGCACGTAACGTCACATGATCCTTTCTGCATCAACACTGCTGAGACAGCACTGATCAGGTCGCCTCACAAGCAATGCGAACGAGCTTTTATATTTTTCGAAGTACCATCAAGACAATGATTACCGGTCTCTGGGTCTTTATGCATCCGTCAAGATTTGTAAAGAAACGTGTGAACTAACAAGAACAATTATGTTAACAACGAGGAATCTGTTGGATGACGAAGAAAATGCTTCTTCACTTCTGATGTATACAAGATAATAAATTTGCATATAAATATGGAATTTGCATAAAGATTCGCGGTCCAGCGCATTTTTGTGTCAGTGGCTCTGTTACTAATTCAGCTTAGATTCCCAGCAGGATGAAGGTGGATCGTTGAGAAGGATGGAGGATCGATCTACCGATAGGAGAAGCTTGCCCTCACCTTTCTGCTCGACCACGAATATCTGGTAGTCGATCTGTTGTCGCAGCAACATCGGATGAAGGTTGTAGAGCAACGCTTGAAGGTGTTGCGGTCGATCACGGAACGGTATAACGACGGCAACGCGATGCCTGGCGACGCAATCCGCCGGGTATCCTCTGCCACCAGGCTTCACGTCTGCGAAACCCTTCTCCTTCTCAATCACCGACAGCTCCGGAGGTGATTTACCAACTGCCAACGGTCCAACTGGCAAAACAACCGTAAAACGAACCCTGTCAGATCCCATCACGTTCTACATTTTCTCTAAGTTTTCCGTTTTCACGAATAAACTAGGCTAAGGGACCCAATTACTGTGGGGGTACCAACCACTGTGCCTCTATCATTTTAAAGCTAATCTTTAACTCTTTGGGGCACGGCGGGATTAAAAGTGTCCCACCTTTTTGATGTATTTCACGGCATAGTGGGACATTTCTAGTCCCACCTCGAAATCTTGCAACAGCTCCATGTGCATAGGTTTATATTTCGTCTTATTTACGTAAAGCCCGATAACAACAAATTTAATTAACTATTACTGTTTTCTTATGTTTTTACATGATACCTTTATTAATAAAAATATACCAATTTCGTTTCATTTGAAACCCGATAAAATTCCTGTGCAACATGGGTCCATTTTGATCTGAAATCCTGTGCCGCAAAGAGTTCAAGCACAACGAATATTAAAAATGAGATATACAACATATTAACCCTCTGCACTCGGCGCTATTTTAACTCGAAAACTAAATTCTTCTTCCGACTTAGAATATTTTTATTCATGATCCGATTTCCACACATAATGTTTAAATGTTTAGTGATCTATTAAATACAAATTTTGTAACGTAACACAAATATTCTGCAATACCATTTGCAATTTCTTTGAAATAATGCCACAAAAATTTCCAGTGGAGCTTCAGAGTCACCACTCGAGCGCAAAGGGTTAACTGATTTCAAACAGAAAAATTGTAATATCTCCTTCTTAATTTCCATTATGCTTTAAAGATCAAGGTCATTTCAAGGCCATAGTATAAAACACTATTGAATTCGTCTCGACGACAGCGACAATAATGTCCAAAACGTGTGGTGCCATTTAAGAAAAGTCAAGGTGACCTTCACTTTCTTCGGGTAAACAGCATTTTCTTTAGATTCAAGAATATGCGGCCATGTAGCTCGCCAAGTACTGACAAACTTTTGTCTAAAACACTTCTTAATTGCGCTCTCGGTAATGCCCAAAAAATGGTGACACAACTTAACGGGGGGAGACCGTGTGATTAACATAGGCACAGTAATTGGTACCCCCGCACTAATTGGGTCCCCTACTCTATGGGTCCCGAACATTTGGATCGCTATCGACGCCAGCATCATCGCTGGACAGTCAGAGTGACAACTCACCGAGATTAGGGGGAATGAGGGGACACCGTTGCAACGCGGTGCTATTCGTCGAGTTCGCCGTCGAGAACTCCGGTCCAGGTAGCAGGTACGCATTTCGAGTGGACACGGCGGCCGTCAGCTCCAATTTCGACGAGTTCGTGTTGCCTCTGCCGCCAGCCCATTGCAGGCTCGTTGCGGATTCATTCAGGCTGCCCAGTATCAGACTCGGCACTGTCACCGGCCCGTAAATGATCAGGCCGCGTTGATGATGCCTGAATCCGCGATCCGCGTATCTGCGAACAGAAAACTCTCCGTGACAGGTTCAAACCGTCAAGAAATCGTTAGAGTATCTTTAGACGACGTCTCGGTTTTATTCTCGGCTCGTTCGAGCCACGTATTTCGGTCCCTAAACGCCTATCAAGCCAAACTCTAATTAAAGAAAGTCTCTTCAAGTGGCTCGAATCGAACCGAATCGCTCCGGGAATCTACCGAGAGTTTCACGATGAAACCGTTACAAATGCAATTCCTGGATCGCGGATTTTGCGAACAGGAAGACGATCAATGTTGCGATACAAATGAATTCAACAACTCTTTTTGTGAGAAAGTAGCTTCTCCGGGAAATGAAAGTCGGAATAATTCAATCGAATTACAGTGAATTCTCTATATATGTCGCCGAGGCGTGGCAGATAATTGTCGCGGAGCTATCCCCACCATAGATCATTACACAAGTAAATATCATCGGAATTGTATCATGTTTGGTATCATTTTCATCAGAAAAGTGCCACGAATATGTTGGTGAGAGTCTCATGAAAAAATAATGAAAAATTAATGAACAAGTTTTGTTATTGTAGCAGTGGACTTCCGGTCTCACACGCTGATATACCCGATATATGTTTACGCTTTTCTACGTTCGGCGCGGATCAAAGAATAGTGTCTCCTCGACGATAAGCGACATCAAGACTTATTTGTTGCTGACATATATCGAGAATTCACTGTGGAATGGACACGACGCTGTACCTGCGGTTGAACTTCGTTGGAACGATTATATTATGATCTTTGAAAGACTATGTGTTGAATGACTTCAACGAGAACGATTACAATCGTGGACCAACAAAGCCCAACAATTTCGTTCGGGATTATTGCGTAAAAGAATCGAGTTCATTCAGATTTCATTTTCAAACGTGTACAAAGAAGTATAAATTTCTCTGCGCGAATTGTAAAATAGTGGGTAACGAAACCGGTGGTTCGTTAATGGGAAATCGGGCACGACCTTGTGCACTGACCTAACAGTTTCGACACTTCCTGGTGTAGCGAATAGCGAGCGCGTGAAGCTTTTGCCTTTCGGACGCGCAGCTAAAGGGAAAACCCGAAAATCTCATGTCCGCCGGAGGATATCGGAATTTTTTCGCGCGTATCGGGAGTTCGGTGTGCAAAATACTTTTTGGAGCCGTCGAGGGACTTCCGTGGGCCGCGATCGATAAATTCCGCAAGCGGATATTCGCCGCTGGACGAGGATTCTGCGGTCCCGAAAGGCTTTTGGCGAGAAATACTGCGGTCGGAGACGGACGAGAACACGACGCCGATACGCCGGCGGGGAGATGATCATTCGTGGAAACGCGCCGGTGAAATATGGGAACAATCCGATCGCAAATAAACCGGGACGGCGAGTTGCCGAGTCGGCGCGATTAGACGGGCAAACGTCAGGTAGCTGTTCAAATGGTCGAGCTGGTTGTTTGCACTCGCGCGGCGCGTATCTGCAGCAGATCCTGATTTGCCAGACGAGATCCGTGTGTCCAGAACGATCCACGATTCCCCGAAGCGCCGTCGAATTATCGATAACATATCTCTGTTGACTTTCTGCTGTGTTTCATTAGTTTTCTACATCTGGACGCTCTTGGATGTTCTTGGAACCTTACAACATTTTTACCGTTTCAAATGTTATCTTTATGTTTACGTTAAAAATATAATATAAAGCAATTTAATGGGATATGGGTATATATATATAAAGAAAGCACACTCTTTTATAGCACACGGAATAGAGATTATATTTCAACGAATTCTCTAATAGCACGTCGTCAGACACGTCTTTACGGTTTGAGAGAAACGTCGCGAATGAAACAAGAAAACGAAACAGAGGAGCAACAGTTCAATATGAACATCAGAGGATCGAGGGTCCCATGTGTTACGGTGAAATGGCTGGTTTCGCGAAGGAACGCCGTATTACACTTTCGCGATTGAATACTTGAAGATTTCGGGAATTCGAACTTGCTTTTTATTTTGAAAGTTGGATCGGCGAGACGTGCCGTAGCAGAGGTGATCGTCGACTGCTGGGTACACGGGTTTGGGGTCTTATATATTAATGGGTAATCTTATTTGGGGTACAAAGGTTTGGGACTGTTTAATGGTTCAAAGTTGTCGGGTGCTGAATCAGTCGTGAACTTGGGCCTGGTGACGTGTTGCGAGGGTTGTTGTCTTGGTCTTATCGGGCCGTGACACATGCCGGGGACAACATACAATGTATATTAACTGCAGATACAATGTATATCAAAAGCCGATTCAAACGATCCTTCCTTCTAAAGAAATAACAGATTCATTTTGTTCTGTTTATGAAATAAATTCCAACACAATTGAAGAATTAACAGGATTTAAGAGCTCCGATGTATTGGTCGTTGGTTATTATTCCCTTTGCACTCGGCGCTATTTTCATTCTATAACTAAATTTTTCTTCCGTCTTAGAATATTTTCATTTTATTCATACGAAACTGATCCGATTTCCACGTATAATGTGTAAATGTTTAGTGATCTGGTCAATACAAATTTTGTAATTTGGCAAATACATTGTAATAATATTTTTTGTAATTTCTTTGAAATAATGCTACAACAATTTCTAGTGGTGCTTCAGAGTCACCACTCGAGTGCAAAGGGTTAAAATTATTGAAGCCGCAAAAGAACGTCTCGGGGTCTGGCATTGGAGTGCCGTCGATTTTCGCGATCGGCGCGTGGATCAAGCGGAAATGAAATTCATTTTCTTCGACGCGATAGAAGGTGTTTCAACATTTTTACTGGCTCAAAATTCGTCTATGGATTTATGGTAAAAATACAATAAAAGCAATTGACATATTAAAAGGATTTAAGAGGTCCAGTGTCTTAATCGTACCTTATTAAAATTATAAAAGCTGCAAAAGAACGTCTCGAGGACCGTCATTGGAGAGCCGTCGATTTTCGCGATCGGGGTGTGGATCAAACGGAAATGAAATTCATTTTCTTCGACGCGATAGAAGGTGTTTCAACATTTTCACCGCTTCAAATTTCGTCTATGCATTTATGGTAAAAATACAATATAAAGCAGTTGGAAAATTAAAAGGATTTAACAGCTCCAATGTATAAAAGATCGTCCCGAGGTGCGCCATGGGAGAGCCGTCGATTTTCGCGATCGGCGCGCGGCTCAAACGGAAATAAAATTCATTTTCATCGCCGCAATAGAAGGTGTTTCAACATTTTCACCGCTCCAAACTTCATCTATGCATTTATGGTAAAAATACAATATAAAGCAGTTGGAAAATTAAAAGGATTTAAGAGCTCCAATGTATAAAAGATCGTCTCGAGGTGCGCCATGGGAGAGCCGTCGATTTTCGCGATCGGGGTGTGAATCAAACGGAAATGAAATTCCTTTTCTTCGACGCGATAGGTGTTTCAACATTTTCACTGCTTCAAATTTCGTCTATGCATTTATGGTAAAAATACAATATAAAGCAGTTGGAAAATTAAAAGGATTTAAGAGCTCCAATGTATAAAAGATCGTCCCGAGGTGCGCCATGGGAGAGCCGTCGATTTTCGCGATCGGCGCGCGGCTCAAACGGAAATAAAATTCATTTTCATCGACGCAATAGAAGGTGTTTCAACATTTTCACCGCTCCAAACTTCATCTATGCATTTATGGTAAAAATACAATATAAAGGAGTTGGAAAATTAAAAGGATTTAACAGCTCCAATGTATAAAAGATCGTCCCGAGGTGCGCCATGGGAGAGCCGTCGATTTTCGCGATCGGCGCTTGGATCAAACGGAAATGAAATTCATTTTCGTTCGACGCGGTAGGAACCGCGCGGAGACGTGTTCTCTCTGCGGCGACTTAATGCGCGGCGCGTGACAGGAAACGACGCAAAACGTCGACAAATAACTGCATCTCGGTTCGCCGCGGTAGGACGCGCCTCGACGCGCAGCGCGTCCCGGTGCATCGCGGCGAGTCGCGTCGCGTCGCGGCTTGTAGCGCGACGACTAAACGAGCCGGCGCGCGCGCCGCACGCCGAGATAGCAACAAATTGTTGTCACGCGCCGTTGGCGAAATTCGAAATTAACCGGTACCGGTTCGCGGCTCGTAAATCCCTCCGGAAAAATAGCCGCGGGGGGAGGGGGAGGGGAGCTCCCTCTCTCTCTTTTTGCGTTACAGTTTTTAATTAACCCGGCCTTTGCTTCGGTTCGGTACCGGCGTGCTCGCGAAATTGCTCGAACTCTCCGAGAGGAAAAGGGAGCGGGGCCAGGGGGAGGGAAATTGCGGGCGAATTCGGAGGTACCGCGCACGGCTCGCAAAGGTCAAAGGATCGTTAGCAACCGCTTCCGCAAACGGACAATCTAAATGACCGCTAACGAAGTAACGAGATCACGTACTCTAGTGGAATGTACGTGCCGCCGCGGCGACGTGTACCGTACCGCTGGAATGAATTTTCTCGGGAATTTACTTGGACACGAGGCACCCGTGATCACCGCTTTACGTCGTCCACCGTACTGTGACGAATTCGGTGGACAAATTAATTTTCTTCATGCCTCCCCGGTTCGTATTGGATTTGAAAAATTCACGAGCACCTTCTCCGATGCAGGTGTTTTCGCTCGAGATGATTATTTTTAAGAGCGGATCGGGATAGATCGATGCGGAACGTTCAGAGAGAGACGTTCAATTCAACTTAATTTGACCCTTAGCACTCGAATGGCGACTGTAAGGCGCCACCAGAAATTACATTAAATTTGTTTGTATTTAATAAATGACTAAACACTTCTTCAGTATTGTACGAGCACATTGCACCATTTTCATATGTATAGCACGAAAAAGAAAGTATTTAGAAGGGAAATGTTCTAGGTTGGAAAAAATGTTTCGTTTTGGAGTTAAAATAGCTTCGAGTGCAAAGGGTTAACACTAAACCTACCACTGCCGGTCAAATTGACCGGTTCCAGATTTTTCATTTTACAATTACTGAAATTATGAAGATACTTTACAGCATATATTATAATACGAACCGCACAAAATCCGAATAAATTCACTCTCGTCGTTCTTATAGGACAACATGTATCAGTTACTTTTAAGCCTCGGTAGGTTTAGTGTTAAAGACGTTCTTATGAATTTTCTATGGGAGTCCTGGATCTCACAATATCATCACGGACTCTCTCATGAACACTCATGAATACTAGACTGCGGATGTTACGCGTTTATGGCAAAAACGTGTAGGTGTAATATAAAACAGTGAAAGTATTAGAGGAATTTAAAAATACAATATTATTTTCATGCTATTGACAC